>NC_134012.1:3416911-3726617 GCF_047716275.1 Strix uralensis | reverse complement strand
ATAATCAGGGAGTAAATAGCATGCTGATTATTGGCGTGTTGGCAAGTACATGGAAGATGAGTACGATTGGAAACAGTTTTAACCAGAAATTATTCATAGAGGTTTTCCACAGTTCTTGGGGAGGAGAGGAGCAAGATGGCACACAGTAAACTTACAGACAAGACCCCGCTGACATCAGTAGTCTCAGATAAGGTCTCTTGAGACTGTGCTGCAAAATCATTGCTGAATTTTTTTAATGGTGACAACTGAACTATGACTCACATTCAGCAAAGGCCCAAAGACCTTAATATGAAATAACTAATTTAACATTTTAAGGCAGTTCTTTTTAGCTTTTAGATAATTTTAGATTGAGAGTCACATTGTTAATTGGTCAATATGAAGACAGCATGTACATGTTCTCATGAATGGAAACATAAAGGTTTGACTGAATGTACTACAATTTTTTTAATTGATTTGGAAATCTTTGGTTTTCATATTAACAGAAGTTTACTTGTGCAACATGTGCCATTTGAACTCGACTATCATAAGCAAGCGGACCTCCATTTATTCTGATGCAACACTTCAGCCGGCTTCACCTTCCTCCTGTCATATTCCCTTACTGAAGATACGGCATTGTCAAGAGGGGACTTGGTCTGTGGTCTGATATCTGTTCTCATTGCTGTTTTTTGTTTCTGAGGTGTCTTACGTCACCTGTTTTGATTTTTAGAGCACAATTGCATGGTCTGTTCCCACACCCACCACTCCTGGAAGTCACAGCAGCTGGCTAACCGTGCCCTGCAACAAGAGACCCTGATTCCTGGTGCTGCTATAGAAAGGAAAGGCTTAACAACTGATGTGGTCTCTTGAGGAAACAAGGCAGATGCAGTCAGACTCCAGATGATATATATAGTACCAGGTTAAACAAGTTTCATGGGAATAGAGCAGTGAGGAGGAGGACTCCCTTCTCCCTCCTCACTGCTCTCACTCCAGGTGATGCAGGTTGAGCTCACTCCTTCAGCAATGCTGGAGAATGCTGAGCTGCCCTGAATGCTCCAGCTCAGGAAAGAGCTTACAGCATGTCAGACACTGGGATACCTACCTGCTAGACAGAAATCCATAGGAAACAGGCCACATTGGCTCCCAGAGCTGCTCATCCTGCATTCAGCCGCTGCCTTCAAGACCTTTGGGGTGTCAGGTTCCCAGAGAACACTTTTCTCGTGAGAGCTTTTGGGTTACTGAAGGAGTTCTGGAAGGACACTTGGATTAGTGATAGAGATGTCTAACAATATACTTCTAGCTCACATTAATACTGATAAAATACAATACAATTTCATGGT
Organism: Strix uralensis; assembly: GCF_047716275.1. Taxonomy (NCBI): domain Eukaryota; kingdom Metazoa; phylum Chordata; class Aves; order Strigiformes; family Strigidae; genus Strix; species Strix uralensis. The sequence continues at coordinate 3,725,301 of NC_134012.1, read as the reverse complement.
ACCACTGTGAGTTAAAGTGCTCTCAATAACATAAAAATTATCAACGTGCACCTTCACAAAACGTACTATTCATAATTTTTCAGTCAATTAATATGGAAAATGTAAAGGAGAGCAGATTGTTTTCTATATCAACAGTTCACTGAGAAGATTGTTTTAATTACAAGGCTCTCACGTCTTTTTATATTAGGTGTCTTGTTGAGGTTGAAAAGCCATTAGTGTCTCAATGTCTTGCAAAGCTTTCTCTACAATTGTATAACAGCTACTTAGCAGTTATATGAAGCATACCATTTAAACAAAATTTAAGTCCACAATTACTCTGTTAATAAAATGTAAATTTAAAAATACATGCAACCATCATGAAGATGGAACATTTAATTCTCACTTAGCTTCCTACAGAATGAAGGGTTAATTTGGTAAAAGAGATAAGAAGACTGCAGTAATTGCTCTTATCTGCTGTTTCGTGGGTGAAAATAACTTCTAAGACTTTGAATTCTGAGGCCTAAATCAAGTGTTCATTTTACCTAGCTATAACTCCCCTGAAACATTAGAAGGAACAATTAGCATAGATCTACCTGTGTATCTTAAGTTATGGTTAATGCATGGGAATGGTGTGCTTAATTTTACTGCTTTGAAAATATACCCCTGGAGAATAAAAGAAAGTCTTTGGAGTTCTCAATAACAGTAAAAAGGGAAAAGCCTGTTTTATTTACTTTCTCTTTTGTGATAACCTTGCTCTTTCTGGTCCTAATCCTCTGCAATGAGTATAAAAATACAAAAAAGTGACGAAGAGGATTTCTGAGCACTATGGGGCTCAGTGGAAATACTGCTTTGGCATGTCTTAACCAGAAGACAGCAGGGGTTTTTTTCTTATGAAACTATTGTTTGATGACTATATTATGCAACGAGCCTTTCTGTGACCATCATTATTATGAACAGGAAGAAGAATAAGTGGGTCGGTCCAGGAGAAGCAGCAATGTCAGCCAGTATTTGATACAAATAAGGTCTTCTGATGCAGGTGGTTGCAGAAGGAAAATCAAGAGTAGATTTATAACAAGCAAGATAGGTGACATCGACCAGAAAATGAAGGTCCAGTACTGCCAGGAGTAGCTGTCAGGAACCAGTGAGCAGTACGAAAAAAAGAGGTAGCCTTCACCACTCCTGAATCCCACACTGACATCGGGGAATATTCACCAGTAGGGAGACCCACACTGAATTTCCAAAGAAAGAGAGAAAGAGCAGAAAAGGGAGTTTGACAAGTTAAACCTCAGGGAACAAGATCAGTCTTGCAACTCAGAGTTAGGTAAGCCTAAGGGACTTTCAAAACCAAAACCCATCAAATGCCAAAGGTAGTTGGCCAAAGTCTATAGCACAAACTTTTTTAAAGCTGCCTGAAAATCTTAGCCATATGTGTCTGTGCACTCCCTCCCCAGAGGCTGCTCAGAAACCAGTAATTTGAACATTTGTTGTTACCTCTGAAAAACATGCATATTGGGAAGTCACTTCTTTCTCCTTTTTTTGGATAGAACCTGCTCCCATTATTCCTTTTCTAATATCAGTCTCTCCCGAATTAATGAAGCTGCCGCTTTTACAAGATGCACAATTCAGGTCAGAAAAATGTTTAGGAATGTGTAGGCACCTGACTTCTATCATGCACTTAAATAGGATTTAGGAACCTACATCATAGTTGATTTTGTCCTGTAAGTTTTGACTGGGAAATGCTGAAGGTGAGGGAGCTACTCACACAGCCAAGAGAGCTCCATTCTAACTCCAGGTCTGCCTTTACCATTGTCTGACCTGGCCTGTAAAGATCAAGCCAGTTATTCATATCTCCTAAGGACCTCACACATCAGGTTTTGAGGAAGAATCCTTTTTTCAGCGTTCCACTGGCTGAAACTTTATAGTGAGGACATTTCCCATTATCTTTCCATGCGGATCAGTAAATTACTAAATTCTGTGTCCTAACAAACCATAGACAGAATGCGAAACATGAATTTTCATGCAGATACTTTCACTTGTCCACCCCATTTTTAATGCTCAGTATCCACTGAGAAGCAGTTTGCATCTAGAAAGAAAAGCTGGTGTGTTTTTGCAATGTCTTGTAGTTTTACCATTAAAGGCTATATCAGAATAATTTTGTAAAAATAAATTTAAAAAAAAAAGTGCTAAACTGTATTATTTCCTGTGTCGTCTGTATTATGGAACCTCACCCACAAAAAAATTAGCCATTGCTATTTATTATGCACCACCATAGCCTATATTCTAGATCAGGGTAAACTCAGAGGGAAGAAAAGGAGTGACTGAACACTGTACGTGGAAAAAATAGAAACAGTGAAAACAAAAAGTTTACTGCAGTAGCTGGTCTGCAGTAACTTACAAATTACTAACAACTTATGTAAGTTTTACATGCCTATTCCATCTGCTATTCATTAAAAAAACACGTTGCCATGGTAACTGCCACATGCCATGGTATTTATGCTGCTTCTGATGTACAAAGCATAGTTTGTGTAGGAGTGTGTGTATGTATATGATGTGGCAGCTGTCGTCTCTGCCATTTTGTTGCTGCTCTAGAAAAAAATAAAGCAAGTAGTGGCTATGAATACTCATTTGAGTAACGATACTCGCGCCCATTTGACTAAGGGCCCACACAAAGCTCCACATGGTTATCATCTGACCAACCCACACACGGGGTGTTCTCGCAAGGGGGCAGAGCTGGGTGGGCTACCTTTAAAAATAACGCCGCTATCTGTCACAGAATTAACAGGCTGGGAGGCAAAAAGATACCCATATTTTTAGTGACACATAGAAAACAAAGGCTTTCAGAATGACCCTCTTCATCTTCCTTTTAAAAATATAAATGGGAAACAGCACGAATGGCTATGCCCTTTAGAGGGATGTAAATTTTCTGCACAGTGGGAAAGGAGGAAAATCAAAGCACTTCCCAGTAGTCTTCTTTCTGTCCATTATCTAAAAAAGGGTAATTGTTGAAGATGGACAGGCTGGTGAGAATAAAATGGACACAACATTTAGTCCAGTACTCAGTTCATACTGAATCTCTTTGAGTTTTAATGCTGTTGTGACATTTTATTCTGTTTGCCATCTATTTAACTTTGACATTTCACAAGAAAAATATCATTCAAAAGGCTATTTTCATGCTGTTTTAACATCGTTTAACATAAATTGCTGTCTACTGCAATCTTCAGACAAGTGGTCTTAGGAGATGACTCGTTTGTTACCTGCCTAAAGATATGTTTAGTTTTACATTTGTATTCTAAACTCTCAGATAACTATGTAGTTTTCCAGCTTGAGCCAACTCCCTTCATTTTTACTGAGCTTGCTTGTCACAAGCAATTAGCAAACAGATTATTTCAAGGTTCATGAACATGATCTGACCTCAGTGGTGACCTGTCCCAGTAGCAAAAAACCACCCAACCCCCCCCTGAACTCTTATTGATTCTGCTTTCTTGTGCAGTGAAAAAAAAAAAAAAAACAAACCCAAAACAAAACAAAAAAGGGAGAAAGAAAAGGAAATTGGTTGCTGTACCTTCACCTGCAATAATTTATGTAGTTTGGTAGCTAAGGGGAAGCTGCTACTTTGTGGAATATGACTACTTACATAAAATCAGAAAGCTGAGAAACTATCTATTCTCAGTGCCATGGAATAACCCGTTTTCATGAAAACATACCTGCAAACTGGTTAATAACATGAGATGGAACGAAGGGGCAATACTGATGACACTGGAGATTAGAAAAGCAGCCTAGCTGTATTTATTAGCCTTCTTGCACACTTCTTGACAATGACAAATCAACAAACCATATCAGAGTCCTGTATTACAGGAAATGAACCGAAGCAGCCCGTGCAGAGCCGTTGCCTACACATCTTCAGCTGACTTTCAGGTGTCCCAGATTCATCCATTTCAGAAGAACTCTATAGATCAGAAATCATGATATACAGCTGTGCAAAGATTACAAGGATGCAAATAGATGGTTTTCTTCAGCAGAATGTGTTTGCTCCTTACTGAAAATATCTCAAATGTGTATGCTGAGCAGAATAAAAAGCAAGAATCACTTATTCATGTGAAGGAGATATCAGGCCTCAGTCTGCACGGCTTTGCACATTATGGAATCATTTATAGCCTTAATCATAAGTGCTTATAAAATGCTCTTCCTCATCAGGATTCTCTTTTCGTACTTGCATACAGGGCTTCAGGCACTTGCACAGGTGTAAATGACCATACAGCAGCCCGACAGTGCGCTATCATAAAGTATCAGACCCTGAAGTCTTTTCCTCTCACGCATATTCCAAAATCTATCTCTTTGCTCTCAGGAACAGAGGGATAAAAGAGCAAAACCCAGGAACTGCCAAATGCCATAGGAAGAAACAAAAGGGGCTATTAAAAAACCCTCTCTCCCTACATTAGTGATACTTGGTGGAAATTACAGCAGCCTCAGCTCCTCTCATTTTACCATGCCTTTGACCCCAGAAGGCTCTTCTAGCAGGCAGGGAATCAGCAGAAAGTCAACATGTCATACTCTGACCCTGAGACAACAGCCAGAGCAGGTTATCATAGGAGTCATTATAGCCTTGAAAATGGAATCCTCAACTGGCTGGTTAAGCCTGCTTCGAGCTGTCAGAATGATGCAAAGCAGCATCATCAGGTCAGAGAAACTGGCATTTTCAGGTTTTGGAGTAAAAGAGTGAATAGCAATCGTGTGATAAAGAATTTTAGGATTCATCAGCCATAAGACCCAGTTCTGTATGTTTTCTGCATTTTTCCTAGGGGGGAGTTAGCATTCATAACTAAATCCATCACACAAACAGTATCTCAGAAAAACCCCAATAAACAACCAAACAAAAAATTGAGTCCTGGGCATTTTGCATTCCCAGTTAGAACTAGCCTTGCACACAGCTGTTAGGCAATCTTTTCCCAGACCAAAACATACCACTATATCCACCCCACATTTGCTTTTCAGCTCGTGTCCAGTGTAAGGTATTCTAAGCATTGCAAAATCCAGGGCAGGAAGGTTTTGTTCCAAACAAAATAACTATTTTATTTGTTAAACTAGATTAAACTCACAGAACTGTGTATATCTAAACAATAAGAAAGGAGCTGGTAGAAATAACTCTAATTCCAGGAGGTCGATGACATTAACCACTGCTATTTGGCCCAGATCGCTCCACATACTTAAATGGTTATATTTTATCTACCACGGCATTCCTTCCCTCTGTATATTCAGCTGTAATTACCCTATCTTTCAGGATGATACCTCAGGTAGTCATGACTGTTGTACTACAGGGAACTAGGGAAACATCTTCAGCTTTAAAAGCCGTTACAGGTTTTTGCAGGTGTGTTTGAGACTAGCATAGCACGAATGAAGTTATCTAGTGCAAGAGTTAGACAATATGGACCTCATGCACAGAGGAGCAATTAGCACAAACAGGGGAATAATCTATGATAGTGGAAAAATAAACAGAGTTCTTTCACGTTGAACCTGAAATCCCAATTACATTGCAGAACACAGATGTTAGTCCCATAAAATAAATACAATTGGCACCTTTGGGTAATGATTAAATCCTGCAGGCACTGAACAAAACATATACCTTTTCCCTTTATAACACATTTTCCTTTTTGCTCGGAAGCAAACACTCTTTTGCACCCAATTCCCATCATAGTTATTTATATAAAGAAAATGATATTTAGTATCATTCCTTCTCTAGCTTATAACATACAAGAATCTCCTCTTTCCCTCTCAAGAGACGGATAGCAAAACTAAGATCAATGATTCTGACAATATAATCATCCAAGTCAGGATTTCCCAGGAGTGCAATTAGTCTTCCTTGTCTTATCCTCATGTATAGACCTTATTCCCTTGCCCCTGGCTAGCTCCAGACCATTTCAACAAAATATGCTTCAACACAGTCCCCGGAACAAGACCGATTCTACAAGATGCCTCTGAAGATGTTAAGTGATACTCAAAACTTGTTCTCTGAAGGTATCTCCTTGACATATTCCACCTCCAGAAAGTGACCGTAGAAACAATAAAAGCGTTTTAGATTGTCATGCATGCATTTTAGGAAGGTGGGTGTTGGGATTACAGTGGTTTACAGGCTTATAAAGGAATCACACTATGTAAAACACTGGGTGTCTACTTTGCTGTGCATAGAAAACACAGCACAATATACCTCCTGTTGCAGAGTAATGAGTTCTAACCTTATGGGATATTTCACACATGTATTTCTAAGAAGAAAAACAATAAATTGCTACAAACTCCAACGATAAAGCAAAGCATTTAGCATGTAACAGTAAAAAGAAATCAGAGATTTTTTTTTTATTCCTGTCAACCATACTGCACAAAGACCAAGATAAACAAAAGAGCGCGGTACAGAAAATGGTTGTTTTCTTTTCCTATTTTTTTTTTTTTTTTAAATCTAATTAATATCAACCCTCCCTTCCACTTCTGGGACTGATTTTCACAGTGGGATTTCTATTTAGCCCTAATGCTCCAGTCTTTATAAAAATGATGAGCATCCCATCCCTTGGATTTAGTGGGAATACCAGGATCTCTGAAATTCAGGTCTTTAATGCAATGCTTAGGCATCTAACCACCCAAGAAAACTTCAATTCTCATTTGAAAAGCAAACTGCTTATCACTGCTAATGCGAGACATTCATGTACCGAACAAGGGCGTTCAGGACAGGCGACATGGCAGGTTTCTGTGCTTTGTGATACTTTAATCTCTAACACTTAAAATCTGTCAGCCAGCTCCATGAATGAACAGCATTGCCCCAGTTCTGCTTATATAGCATGCAGAATTAGGAGGCTTGGACAGAGACTCAGTATCTCAACCAGTGAGGGTCTAAGCCACAGATCCCAAAAGGCCCAGATGAAGGTGTTTCATGAGCAGTGCTGTCTGCAGGTGAAGGTTAGGTCTCAGTGAAGGTGGTGCTCAAGGTGTGAAACTACTCACTTAGACATCTTCCTGTGGGGACAGAAGGAAAACAAGTGAAAGAACATTTTCCACTCTTTCTGCAATAGCTCTTGGGACCTCACGCAACTAAGAACATAATTCTTGGAGTTACCAGGACAGCTTGGCTCCAGGCAGGCAGCAGGATAAACTCCTGGGAAAAAGGAGGTGGAGAATTCAGTTCCCTGTCAATAACTTCTTAATGTAGTACCTACCAAACTTTCAAAAGCCAGCAGCAACCTTTGAATGGGAGGGAAAGGTGAGGACTCCCACAAAGAATGCTGGACAAATGGTGCTCCCTCCTGGATGATGGAAGCTGTGGGCATATAACTCCCTGGAGATCAGACCTCCCAGGAACTTTGGGGCTCTCTGAGCCACTCTGGGAGCAGCCAGACTTGAGCGGTGGGAGGATGTTTTGCCTGGCTTTTTGGAATGCATATGCTGGATAAGTATGGACCTTACTTGTTGACCTCACTAAAGCACAGATGTGACACAAGGACTTTAGGAGTGAAAGAATCAATAGATCTTAATGATAAAGGTAGGGGGCAAACATCTTTCTATCACCACATGTACAAAATTGTAGGCTCAGTCCAATAAACCAGCTTGGTCCAATCTCACTGTTGAGAAGGACCCTCAGCTGGGCTTGGGGATCCACATTCTCTTTCGTACCCTGACAGACTCTTGTTATAAATCTGCTTTCTGTTTCTTTTCCTGTACTTGGTTTGCATGTCAAGGTTTTGGTAGCCAGAGCTACAGGGGTGGCTTCTGCAAGAAGCTGCTAGAAGCTTCAGGCATGTCACACAGAGCCAACACCAGCTGGATCTGAGATGGATCCACCGCTGGCTAAGGCCGAGCCCATCAGCAAAAGTGGTAGCACCTCTGGGATAACATATTTAGAAATGGTAAAAAAGCTGTGCAACAGCAGCTGAGAGAAAGAGGAGTAAGAATATGCGACAGAAACAACTCTGCAGGCACCAAGGTCAGTGAAGCAGGAGGGGGAGGAGGTGCTCCAGGTGCCAGAACAGATATTGCTCTGCAGCCCGTGGTGCAGACCATAGTGAAGCAGGCTGTGCCCTGCACCCAGGGAGGTCTACGGTGGAGCAGACGCCCACCTGCAGCCCAGGGAGGACCCCACACCAGCACAGGGTTATGTCTGAAGGAGGCTGTGACCCTGTGGGAAGCCCTTGCTGGAGCAGTCTGTTCCTGAAGGGCTGCACCCCATAGAAGGGACCCAGGCTGGAGCACTTCATGGAGCTGCAGCCCATGGGAAGGACTCATGTTGGAGAAATTTGTGGAGGACTGCCTACTGTGAGAGGGACCCCATGCTGGAGCAGGGGAAGAGTGAGAGAAGTCCTCCCTGTGAGAAGGAAGTAACAGCAGAGACAATGTGTGATGAACCCCCATGTCCTGCCACCCTGTGACACTGGTGGGGAGGAGGCAGAAAAATTGGGAGTGAAGTTGAGCTTGGGAGGAAGGGAGGGGTGGAGGAAAAGTGTTTTAAAACTTAGTTTTTATTTCTCATTACCCTAGTCTGATTTGATTGGCAGTAAATTAAACTTATTTCCCCAAGTAGAGTCTGTTTTTCTTGTGATGGTAATTGGTGAGTGATTCCTCCCTGTCCTTATATTGATCCACAAGCCTTTTGTTATATTTTCTCTCCCCTCTCCAGCTGTGGAGAGGAGTGATAGAATGGCTTTGGTGGGCATATGGTGTCCAGCTAGGGTTAACCCACCACACTTCCCTATGTGACATTTTGCCTCTCAGTTGATTTGGGATGAAACTCTCTCTTGGGTCCTTTGAAGCCACATGGGACACAAGTGATGGTCACTGATGTCAACAGGACACAGTTTTTCTTCTTCACTTAGGTCAGGTAACCAAAAGACGAGGAGATGTGCGTTTTCTGTAAGCTGGTCAGAGGTAAGCACTTGAACTCCTTTGTCTAAAACCAGCTTAGCAGGAGATCTCAGTTGGGGGAACAGACACATGGGGTTAAAATAAAAACAAAACCTCATACTCTTACCAATAGTTTAACCTCACATTATGAAACAGACCTGACCATTCCTACCCTCACTTCTTGGAAGCTTTCTAATGATCAGGCTACTGTGTAAAAGATTAATACCATACACTAATCAGTGCACTATAATTAGACAGCTCAGGTCAGGACCTGGCAACAGAGCTCATGAGAGGGCCTAGTATTTGGATGCTTGGTCTCCTGATCCCAGAAGGAGTTACCTCTTTGTTGAGCTAACTTCCTCCTGAACAAGGAAACCACTAAGCAAGCCCAAAAAGCATGGTTGTAGGCATCCAAGGAGTTTTTGCCTGAAACCTGTATTCTTAAGGTGTCTCAGTCTGGATTAAACAGTTTTTCTGAACTGTTGCCCTGCAATACATGCCTATGTTTTTAATCAGCTGCTGGCTATAACATACAACTGAGATGGAAGCTGTGGCTAATCATTGGAAAATTAGGGCTTAAGACGAACTTTATATTCACAATTTATTAATGTTGTGTGAGGATTCAAGGCTCTGAGTCCTGAACATGATCCTATAAGACTAGGAATGGTACAAACATGTAACTGCCTGACAAGAGCTTTCAGTCTTGTGTTTCTTATTTCCTACTTTGATGGAATCATAGGATCATAGAATCATTTAAGTTGGAAAACACCCTTGAGATCACCGAGGTCAACTGTTAACCTAGCACTGCCAAGTCCACCACTAAAACATCTCCCTAAGCACCACATCTACACATCTTTTAAATACCTCCAGAGGTGGTGACTCAACCACTTCCTTGGGCAGTCTGTTCCAAGCCTTTCAGTGAAGACATTTTTCCTAATATCCAATCTAAATCTCCCCTGGTGCAACCTGAGGCCATTTCCTCTTATTCTATCACTTGTTACTTGGGAGAAGAGACCAACCCCTACCTCGCTTCAATCTCCTTTAAGGTCGTTGTAGAGGGCGATGAAGTCTCCCCTCAGCCTCCTCCAGGCTAAAGACGCCCAGTTCCCTCAGTTGCTCCTCACAGGACTTGTGCTCCAGACCCTTCACCAGCTTTGTTGCTCTTTGGACACACTCTAGCACCTCAATATCTGTCTTGTAGTGAGGGGCCCAAAACTGAACCCAGTATGTGAGGTGCAGCCTCACCAGTGCCAAGTACAGGTGGACAATCCCTGTCCTAGTCCTGCTGACCACACTATTTCTGATACAAGCCAGGATGCTGTTGACCTTCTTGGCCACCTGGGCACACTGTGGACTCATATTCAGCTGGCTGCTGGCCTCCAGGTCCTTTTCCACCAGGCAGCTTTCCAGCCACTCGTCCCCAAGCCTGTAGCGTTGTGTGGGGCTGTTGTGACCCAAGTGCAGGACACAGCACTGAGCCTTGTTGAACCTCATACAGTTGACCTTGGCCCATCCATCCAGCCTGTCCAGCTGCCTCTGTAGAGCCTTCCTGCCCTCAAGGCCATCAACACTCCCATCCAACTCAATGATGTCTGCAAACTTACTGAGGGGGCACTAGATTCCCCTTGTCCAGATCATTGGTAAAGATATCAAACAGAACTGGAATTGTGGTCAAGAAAGAGTTCAGGGGAAACCAGGGATTTACAAAATTAAGTCTATCCCAATATAAAGAATGCAGCAATTTGCGTTTGGGGGTTTGACCTCTTGTTCCTTTCCATTAATTCACATTCTCTCCAGTCTTCCCTTGTCATCGTCTTGCTAGAGTCTTCAGGCTATTCCATGCTTAATTTTAGCCTTGCGTTTCATTGAGGCTATTCAGGCTCAGGAACAAATCAACTAATTATCAGCAAGGAAGCATGATGCACTGCGAACTGGCAGGTACTCGCTTCCAGAATTTAAACCTTCGTCTGAATGGTCTGCCCCTCTACCAGTGATGATGCAAATGTGCTGTGAAGGTTAGGATTCTCGCTGCTCAGAAACAAGCTAAAGTAGGGTGCAAAAGGTACCTGACCCCTGGACCGCAGAGTGAGCACATCAGCACAAAATTATGAAACACAGGTGTTTCTTTTCAATGTGATGCATTACTGAAATGTAGAGTTTCAGTAGCCCTCAAACCTTTGCTCCCAACTCTGCAATGGTCTGGATTTTATACTCTAGGGAGGCTTGTAAACATTGTAGGAATAATGGCTGTTTTCAGACCTCCTGGAGCTTTTCCCTTACAGTGACATCCTAGCTTGCATAAGTGGCAAGAAAGGAGTGAAGAAACATGATGGGAGTCTGTTTTGTTGTTAGCTCTTTCTTTGCTTTTCTTTTGCAAAATATATTCAGAAGAATGACAGGAGCCTCATAATAAAAGATCATTACTGAAGATATCCTCTCTTATTTGCAGCTCCTGGAGTGGAATCAAGAGCATTGGCAGGCTACACTGGCTTAAAATTGTGCTATTTGACAGGTAAAGATTTTATTGAAAGAGTTTTAATTTTACTTCTGCATCCTTTACATAAAGGGGGGGGGGGGGGGGGGGGGGGGAGAGAAGAAGATGAAGCAAGGAGGCATTTCTGCCCTACACGAAAAATCACAACAGCATGGTGGTTTTGCAGGGGAATTCCACACTCCGTATACTGTTCACTTAAACTCCTAGGTTAACACAATGTCTATAAAAATAGGGGGTCTGTGGGATCACATAGGAAAGGAACCAAAGACTAATAAAAGGTAGGAAAACGAATGGCAGCCATTAAGTTGGAACAACAACAGAAACAATTCCGTCACATAAATGAAAGGAATTAAAATGGAAAATGTATAATATGGAACAGCAAAGGAGACAGGATAATGATTTACTGAAACTTCTGTGCCTCATACTTTGGAGTAACAATGTGAAATTTGGCAAAGGAGAGTATGCCCTTTGCATGAACCCTTTATCCCCACATCCCAGGATCTGCCTTCAGTAAAACAGTTTCCATTCATACATACACAAGTAAAGGTTTGGATTTAGCTCGGCAACAAATTGGCAGTAAAACTGGGTAGGTTTAGAAAAGAAGGAAAAGGGGCCCATAAGGAGGATGGAACAGTCCCTTCCCAAATCTAGAACATGCCCAGCCTCCAGTGTCCTCTGGTTTTATGCACCTTTAAAGCCCACTAGTTACATCTAGAGCCCAGTGTCCTTGTCCCATGGGTGATGATGACTTACTACATCTTTCTGGTATTACATTGGTTTAAGTGACAGTAGGCAATTGCATAACTAAAACATGTACCATAATGGTGATGCTCAAAGTGAGTCCAGAAATCCTCTTTTTGGCAATTTTTGCCTTTTAGATGCTTGGCATCAAAACTCTGACATTCTTTCAAGCACTAAATTTCAGACATTTTCAAATATCATGCAGCAGTATTTTAATTTTTTTAAGTCCTTCCCCTTGAATATAAACCCTAATATAAATCTAATCTTTAGTAAGCTACAGGTCTTTTTTTCCCCAAGGCTGGAGGAAGCATCTGCATTCAGCAAACACTTTGGTCCTTAAGGGGAGGATGGTAATTTAAAAAGGGCAGAAAAATGGAGGTAGGGGATTGTGGGGTTACTGGAAGTGGAACAGGAAGTAATAAGGAGCTATATAGTAAGAATGTTCAGTAAAAATGATAAACAAATGCACTGCTGCTTTGCCCATTATCCTACACTTTCGTTTCTCTCTCCCCCTTTCTCCTAAATTATGGTCATGTCAATGTCTCTGACTAGTCACTTAGAGCCATTATAAGGATCCTGTGTATGTGACTCCATGCAGACTGTCAAATAAATGATCAGTTGTAAGCTATACCAAAAGATGAAAAAAAAAAAGAAGTCTGTCCCATATATTCATCTATCCCACAGGGACTCATTGTTCAAATAAGCTGATTTTTTCACAGCTACTATGGAAAGCCAGATTCTGTGAAAAGTGAAATCGAAAATTACATGATTAAGAAAAAAATTGAAAAATCTGTATCATGATAATTGTCACTTTTTGGACCAGGTTCAGTAAAGGGATGTTTGTTTTGTTCACTTGTTTACTTTTAAGAAACGCCATTCCTATTTGCCATGATTTGAAAGTCCATACATAAATAATTCTGGGAGCAATTACCGAATGTTGTGATTTTAGAAACATATTTCTATGTATTTATGTGCACAAGCCACTGCACAGCTTTAAATATCATACTTCACTGGATTCCATATATTCCTGGTTGTTACTCTGCTACAAATATCTGTGCCCCATATTGTCACCAGGACATTAATTTTAATTTTGACAAATGTAAATGCCAGTGAATTATGAAAGCTGAAATATACCAGTATGAAATGCTTTGAGGACAGATCATGAAGCAAAGAAAAAAATATAGTCAAGAAATTCCCTTCTCCCTCCTCTTGTAAACAACGGTTTGATGTGTGAGTGACTTGAAGGAAGAGTGCCTCCAGTACGCTGCTCCCTGCGGTTTGGTTCTGAGAGTCTCAGTTTAGGTCAAGAATTGCAGCTGCTCTTTGAGGGATTTTCCCAGATCTGGGTGTATCAGGTGTTGGTTGACGCTTCGAGCACTGAGACCTGTCATCACACTGACAGGGTGTGACATAAGGGGAAGTTACAAGAAGCAGCAAGGCAGAAACGTGAAAGAAAACTTATGCAGATACCAACCAACATTTCAAGCAGAAATTGTTAAAAAAGGTTTAGAGTTCCCTGAATAAGATAGAAGCTTTTTGGTCCCAAGCTTGTGATATATTACTATGCCATCTACTATATAAAGCTCCAACTGGAAAAAAAAAAAAAAAAAAAAAAAAAGGCAATAGAAAGGATTTTAGAAGAACTAAGCTGTCATCCTGTGCTACACCATTAACTCAGGGGTGGCTCTGCCAAGAGGGTGCTTAGTACTGCGTGAGTATTCCGGTCTGAAAAATGAGAAAATTTAATCCTTGTAGAATACATTAATCTTCACCCCAATTCTATGTGACATTGTCAGCAGTTAATTTAACAGCAGAGCTTCACAAATGAAAGATCAATGCAGGGGAAGTTCCTCTGAAATCTTAGTTTATGCAATGAACATTGTCTAAAATCTACAGCCCAGACAGAAAGGTGTCTGAACAAGCCAGCAACTAGAGCAAATAGGTGAAATTACAGATGTTCATGACCAAGTCCCAGATCCTTTACAGACCTCTTGTTCCCAGACACTTCCAGGGAGGAGGCATCCACAAACTCTTCGGGCATCCTTTTTCAGTGTCTCACCACCCTTTACTGTGGGTGAAGGGTTCAAGGCCAGGTTGGATGGGACTTTGAGCAACCTGGTCTAGTGGAAGGTGTCCCTGCCCATGGCAGAGAGCTTAAAACTGCATGATCTTTAAGGTCCCTTCCAACCCAAGACAGTTTAAGATTCTACGATTCTATGATCTAAACCTAAATAACATTCCCAAACCTAGAGTCCAAGAACTGAGACTGAAACAATGACATCCGCAATTTATAAAGGCAGATTTTAGAGATACAGTGCTTGTCCCTGAGTGTGTCAGGCACACTCAGGCACCAGACCTGAAGGAGAAATTCACCAATGGCAGAATATTTGCACATATCTAAAGTTTTACTGCTGGCACCATAAAGAGGAGGATGGAAGATCCACTATACAAAAAAATCACCATTCTCTCTTTATAAATTTAAAAATGTTAAACAATGAAAGACCTCCCTGACAGAATGCAGAAGGGTCATTTGCTGCTTACAGGATGTCCAAAAAAACAAACAAAATGAAGTCAAATTTCCCACTTTCTCAGCATCTAATTAACTCTGTCAGGTTATAAAATGCAACTTAAAATGAAGTTTTGTCACCAAAATCAACTCCTGGTTGTGTTCCAGCTGATTTCTACAAAAACAGAACAGCTTTATTTATGGTGTCCTTTCTTTTAAAGCAGTTGCTTCACCCACTGGAGCTTTCCAAGTCACTCAGTGGGAATTAATGTGGGGAAGCATGAATATATTTAAAGCTCCGAGTGCCACTGCACTGCTGGAGGTACACCTCAGCAGGTTCATCGACGGTTTGGTCTGGAAAAGAGAGGGTCTCATTCAACCTATCCTGAGGATGACAACTATCTTGTTCCAGTCCTGGTTTACACCTAATGGATACCATCACACTGTCCACCACATTAACTCCCATATCCCACACATTCTGCTGTACACCAAAAATAAAGCTTCGGAGATTCTTATATACAAAACAATAAAGTAGAAAGTAGCTTAGGTCGGATTTAGTGAAGATGCAACTAGCAGAGGGCTGCAGAGAGGTGGGAATGGTGGCTGGAAACCACCTTTCTGCTCCTCTGACACCAGCTGACAAAAATGCCATGGAGAGAATTTACACTCTGGCTGTGGCCACACGCAGTGCAGTGATCAACTTCCAAACACTGCTGTTGTCTCTTGTTGTTTGCACAGCCTGTTTTTCTGGTATAAATTTGCAAGATTCTGTCTGATCATGAGTACCATGAATTATGCACAGAGCAAAAAGTCCATATATGCAGTAAAATTTCACCTCTTAATAACAGTGAGACTACTGCAAAACCAGTTTTAACAAATGCATAACTAAGAGTGATGAGCATTTATATTTGCCTTTTCAGCAACCCTTGTCTCACAATAATTAGGACCTGTGTTGATTCTTCTGATTCTTTCATTTCCTTTTTAAAAATTAAAAAAAGAAAAGGTTTGTCTATCTGATTAATAGTCAATATTTTCCACACACTCAAGCTTTCATCTGTTGAGAACAGCAAGACATAGTTTTCAGATATTGCTGAGGATGCAACATGTGGAATTAACTAGAATAATAAGCCACGAAGAAAGAATCTGTGACATTGATTGTCATGTCATTTGTATTAAGCAAGGTGGGAAGGATAGCTGTGAGGAATTAGGATGATGTTATGACTTGCTATGAGAACACTGCACTGTGAAAGATTTGCAAAAGAACAGGGTATTTTATTCTTAGTTTGCTTCGATACAACCCATTCAGTGGCCAGTAATAACTATCACCTGGTAATTATTTGGTGCCCTGAGCCAGATGTATTGACATTGTCAGCTGAATTTAAATCAACTATTACTCATGATACAGAATTGTCATGGATGGTGATAAATGATAATTAGTGCTCCTTTGCAGAGGGGTATCGAAAATATATGCCAGGCTTAGACCTGCATGGAAAATTAAGAAATGCTGCTGAGTTTTTTTGATGCAGTCAAGGAGCAGAACTCCTTTTGCATTTTGGGGGAATCAAAAGTGGACTTAAAATTCAGATAAAAAGAAGTATACTGAATTAAAGTAGTTTTCTGCCTGTTTTTCCAATAACTGTGACGGTGATGATGGCGTCAACAGGGAAATTACAATTTCTCAACAAAATCAAATGCGATTACTTGAAAAAATGCTCTTCCATAGATGCATTATACTTTTAATAGGAAAATATGGCTGCTGTATTCATAACTAGATTTGAGAGCAGATATACGGCATTAGTGAAACTATACTGCGCAACTTTCCTATGGGAAAACAAAAGAAAATAAACTGGGGGAAAAAAAAAAAAAAAAAAGGAAGGTTGAAGCCTGAGAATATCATTTAATAAAGTCCAGACATGAATCATGGTGTTTAAAATCATTAGTATCCTTGATCCAAGTAAAACAGAAAGCTGAGCTAATTCAGGTGCTGTAGAAATAAAAACTTTCTAGATGCATTTAGGACAGACTCTGAGAGAGAGAGAAAGAAATCTCAGCTTATAGCAGCAGGATAACAGTATAGCACTGTTCATTTTGATAGCAGACAAAGATCTACATGGTACATCAAAAGACTGCAAGGGACATTTAACTACTCCATTTTAATCATTTATTATACATTGCCAGGAAATCACTGCATTTTTTCTTAACTGAATGACAAAAAAACGATCACACAGCATTCCCTCTGCTTCTTACAGAAGACGTTTTTTAAAATCTACTGAATTGACTCAATTTGTCATTGATGATACAATACCAATATCAAAATGCCGTATTTGCAAAAGCAACCCATCAGAGAGACAATCCACGAAGGTGAAAAACAGACCAGTCCCTAGAGCGAGTATAAAAATATCACGTCCCCATCTAAAACAGGTGTTTGAGTTGTAAATAGGGCATGAACAACTGGACAAAGGTGTCTAGCAGTGTGCAGCTCCCAGTCGTGCCCAGTTGCCAAGTAGGGTTTGGAAAAGTGTTCTTCAGCCACAGCATGTTGCATTTGCAAGCTCTGACTCTGCACGTGCAGGAAAGGGAAGTGAAGATTTATAGGCAATCTTGCAGCCATCCTCAGCTCACGATTCAAACACAGTCTTGGAGGCTTCCCATCATCACTGCAGCGTGAAGAAGTGTGGTGGTACAGCTACAGGTCACATCTTCCCTCTATCAAAACAAGGGGAAGAAAATTGTTGTAAGAACAAGCACCTCTTCATGCTGATCCTCTTGAGTTTTATTCCACATGTGCCACATGAATTCTAATGTTTGTTGCAAGACATGAAAAAGCAGAGAAAACTCAAGCTTAAAATTTAAATCAACAGCCAAGTGATACAAAATGTATTATGAATTAGCCTGTAGCAGCTATCCTCTGAGATGATTAGCTTCCAAAGTCCATCATCTAACTATAGAAAATTTGGTGAAAAGCAAGTCAAGATTAATCAGTCTCATTTAACAGAATTATAAATATTTCCTACAATCATATCAGGATAGCAGTTGGCCATATTGCCAAAAAGAGTCTTGTAAATGGAAAAGTTATAAATAAATAGATAAGCCTTTTGGTTGGTTTGCTTCTTGCTTAGAAAAAGAGCATAATTTTTTCATCAGGCTAAAGAAAGTTCAATAATGTTTTTAGGCACAGAATTAAAAGAGTAAGTTGATACTACAAGCAGGAAAAAAAAAAAAAAAAAAAAAAAAAAAAGACTGATTACCTATTTGACCATGAGAGCCAATTTAATGAATGCTAAGGGTTGGGATTTTTACTGATTATTGTCAGTGATGACATTTTTTAGATCCTGATTGAAGGCTCCATGAGGCCAGGAAGTAGAACCATCTCCATTTTGTGGAAAGGGAACTGTTGTAAAGACCATCTTTAATGAGCTCTGGTTAAATCCCAACTCCGTGACCATAACAGTCCAGGCTCAAAACCTTTCCATTATCCTCCCAGTTGTTCTGGAAATATGGGGATAGAGGCTGAAGGAGAGCTGTGGTGGAATTTCGTTTGGGCTGGTTTTAGTAGGTTCCCTTGCATATTATGGTGTGCACTCTTCAAATAACACTTGTTCTGAAGCATAGACATAGCCAGAGAGACCAGACAGCTGCAGTACAGTGCCAGGGAAAGGGAAACATATGAGCTCATCTAAGGTTGGGTTACCTCTGATTGGCATTATAGAATTATTCTGTCTCTTCAGACCTCAATTTATTCTTTTTTCCCCCAACAGTGTTTCATCTCCACGTCTGTCAGGAACAGAGAATGAAAGAAATGTCAATGGTTGTTTCTTTTTCCACAGGAATGCTGTCCTTCCCCTTGGTTTGCATGTCCTAAATTGCTTTCCCACTTTGTGTTTGTGCTTTCACAGGCAAAATGCTTGCGTCTTCTTTTTTGCAAGGTTCTTTGAAAACTGATTTTATATGTTTTAATTAGAAATTCATCAAGAATTTTTTTCTCTGAAGTTGAAAAGTGAGTTTCAGGGAGTGATTAGATCCATTCCCTTAAAAATTTCCACAGTTTTTACAATCAATCAAAAAACCAAACATTGACAATCTAAAATATGAAGAAATATGGTTACTTTAGCTGCCAGCAATTGTACCAAAATGACAACACAAAGAAGAAAAAAATTACATTTTTAAGCATTCTCGGATGAAGTAGGCTTATATCCTCAGAATCCCAAATCTGCACATATTCCCAAAAGAATAAAAGTGAGTTCGTGCCTTCTCCTTGCAATTTCTATGGAAGTCACAAGCGAGGTGAGACCTTGTTTTTTACCATTTTGTGAAGCCAAATCCAAACTGCAGATCTACCCTGATGCTGACACAGATCAGCTTCCAAATGGGAAGGTTCTGAACAGAAATCCAAGAGTTGCAACTATGTGAACCAACATTAATCAGTTCCTGCACCAGTCAAACACAGACACACAAGTTTTCAGATGTCAGTGTTTGAAATCATTCATTTCAATAATTCCAGTTTAAAAGTCAAGAAAAAGTATTATGGTTTTTATAGATAAAACTGCGGATGCACAGAATTTTGAACTATTATGATTTTTATAGATAAAATTGTGGATACACAGAATTTTGAACATCTCCTTCATTTTCTTGCTTTAGACCCTTATTTTTTAATTGTAATCCTTCATAAAGGGGAACTGGATTAAATACCAACAAAGGGAAGAAAAATGACATGTGCATTATTCCTGCCGTCGTAATACTGTATCTTAATATTTTATCAGAAGAGAGTTTGTAAAGCTGTCTTTAAAGTCCCATGCCAACTAGAAATACACATGTACTGCATGAACAGAAGAAAATCTCATCTCTCTCTCTCTCTGCTTTCCCAGCTGATAGCTTTTGTCATCAGAACTAAACTATTTGATTGTGATGGAGGGACATCAATGTCATGAAAACAAGAGCTACTAAAACCTATGAGTTTACTCAACTTATACACAGACTGACTGTTCATGTCAGTTACCCAAAGCACTACACCCGGTGTTGTTTTCCAGTAGGTCCCTTAGGGGAAAAAGGCTCGATGACTGGTTTGAGTGGCATTGCTCTCAACAGACAAGGACTCAATGGGGTCGTCTGAGAGGCCCATGGTGCAGAAGGAGGATTGATGAAGAAGGAGCGGAGAAGAAAGAGTGGATGAGGGAAGGTAAGATTCTGGAAACAACTTTTTTTTTTTTTAGGTTTGGATCTTAGAGGGTCTGGAAAGTGCCTGTACTACAACTTCTGTTTAAGTTCTCAAAAATCTGCCTGGAATGTCTCAAGAAGCAAAATGAAAAATGCCTTCTGGTTACAGCTAATAAACTTTTGTCCATGCAGGAGGGTTTCTTTCACAGATAACAGCCTTAAATGTTGCAGGTACAGAGAGAGAGAAATAGAAGAGAAACAGTTTGCAATTCTGCCCCTCTTTGGAATAACTTAAAATAAATGCCAGGAGCCTTGAAAAGGCTTTGCTGGCAGTAGAATATCTGAATATAAAACTGAAAAACCATTTTGAAAACTCAGAGAGGAATTGTGGTCCAATTGGATCAATAATTTGGAGCACAGGACCCAACCATTGTGACCACACAACAGAAATAATTGCAATCACTGCTAAAAAAAGTAACATATCTCAACACAGCTGAGATCAGGCTAATGATTCACTTTGTTTTAAATGTGAATTATTGAAAGCAGGAATCAGAAAGTTCAAGGATGAAATTAGCCTCAAAACAAATTAATCTATTTTAAAAGTTTTGGAAAAAAGATCCCAACTTGTACAGTACTGGGAAAAAAAAAAAAATAAATCTACAGAATACAACTCCAAGCTTCCAAGCTCAAAGTTAATCTGATGATATATCTGAATACTGATAACCCGGGCACGGATCCATCTCCAGAGAGAGATATGCCTGCTATGATTATCTCTCTGGTAGCTGTCAAACAAAGAGATGTCATTCTGTCTACAGTTAAACAACAACAGATGGAACAGACCCTCAGCCAAGGTAAGTAGCATCACTCCAGTGCTTTCAAATGGAGCCTTACCGTGGTTTGCACCAGTTGAAGATCTGTTCCAGATCTCTATTCCAAGGCTAGGGTTAATCTCATCTCTAATATAAGCTGAGATCATCACCAAAGAAGCTACAGAAGAAATTATGTCTTTAAGGCACTGCCTTACATTTGTGGTATCATTATGACATGCATAAGTTAGGCTTTCCACTTGCTTCAGAGGACACTTAATAGGTAAAGCCCCTCAACTTCATAAATTCATGAGCTGCAGTATCCTGCAAAAACACAAAGTTCTTGAGATAGGAGGTGTCCCATCTAATTTTGCTTATTACATCTGACCAGTTGCTTGAACGGCTTTTACAGCCTCCACTGAAAGAAACAGGAATTTTTAGACAACAACTCATTAGTTGTAAGGAGATTGCTTAAAACTGGTCAGATGATCCAAGTTCCCTGCAAATACACTTCTCCCTCCATTGAGTATAAAGACCTATTAAAAAACTTGCACTGAGGTTGATATCTATTCTGCAGGTGTTTACATATAGGTGTGATAAGTTCTAGACATTGTGCTAACCCTGTTTTAGCTGTAACAGTGAGAATTAATGGATAGAGCAATCTATTAAAAATTTGGCTAAATCACAGTTCTCACACTTTGTGTAATATTATGGATAAATTAGGGATCCAAAATGATGAGAAATATGGTTTCTAAAATGTATATGGTGATTTGAGGCTATTTTATCTCCAAATCAAAATAAATGATCCACCAAGAATAGATGTGAATTCTGCATACACGTTTTCATATACAAAAAGAATCTCTTAGAAAGAAAGAGAAATAGAAGGAATGTTGCACATTTACCAATCTTCCTTCCAAAATTCCCATAACACTAATAACATTTGATATCTTGACCCAAGACCATAGTGTTTTGGCTAGAATACAATATGTAAGGAAACTATTTTCTCTTCTCTCAAGTGATTTAATTTTGAAATTACCTTAATCCGCTGATATTCACAATGAAGTGTATTTCAGCTTGGTCATATGTTGACCAAGTGGTTCTGAAATACTGGTGTTTAAGATATGTGTGTTGGAATTGAGATTCATGACATCACAAATGGAAAACATCTATTAGATGAGCCATTCCTGCCAGTACAGGCTTGTTCCCCAAAGAACATTTCCTGCTCTTTTGTCCAGCCTAATTTCAAAGTCCATCTGGGTGTATAAGTTATGTTATTATGAGCAAGTATATTATTAAAATGTGTGATGTGTTTTGACTCTATAATTTTTAGCCAAAGAACTCTCTTTATTACTCAGTGTGGGCAGAAAAAAGGTTACTCCTTTTGTTTACTCTTGGTCTGGAAGAGACCACCCAAAAGCCCACTTAACAAGGGACCCACATCAAATATCGGAAGCAACCACAGCGGCGAAGTCTTGCAGAGAGATAGCCAAACATGCCTCATAAGCTTATTATAAGTGCAGCTGCAGCAAACTGGAGTTCAAGACCATCTGCAAAGTGCAGTCAGAAAGCTTTATAAGTACCCAGATTGTGAAGCTCACCCTCAGTCCGTACTGCTGCAGGTACATTACCGTCAGTTGAGCTCTAATGTAAGTGTCTGCACATAAGTTGCAACAGCTCCAGAGTAGGTGTATCTAAAGGGATGGAGCACATGGTAGAAAATTGTATTATAACAGAGACAAGGGCATTAAAAAATTGCAGTGGCCAGAAAAAAGACCTTTAAAAAAATATGTTCATACCAGTTGATCCTTCTGAGATCACTTGGAAGGCTCATATAGTAAACAGGCACTTTGATGTACACCAGAACCTTGATTGATTTCTATCGATCCTGTATTAGACCAAGAAATGCTTGGAAAGAGAAGGAAAGGGCTTTTATTTTACCGTGTAAGCTAAATGCAACTCTCTCAATTTCAACAGACAATCCTTCCTTCTCACATGGCCCCTGTTACTCTGATATCCAAGCAGCATATAGGGCTTAAATGGTACTGTCCTACCACAGAATACAGTCACATAGTTACTGTTAGTGCAAGTTATACCATCCTCATTTACAAGCCAAAACCTCACAGACAGAGGAACATAATCATAGCTCGGCACCCAGCCCGAGCATATAGTTCCCAGAATCAGGTTCTTGATATAATGAAAAGCAGACCCAGCTTTTAGAACTGGATTCACAACAGTCAATGCAAAACACTAAATCTGAAGGTTTTCCTAAATCCTACCTGTCCTACCTAGAGACATCTGTGAATTCAGTACCTCTGCAGGTTCAGAGTTGCAAATCTGAACTAGACTAAGACACCTAAAGTAAATACCTAGATACAGAAAAAGGAATTTTTATAAAGTTAGCAGAGGACACAGCAGGATGGCAGCAGATAAATGTTTAGAGCACACCTGACTGGAAATCAGAAGGTCTAGACTTCAAGCTCTCCTAAATCAGAAGAACTTAAACTCATGTCCCAAACTTTTAAAAATTTCTTAATCACCAAACTAACAGTGAGGGTAAAGAGGAGAAGGACATAGTGCAAGATGACCCACCAGAGCAGAGAACAGGTAAAACACAAAAAATAAAGTCTGTGGTACTGGGAGGGAAGAGCAGGGGGGTCTGGTCTGTGAACGAGCAATAGGAATATCCCAAACGTGAACTTGGGAATGGTCTCTTCTCAAAGTTCACTTCAGAGGGGAGGTAGAGAAGAACATCCAGAAGTAGATCAAACCTAGCAAGAGTTGTGATTAAACAGTCCATACCAACCACAACCCAGCAGGCTATTCCTGGCAAAAGGCTGTCCTCTCTGATGCTTTCCCATCTCTCCATGACCTCGGAAAAGGTATCTAAGACCTTCCAGTTTCTGATGTTTTGCTGTGAACACAAACATATCAGCACCTTGCTTCAGAGTTTTCCCACACTGCACTACAGTAGTTGGGTAAAATGGGTAAAAATTTTCTGTGGAAGCGGAAAGCAGAACCAAGAGCTCTGCCTTCTAATCCCAGGCTTTACTGTCATGTGTCTTGTCCTACATGTGTGATTTCTCCTCACACATGAACCTCAGTTGTCCTTCCTGCACAGCAACACGGCTTCCACAGTAGACACAACAGTTATCTTCTCTTATCCCAGAGCAGACCACAGTAAGAGGTAGTAAATTTTGAATGCCACATACTGAAAAGAGCCTACAAGCAATTTCTTCCCACTTCTCAGAGCATTATATCCACAGGGAAGATGTACAAGAGGTAGATGACAGGTCTTTCCCCTTCCAAAGTTGAAAAAAATATATATACATGTTGTCTGTGCACATACCAGGCACCCATAGGACACCTAATAGACCAGGATCTTCTGGGATATAACTGATTTGTCTTTCCTAAATAGACTCCAAATGAGGCCACTTCTATTCTCAGTCCATCTGAGGACAGTGGTGCCTTTGAACACATTTAAATGATCTTTGTCTTTTTTTTCCTAGCCAAAGCCATGGCATCCATGTCCTCTCAGGCACCTAAGTGGGCTGAATTTTCATGGAACACTCCCCTGAACAAAGATGCCTAAATTAAGCTTGAGTTACATTTCAGGTTCCTAAGTGCTTTTTTGGATGTCAACCAGACTAAGAAACTTGACCAAGGTCATGCAAGAAGTCTAGGACGGAAAAGGAAACTGATCTGGGGTCTCTGAGGTCTAGGACTAGCACCCACAGCACTAGAACATCTTTCCTGTCTCTGCTGCTCCTATTGAACCTAAAATGACATAAAGTATCAGGAAAGCTAATGTCAGGATTGAACATGCTGTGGAATCAATTCATTTCATCTATGAGACTCTGAAACATGATCTATACTTACTTTTATCCATTTATTACTTTCTTACTCTCTGCAGATGATTGCAGAAATGCCAAATCCATCTATTTATAAAGCAGTGAAACAGTTGAGTGTTCTCTAATGTACCACTTCCAAGTGCAAGCAATATATACTGACCGGCTCGTAACTATCTTGGCAAGGATTCATACACCTGTTAGGATTTTAATTTATCAAAGACAGTCGTATTTATATTTATGTCTACGGCTGCATGTTCATGAAATAGGAAAGGATGTTAAAACAACACTAGTGCTTTAAGAGCAGCCAGGAAACTCGGAGTTAAGGTTTGTTTCTCTGTCCTTAGCTCACCCGTGCTATGCACAGCTCTCTTATATGCATAGAAACAGCCCACGAACATAGCTGATATGTGAAAGAAAAGAGTCTGAGGCAAAGACCGAGTCAAACTCAACTGTAAAAACACTAGTTGAGTTCATAGGTCTCTGGAATGGCCGTGCCGAAATCAGCCAAACTTTAGCAAATGTCAGAAAAAGACCTGAATTGTACCTACCATTGTCTAGACGACACGGTGTTCAGATTTGGCATGTTTGATTTTTCTTTGATTAATGAAGGAGATTATAACAGGCTTTCCCATCTGAAGACTGTTAATATTCTTCCCGCATTATAATGGCCCCCAAGGATCTCGGGGAGCGTACGGGCACTCCCACTGATTCCCTGTCGTTTTCCGCAGACTCGGTGCAATTTCAATAGACCCGTTTCCTTCAGACCCATTATACACATAAGTGATACACCCCCATTATCAGCAGATCATTGAAGTGATAGATAGTAATGACTCCTTAGGAGATAGACTGTATATCAACCTGCAGTGGAGTATGTTTTATAGACCAGGTATAAATTCCATAGGAAATGCTGACAGACCCTTGACTGAAACAGCACTGCCACACCGCAGTGACAGGAAAAGCTTGGGCACTGCCCTGCCCTCAGTCCACAGCAGAACTGAGGTTAATGGGAGTTACACACCTGAAAGAAAGACAGCCTTATTCCAAAAGTTTATAAAAAAAAATCCTGTTAAATTCTTTTTTTTTTTTTTTTCCCATTATACTGCTTTCATAGACAATGTTAAAATTCCAATAATCTGTTTATTTGGTAAAAAGATTGATTAGGTTCTCTTTACTTTTGGTTCTTGCCTTCTGCCTTGTCTAAACTGCCAGCATTTTCTGACGCTAATCCTGGTACAACATCTACCTCTATCCTTGACAATGCATATTACTCTCTACCCCTAATCTTCCTAACTAACATCTTATCAACTCAACAAAAAAAGTTTGTCATCCACAGGATGCTTTATTTGAGGACATTGCGCCTCATATTATCATTATAACTGCAAACACCACCTCTAAAATGATTCCAAGATGGAGACACTTCATTAAAGAATATTCACACTCAGTCCTGGCTGTCGATTAGTAATTTTCTTGTCCTCGCTGCAGATACCTCACAAGCCATCCATCACAGACACAGTCCACTCCTTGAAGGCACCACCCCAAGGTGTAGAGGTTTGATATGGCACAGTCAGTATGAACGTGAGCAAGCTAAATTTTGTGAAGATAACGGCACTTCATGTGTTATCAGGGACTGAGAAAGGGGAAAGAATCAAAATAATCAATCAGCAACACAGTACTACAATGGAAAATTATTTCAGATGTACCAGGCAATATTGTGAAATGTAAGTATGCTTCTAACCTATTTTAGGTAAAGGGTCATTAGTCTCTTTTCTATGATGTACTTAATTTCCTTTTTTTTTTGAGAAGAGTTTAATATTGATCTTTATGCCATCTAATAAGTTCCTGAATCATTCAGATATACTGGTTTAATATTAATTAGTTGTATTATATAACTGAATCTGCAAGACAAAATAACATCATTTATGACAAGTAAACAGATAACACTCATTGTAAGATCATCTTCACAGTTTTTAAATTAGAAGATTTATTAAAAATACAATTCTTAACTGACAAAACTTGAGTTTTATAAACAACACAGTGTGAACCAGAATGACTCCCACTCTGATACTACTTTATTTTCGTGAAAGTCTTCGAATTGTGTTTACTTATAACTTTAAAAATTTACCTTTTACAATAGAGGTAATTTTCCTGGAAAGACTGTAAACTTGTACAGTAATTCTTGACCAGGACAATGAAAACTACGCATTTCTCTTCTAATAAAAGTGTTTCAGTAATATTTGAGTGGCTGAACAACCTGAACACTTCACTTTTGTTGTTCCAGGAATTGACTCTAGATACGTCTGTTTACAGTTTCTATAACATACTTAAGTGCATTCAATTTTTACAAACATGCCCCAATACAGACATAAAACTTACATTAACTTGCACGCAGTGCATGTAACCACCTGCAGTTAGTAAGATTAACACACTAAAGAAAACTAATAAGCTGCTAGCATCCTCAAAATACAAGTACAATATGCTGCATGTATTTTATTTCTAATTAGGTTCTTAACTGCTACTGGTTGTACTTCGGTCATTAAGCAGACAGATCAGAAAGAAATAAAAGGGCAGTGATTTGTGTCCATTTTCTGAGCCATATCTTTTATATTATTGCTACAATTATGTTACCTTACTCCTCTTCCAGCAAGTCAATTTCTAGTGTTGTGAAGAAAAACAAGTACACACATTACACTGAGATTTGTGAATTTCCTGGAGTTCCGTATAACTTTTGGTCTAGCTCCCATGGCACAATCTCAACTGTAAAGCAAAGTTTGGCAGTCTCTGAATTTCAGGAACAGTTCAAGAAGTATACACTCAAAGGAAAATGAATTCTAAATTGCAAATATCCCTGCTATCATACAGACTTGGCTCACTTTTTGCCCCAATCCCTTTACTTTCATGATATGTCTCATCTTGGTTTAGCTCATTGCCAAAGGACAAGTTTACAGCAACTTTAAAATGGTTTATATTGGCTTGAGGGAGTGTTGCCCAGTCAGGGTTTAGTCAGAAATGGTTTATGTTGACATGACTCAGGTCTGGGCACTCACTTGCCTTCATTTTCTTTCCAGTTTACCACACTTTCAAATGCAATGACATACATCCTTGCCTAGAGGCAAGGGTTTTTTTCCACAAACATTTGAAAATTTCAACCACACTTCTGCTTTTACTTTGGTTATAAACTTCAGCAGCTTCCTGGGAGAAGGTAAGTGCTGATACCAAAAAACCTGTTACAGAATGAGTTTAAAACCTAATGTCTTATAGAAACCCTGTATAAACATACAAACCAGTGCAATGTAAGTAAAATGCATATTTTAAGACATAATGTTTGATACACAGAAAGAATGTTCCATTGAATATTTCTGAATTTAAACACAACCAACAAGCTTGAAATAGAAGCTTGAATAAGGAGTTCTTTAACAGGGACAGGAAAATCCTTCATTACAGTAGAGACGTACTGCACGGAGGCTCTTGACAGTTCATCTTGACACCAGTGAGGTGCTAAACCCCAAACTAGTCCTGCACCTATTTGTCTGTGCAAGGCAGAAGTATACTTACCCACCATTCCCACTACTTATAGTTCTGACTTAATGTGTTCTTTTGGAAATTGCCTGACATTAGGAGAAAATGGAAGTACTTAGATTTTTAGCAAATCTTCTAAATAAATAATATAAAACTTAAATACTATTTTTTTTTGCCAGGTATTTTTGTGTCTTTTACTTCATGTATGTCTTGTTGCCTGTTGTCTCTCCTTACTACCTACAGTCTCTAGTGGTACTTACCTGAACCTGTCTAGCATATTCAGAGGAAAAGGGAAAAGAAAGTCTTGCACACATTTGTGTGTTATCCCCTCCAGTTCTCTGCTCAGTTTTCTGCAGCACACAGGTGTTTCTTCACAAAGAGCTCTACACAACTTTCCTGAGTTACTCTGGGAAGTTATTTCAGACAGTTCTAGAATCAGTAAGCAACAAAAGTGGCACAGAGTTTCTTCTACTTGCTTTCCACTTCTAAACTGCACTAAGAGATGCTGGTGGACTTAATTTACATGCATGACCCAAAGTGACTGCAACGCAGAAGTATCTGAAAACACTGGAGAAGTTGAAGAGGGTAAAGAAGGTTTTCTAAACATTCATTTTGTCCTGAAAGCCTCTTTTCCATGCTTCGGGAAAAGAAAAACTTTTGATTACCTTCATTCCATTTCTGGTGTAGAGCTCAATTTAAGGCGGACTCAGCTGGTCAGTAATGCAGTGACAGCTTTTGCTTCCATCCAGCCCATTAATTTTGACAGTAAAGAAAAACAAGTACATCTGGATGTTATGGGCAACGGCGAATGACTCAGTGTAACCAAGGGTGGCTTTAGAAGAAGCACTTAGAAGATTGCAGCCCTCCCATTACAGCTGCCTGGAGAAAAGCACATTCCAGGTCACATGCCACTGGGAGTGCTTGAGCAACCTTATCATCCAGCCCTGGCCGTAAAAGCCTCACTGCGATCTGTTCCCATTTGCAGAACCTGAGACAACAGTTGAGAAAAAAGTTATCTGCATCTGATCTGCATCTCAAGGGGTCTAACTTAACTGCCAGCACTTGAAATTTCAGCTATGGTAACCCATTATTCCATAATATGCAGGAAAAGAGAGGGCTCCTTGGAAGGTCTCTCCAATCACTCATAACCAGTGCCTTGTACCCACAGCTCCAACTTTTGATGTCTATTTCTTGACTTTTCTGCAAGCTCAACTAATGTCAGGGGAGCAGATAAGTATATCCCTGAGACATAACCTCTTGTTCAGGTGTCCAGTACAACATTGTCTTTCTGTCATGCTTATAAAGCCAGCTCACAACACTGTAGCCTGTACTAATGTTTAGTCCTGGAAAATATTGTTTTCTCCATCTTTTACTCTCAAAGGGATTCACCTCCTACTTATTCCTTATAGCTGAATGAATTTCGTTTTATGTTTCTACAGAACATAAACACTAGTTTTCTACATGCGAAGAAGCACAATAAAATTGCTGCTTAACATTTGCTTAAAACAGTATTCGCTATTTACCATAAATATATAATGACCGATTCATCCTTTATTTGCAGAGCTTCCTTCCTAAATGTATTTGAAGACACATGATGTTTCTCCCAAAGTCAAAAGCACTGCCAGCTTTCACAGTGTATTTACCTGATGTATCCCATTGGCAGCTGTAGCCATAACAGAAACACCTGGGGGTACAGGTGAAGATGACACATATATATCTTCATGGATGATTTTGTTAGCCCCAAACAAAAGAATATTTGAGAGAATTATATTGTTCTTATTGACCAAAATGTCCTTTGATTCAAGCTTCACATTTTGATATTTTTTCTTTTCAGTACTTCAGGGAGGACTAGAAGATGAGGCACTACTAGCCATGATAGAAGACACTACCACCATATGTGAAAACCATCTCATCATAGCACAAGGTTTGTCATGCCATCCTGCAGAAGGCTAAATAATGTCTGGATTTCGCATGTTAATGTGTGCTGGCAGAAGAATACTCTGGGTTACTAAAGCAATGGTAACTTCACCCTTTAGACTGTGGAATAATATGAAGGAGAAAAGCCTAAAATTCTAATATTTTGCTGAACAGAAAGTTGGTCATTTTGCAATCCCAGAAAGTGAAATCCTATTTATAGCAACAGTGAAATCAAATAGTATGCGATCACTCTGAGGTTTGCAACATTTGACAAATTGTAATTTTGTTCTTCACAAACTCCTAAACACTTCCTGCTAAGTGACAACAAGCATCAGCAAGTTTCAACAAACCTTCTGCAGCTTCTTTATCTCACTATAAAGAACAGATGCCGTTTTGGGGCTGCTGTGAGCTCTTCTGTTCTTTGTGTAATATGCACAGTATATGAGAGTGCACATCACACGAAAATGTGATAGCCAAGGCCCATCTCAAATGTTTTTTCTGTGGTGCACAGTAAGCAAACAGCTGGCTCCAGGCAAGAATCCTCTGTCAATCATGGTAAAAACATGAGCCACATGCAATTTCATGGCAAAAGTGACAAAATTTTCAACACTAATAACAAAATCATTTGTGCTGTTAAAATATACAAAGATGCTCCCACAATGTTTTCTAGTATGTTTGTGAAAATGATTATCTATTTCTGCCCTTCACCAGGAGCAAGAGGGAAGTATCAAAAGTACATAAATTAAATAGAGCTGATGCTCCCAGAAAATAATTACTTTCAGGCTATCAGGGTGCTTTTAAATCTTTCAGCAAAGAACTTCCTCTAAAATAAGGAACCCAATGAACTGCAGATTTCAGGGTGGTAGAAATTTCATGTCATGAAGTCAGAATGAACATCACCTACATGCTAAAACAGCGTCAAGTAAAGCTTTGAATGTCCAAGCCTTTGCCAGTACACACTTTTCCATTCTGGGCTCCTTTATAATAAGGAGTAAAAAGACAAACTTAAGAAGTCTCACTCACAACATAGAAAAAGAAACATTCCTCATAAAGAGGAGGAGGGAGTTGGGTTTGGAAGGCAGGAACGTTCCTGATGGAGAAGGAAAGAAAGAAGACATTCAACTAATGAGGGGCATGATGTCAGAGGCAATGCAGGAAGCAAAACAGAAGTAAAAATGGGTCACTTCAGAGAGGGGAAAGAAAATTAACAAAGTCAGGGATAAACAGCTTAAAGGAAATACAAGGGGACTCATAAAAATGGAGTACGTCTTATCAGAAATATGTCTTGAGACAAGCAATGTCAATTTACCTCACTGTTAGCAGGTAGGCAGCTGCATCATTACACAAGCATAGAGAAGGTAGAAAACACAGACATTAGAAGATTATGGTGTCGGCCCTGCAGTTACCTTGTGATGCCATTTTTTCCAATCCTGAGTAGTCTTCCAGTTTAATATGCCCAAGTTTTCCATTTATAAAATTCATTGGAAAATGTCAATTCATTGATGCCAAAACATGTAGGAGAGAACACATCTGTTGCAGCAAATACAGACTTTTTATTCAGGAAGACTATGTTATGCATGTCAGAATAACCAAGAGGCACAGTGACAAGAGCATCTTCCTGGAGGCAGGAGACCCAGGTTCAGGCTCTGTTCCCCTGGAGTTAGAGCAAAGATTTCAGCTTCAGCCTTTCCCCAGTAAGCCCTCAAGGCTATCCATTACTCTTGATGGAACATTTTCAATCTTACCTATTAGAGCAGCTCTATTTTGTATAAATTGTATTAAGTATTCATTGAATTTTGGGCTTCAACACCAGGGGTTAGTGCCCTAATCACCTGGCTATTCTAGTAAGACATGAGGCAGGGCAGAACGTGGAAGGAATCATATAATAAGACTCAACGGCTTTTATAAACTTCCACCATCAAGCACACTCCACCACTGCTGACCTCACTTCTGGGAGTCCTGACACCTTTGCAAACCTCCACTGCCCAGTTAGGTTATTATTATGTCACTGGTAGAACTGGTTGAGATGAATTGTTTGAGATGTCTTTGGCAGCCCCTCTGACTTTTTTATTCACTGGGAGAATGTTAAGGGGTTTGGATTTAATATAACAAGGCATAGAACAGCCTAGAAATTACAAAACATCTTGGAATGAACCAATAACTTCCTCACCAAATTTAATCCTAAGGATATATTAAAATAATCCATTTTTACTTTACTTAAAAAAATAATTTAAAATAAAACAATGTAAAATGAGAAGAGTAACAAGAAATTGTTGAATGCACAAGCTGACTGAGTGTTTTCCTCCACTTGCAGTTCCTTTTTTCAAAGCAGAGATGTAATTCCAAAGTACCTGTGAAGGAAAGTCAATGAAAAGTAAGGATAAGGGTCTTTGTTTTGACAAAGCATAATTTAACTGTAAAATACTAACATCTGAAGTTTAAAATTATATAGGGAAGCTTCACTTTGAAACAACATGGAGAGTCTTTTGCTGTTGTTGCAAGCTTCATCTAAAAATGCTTTTTGCTGCTACCACAATGAAGTTATAGCATTACATATGCTCATACAGTAAGTTAAATAGTTCAGTTAACAAGAATAGCAATAGACAAATGAGAAATATGAGAGCTCAGCACTGTAAAGCACAGCCATTCATGCTTATTGACTTCCCTGAGCTTGTTCCGCATTGATTGCTCATTTTCACACAGTTTGTATGAGCAAGCCTCTTGATACTTCATTAATTCCTCCACCCTCCATGTGTAGCATTCACTGCACAGACACCAGGTCAGACTCTTCAACGCAGTGCTGGACTCAATCAGGTGAAGGTCTCAGCAGAGTAAAGGCAATCTTCACTCTAGCCAGGGGATTTGCTCTACCTGCTAGGCAGAGGAGAGCAAAAACATACAGGAGGAGAAAGAAGATTCACCAAGTAAGTGGAGCAGGGGATGATAAGACTAAAAAAAAAGGGATGATTGCTGCCTTTTTTTCTTCTTCTCCCGGTCCCCATAGGATCAGTTGTGTGGAGCACTCACTACACAGCTCATGACCAGAAGGCGACTATGTCACACTGTGGGGTCTTAATCTACATGGCAGCTGGAAAAGGGAATGGACTTGGAATCCCATGTCAAGACACAAACCTCCTGGAATGCTTTACTTCATACATGGAGTTTTCCAGTGATAGATCTTTCCAGTATCCTCAGACATAGCAGGAGCAAGGAAAAGTGTTGGGTCTTCAGAGGAAGATATCAGTAACATTTTCTTTGAAGACATTTGGAGACAATTCTGGCATATACACCAGACCGTGTCAACATTGTACCAAAGGTTTAAATTTATCTATTATTTTATAATCCATATCAAGGTCATATGTTCCCTTCCAATACCAGGAAGGATCTCATCATATGAAAGACAGAAAAAAAAAGTTGGTCCTGCTCTTTAGTACTTTTCTCTCTCTAAATGGTCTTTTTGTGCTTTTATATTTCCAAAGGAGTAATTTCTTGTCCAACTCAATTCTCCTTCTCACATGAAGAATTCATGATAAACCAAAAATAAACAATATATTCCAGTTTCCTAAGATTATATAACATGGGGTATATTTCCAAAACCCTCATTTAAGCAAGACCTTTTTGTTGGTGGGATAGTGTACATAAGGTCTGCAAAACCAAGTTAAAAACAGGCTTTACCATAAAGTTTTCCCTCTGTCACAAGTAGGTCAGTAATTTCCCTGTCATTATTGATAACAAATTTTCTTCATTCTTTGTTCACATAACTATTTCGAACACAGCTGTCACACGGAAGAGTTGAGATGATAAAAAACTTTGTGTTATGATACTTATGAGCCATCTAAACTTATACAAACCTAAAAACCACTTGTCTCTGCCTCTCTTCAAATAATCCTTTGACCTATCTTAATGATCCAGGGACCTAAAAAATGTGATCCAGTTTGAGAAGTTAGAAAAAAATGAAAAATATTCCTGCCGTTATTCAACAAATCTCTTTCAATTTTCTGTGTTTTGAGAGCAATTGCTATATATGACAAACAATGACAGCAGAATTTCAATGGGTACAAGCGAAAGGTATATCTGATCTCTGACACCCATGTGTCATCTCAGTAGTGAGTGTTATAAGAATTTGCCAACAGCTTTGAGATCTTTGTGCTTGTCAGTGAGTTGTGTACTGGTTACATTTTTTGCTTTGGATTTCAATTTCAAAATAGGTGAAAATAATCAAACTAGAAGAAGTGTCACGAGAGAATATGACATTCATCTATCACTGAGAATGAGTGATACAGTGATTTCAGGTTTTAATTGCCAGCATAGCATTCTGGCCACACTCACTATTAATGAAGGAAAAAAAAAAAAAAAAGGCTGTTTACATCAGGAAATAGAGCATGACAGTCATGACCTACGAAAAGCAGAATAAGTTTTTTAATCTTTAGAACAAAGAGCAATTTTTGGTGTTGTATTTTTGCTTGAATAGACACATTACCAAGGACCATATGATTTGAAAATCTGGTTTAGTTCATCTGAAAAATCTCACGGATCAGGAATGTTCTTTTTCTCTCTTAATCATTTTGCTTGGTCCCCAAATTAAATGCAATTCAAACCTCTCTATCAATATGCATTCAAAATCAAAATTTCCCATTAGAGCTATTTGTAACTAAGAAATGTGTGCCTGTTGACACAAGAGCAAATGACATGAATGAATCTGCAGACCTCAAGAGAAAAAAGGAAAATGATACCATAACAGCCACCCGTCTGGTACTGATTTCATCGTCTTTCCACCCAAATGTTTTCTTCGGCTTTCTTTTTTAGCTTTCTTCTGGTGACATATTACAAAAACCTGGATACTTTGCTCTCAAGGAAAGCTTTTTTTGTGTGTATGAACTCAAAGGAATACCAAGAAAAGCTTTTTTTGTGTGTGTGAACTCAAAGGAATACCATATGTAAAGTACTTATAGCAACATTATATACAAAAGTGCTAATAGAACAGATATTGCAAAGCTGAGAAATGCAAGCACATATTGAGGTTCACAAAAAAAGAACATGGTAAACCACTAATGATCTGATAATTTCATAGGTCTTACTAAGTTCAGGACAAGATTAAGGAGACTACAATTATTACTCAGCTCTCATGCCTCCAGTCACGGTGCCTTTCAAGACTGAGTTAGGGGCAATCAAACTAAAAACTTACCACTGTCATAAAGTGACTGATTACCATAACATCTGATTTCAAATTTAAAAAAGACTATTTGGGGTATGGGAGATGTTGGGTCTGTGTTTTCTAGCTCTTACTATCCTCAGATTGCTGTAGATCTTTCCTATTTCTCCTTCTGCTCCCATTCTGGTGCTTTTCTGTTTTTCACTCACTCTCGCTTGTTTTTAATCCGTCACAGTCTGTCCTAGCTTGCTTCCACCCGCAGCTCTAACCTAATACTCTTTCCCCCACCCCCTTCTATTATTTTCTCAGAGAAAAAGAAGGAAACTTCAAGTCTCATTCCCAACACAAGAGAGGAAAGAAGTGAACAGACACATGTTCTCTACAAGAGAATTGTGAAACGGTCTGATAAAAATCAGCATCTATCTCATATGTGCTGACTACCAAATATTTGTAAGTGACTTGTTTCCCAGCAACAATACATCCTGGCAAGCAGTAATGAACTCTTTTTTTTTTCATGATTCAATACAAATTTTCAGTACCTCAAACGCAGTTGCTCATTCTTCATAATAAAATATAGAGTATAGGTAAAATAAAGTATAGTAAGATTTAAAGAAGGAGAGAATGATTTGCTTTGCCCTGATTACCAATAAAACACTGTAGGGTTTGTCAGAATTTTACATAAATATCATTACTCCTTAAAATTTGCTATCCCAGGCTTCCTGTTTCTTCTAACACAATGCAGTCAAACATAAGAGTAACACCTATTAAAAAGCCTGAAAAAATCCTGCCCTTGACTGCAAATTTCTGGCCCATCCAAAAGCTAGGCCCGGGTTTAAGCTGGCTCTAGGCACAACCTACAACTTTGAAAATGTATATTCTTAAACCTATGCTGGTGCATATGCAACTAGAAGTCCCCTTGGCCATTTCAAATTCCACTTCCAAGCAAAGAGTTTCTACTCTCTGATTCCTAGCAGGGGAAAGAGGAACCTCAAAACCACCGCTTCCTAAACCCCGTGTTTCAAGTACTCAGACTTTGAGATAACTCAAAGACCAGAATCTCTCTTGCCATCATGGCAGCATGAGCAATTGAGAAGAAGCGTCATTATCTGTCTCCCACTTGAGGAAGAAGGGGAATAAGAGAAGGGACAGAGATCGAGGCAGGGAGGGAGCAAGAAGAGGTCTAAGAGCAAGCAGAGATCCAGGCTAGCATGGATAATGGCAAAACCACCAACTCCTTTTTAAGTGTTTGCAACCCCAGGGAGGCCAATTCTGAGAAGATCGTATTGTTCAAACAATGGATTGATCGGCATGTTCATGGGCTGCGAACAGGCCAGCTTGCGGTAGAGAGGGGGGTGGTGGGGAAACAAACAAGAGATTTGGAGCGGTAGGGAACCGGGAGGGAGGCCAGCCAGGCATACTCTGCGCCATCAGCCCTGACATGTGGCCATGACTGCTTAAAGAGTGAAAATGCGGAGGAAGAGAAGTTAAGTAAGGCCATGCCAGAAGAGTTAGCTCAGCTAAGATCTGTCACGGGGAAGAAAAATGATTTTGAGGCAGAAGACAGAGTGCCTGGGTAGGAGCTGCCGTTGGAGTAGAGAGGAGTCGTGCTTTGAACGTAAGCTAAACACCACAGAAAAACAGATTGCAAGCATCTGAGCCTGAGTGACCCCAAAACCAAGAACATCTCTGATTTTGATCTCCCTCACTCCCTTTAAAAGTTAATCAGGATTATTTTTTTAGTGTTTCTCAGCCTTAATTGTATTCTATAATAGCCATAGTACAAAGCTTAAACACGTTAACTTAAAGCTTTACTGCCAGTTCCCTCTCATTTGAGGGAGTAATTTAAGTGTTTGTGCTCTCTTGAAAAACTTCTAGTGTTAAGAAGTAAAGGGTGGATGTCAAGGTAGAAATAACTCCACATTTGACTCCTAACCTACTACAAGCTACAGCTTAATGGAAAGCCTACAAGGAAGACATTTGTTTCCTGCAAAAGCTTGTATCAACTTTAAGTTTTGTGGCATTTTAGAAGTCAATCATAAAGAGACACTTTACTTCAGAATTTAGGTTACTGTGGATTTACCCGTATAACAGTTTTATCATCCAAGGCTACATCAAGCAAATACTGCAGAGTGGTAGTAGATCTGTAGTATAATCACTGGCTTTGAGGACCTGATGCACGCACTCTATGGGTTTCATGGCAGGTGACTGAACTAGCTGTAATTTTTGGCCACTGCAAAATCAAAATGGACATTCTGGAGAGAGAAGAAAAGATCACACACCAGTGTATCACTGAAGCAGAAAATTTGTTTGTGTCTGGGGCTCTTCCTGTTAAGGTACAGGACCACACACATGAAAGTCTTCCAGGGTATAACTTCTTATGAAAAAACACTGACAGCAGTAGTGGGTTATTTAAACATTTATTAAATCACTTCACAACAAATAGTAACACATCAAGTGCTATCCTCACTTGT
Organism: Strix uralensis; assembly: GCF_047716275.1. NCBI lineage: Eukaryota > Metazoa > Chordata > Aves > Strigiformes > Strigidae > Strix > Strix uralensis. The sequence continues at coordinate 3,687,840 of NC_134012.1, read as the reverse complement.
TGTAGCAGTCTCATATTAAGAGGAAAAATACTAGCGAGAAGATTTTTTAAGTCTTCAAAATTTTAATTTAGTTAATATCTAAGACATAAATTTCTCTAGGACTTCCCTAGCAGTTCCTTTGTGTTGTACAAACATCAGGATACAATATATCCATATATGTAAATACTGAAATTAATAAAGAACTTCCTGATTGTTGAACTACCTGTATTTCAAAACTAGACATCCTCTACTCTATTGGGCACTCAGGAAAAAACAGAACACACACTGTAGTGTATGTCTGTTAAATTCATGGAGGGTTCAGATTTCATAAACTACATATAAATGTATATCATTAATTTAGTTGAAGTAAGAGTTGGTGCATTTAAGCTTATTTTGCAAAAATAAAGAAAGGAAAGATGGAAAAATACAGCCTTAGACCCTTTTTTCTGTTTTTCATGTTCATGCAAAAGTTAAACAGCTATCTCTCTTTTCCCTCCATTTTCTTCATTTTGCTAAAAGCTTTGACAAGACAATGATTTTTTCCCCCTAGTTAAACATTTTCACTTCTTAATCTCTCAAGTCCCCACCTACTGTGAGAAAAAGTTCTCTATAAACAGCAGCATAAGGTACAAACAGGGAGATATTTTCATATATATGTTTTAACTGAAATGTCATTTATTTTAAACAATACAATGACTTTAAAATATTACAGCTTATTCTAATATTCACCTTAGAAAATTTATTTTGTGCACCCAGAGATTTTTCTAATCAAGATTTGCAGCTTTTTTTTTTTTTTTCCACAGGGAAAACTGAATAGTCCTTCCCTTCCCTTCCCTTCCCTTCCCTTCCCTTCCCTTCCCTTCCCTTCCCTTCCCTTCCCTTCCCTTCCCTTCCCTTCCCTTCCCTTCCCTTCCCTTCCCTTCCCTTCCCTTCCCTTCCCTTCCCTTCCCTTCCCTTCCCTTCCCTTCCCTTCCCTTCCCTTCCCTTCCCTTCCCTTCCCTTCCCTTCCCTTCCCTTCCCTTCCCTTCCCTTCCCTTCCCTTCCCTTCCCTTCCCTTCCCTTCCCTTCCCTTCCCTTCCCTTCCCTTCCCTTCCCTTCCCTTCCCCTCCCTTCCCTTCCCTTCCCTTCCCTTCCCTTCCCTTCCCTTCCCTTCCCTTCCCTTCCCTTCCCTTCCCTTCCCTTCCCTTCCCTTCCCTTCCCTTCCCTTCCCTTCCCTTCCCTTCCCTTCCCTTCCCTTCCCTTCCCTTCCCTTCCCTTCCCTTCCCTTCCCTTCCCTTCCCTTCCCTTCCCTTCCCTTCCCTTCCCTTCCCTTCCCTTCCCTTCCCTTCCCTTCCCTTCCCTTCCCTTCCCTTCCCTTCCCTTCCCTTCCCTTCCCTTCCCTTCCCTTCCCTTCCCTTCCCTTCCCTTCCCTTCCCTTCCCTTCCCTTCCCTTCCCTTCCCTTCCCTTCCCTTCCCTTCCCTTCCCTTCCCTTCCCTTCAATAGATACAGAAGATGAAGGGCAAATAAAATCTCCTGTACAGATACAGAACTACAGTAGGAAAATCTGTTGGCATGGTGGCAGGTAGATACCTGCCTGGTGTATCGCAGAAGACAAACGATTTCCTGAATTTAGAATGAATAAGATCCACTGTCTTATGTTTGCCACTGACCACACCACTGAGCAGTGATTTCAGATCACCAGAGAAGAAGGTAACTTCTCAAAACAGCGGAGCATGTGTTTGGCCGAAGGAAATGTGCCTGTTGTGGGGAGAGGAGGGTGAGGAAGCTGAGGTGAACAGCAGCCCTAAGCAGATGCTATTTGACCATGCCTGTTTTCCCCTTTCTTCTTCCCTCTCTCTTTTTTAGCGTGGGTATGAAGCGTGTGAGATGTATTTTGAAGTTTTTGATCAGGTGGACAGGAGTTAGTTTATCCAGTGCCTCGGACTATACTGCATGCCCTGTGTTTCGTTTTTTGGCAGGACAGGGACCTTACCCCTTCTACCTCATCTCTACCTTCTTTTTTTGCAAAGGCCTGTTAAGATGAAGTGGGGAAGGAAGTTGCTGTGTGATGAGCCAGGGTGAATATCCTCTTCAGAGGGACCCTGGACCTACAGCAGAGCCAGGGCAAGCATTAGGTCAGGGTGCAAACTGCTGGGGATTGAGGGAAAAGAGGATGGGAAAAGAGGACCATGGGGTAGTGAGAAGAGGAGCCTGTGAAGAGAACCCAGCAGTCCTGAGCCCCGCTTCTCAAGTTAAAAAATACCTGTCAAATGCAATGCAATATAACCATATTTCTTACATACAAAACAACAGATTTCACTCATTTGCTATTTCACTAATTCAGTATAACCCAAGGTATAACCCAAGGACTTCAACACCACCAAGAAACCATGCCAACAAGACCAAGAATTAGTAGTAAAGCATTGTGAATAAGTATTATGCATAACATAAGTATAAGGAGTCTGAACAGATAATGCTGGCAATTCTTCCAAATGTTTGAGTTTGTCATCTTAATGCCTAGCTTTTTTGTTGTAAGTATTAAGAGCTAAAAGTTCATAGCCAACGATGACAGAAAAAAAAACCCAACAGTTTTACAAAGTTTTTGACAAGGAAAGACAAAAAAAGAACAAATAAAAGACCAAAAAAAATCAGTAACTGTCTGCAACACTGCAGTAGATTTTCTTTTATCATCCTTTGAGTTACTTGTTACAACCACTGTTAAAGTGAGGAGTAAACTAACCACTTTATTCTCCTGAAGGCAGACAGGTTTGGGAGTTTCCTTAGCTTTTTCTTTTTTTTTTTTTTTTTTTTTTTTTTTAAATTTAGCCAGTTCTTGGCCAATATTAATAAGCATACTTGAATACCAAGTCACTATTGAATACTCTCAAACTGCTCACTCACTGTCCACAGAGAGAAAGAAGTTTCCAACCAGATTTGAATAACAAATTTGAGGAACCTGTGATCAGGTGAAAAAGAGTGCATAGATAATTCAGTGTGAAATATTAATTCAGGTTTCCCGGGAAAGGTATTTATGGGTTACTCTATCACTAGAAGTAAAAGGAAATAAAGAGAAGTGGAGATATCCCAATTTTGAGAAGTACTCAGAAAAGCCAGCATGTTTGGGGTTACATACGCATTTCAACATCAGTTTCTGTGCTTTGTTTAGCAGAATACTGGTGCACAGATGTTAAATAGATATTCTGGTTTGGGGCCGAGAGCCCAAGACTCTGTTCTTCCAACTAATTACTTTAATTTTACAATTAGAGCATAATGCTCTCTCCTCCCTCCTCCAAACGCTCCATCTCCCCCCTCACTGTTCCCATAAGTAAATCCAACATGCTCAGCTCCATCTAATTCACTCACATGCTCCCTTTCCTCCTATCAGGCCAATATTTTTTTGATTTTACAGAGAAAAGATGTTTGAAGGAGACAAACACACAACCTATTTTTTTTTTCAGCAAAGTTCAGATGACAGTGAATTGACTTTACCAACGTGTACTGATGTGTACAAGTACATATTTATGCATTTTTGGGGGGAAGAACTGGAAGATTTTAAATGGTGGGAAGGAAAAAGTAGAGATAAAATTAGGCTTTCTTACCGTTATGGAGCACACAACATAACAGCATGATCAGACTTGCTGGTCACCTAACTATACCACACAAGAGCAGACCAAAGGGATAAAAATATACCTCTGTATTCCTCTACAGATAACAAACATAATTTTGTTACATATAATGAGACACTCCCAAGGTGTGGCAAAAATGTAGTTATTTCCCACCAGATGACAGCCCAGGTGAGACATGGCCAACTTTTCAATTTGTGCGAATTGTGTTAAAAACAGTGGAATTTTTGCTATCAAGCAATCAGATCCCCAGATCTAAGAACAGACTTGCAGGCATGGTAATAAATGTATCTTAAAGTTAAAAACAAACTATTTTTATAAATGGTTCTCCTTGGGCCTGACTAGAGGTTTTTTAATTATGGACATTGATGGCTCATTTCAAAAAGTTCCTCTACAACTTTGACAACTGGAGCTTCCACTCTGTTGATATGAAACTGACTTTTTTGAAGGTAATGTAAGTACTGTGTAATACATTAAGATAGATTTGACTCTTTAATATTTATAAGATTAGCATTTATATTAGACCATAATGAGCTCCAATTAGTATCATTCCAATCTAACCTAAGGTCTATAACCCAATTTTCTTACATTTCAGACATCATCTTCAAAAGTAAGATGGAAAAGAATTGATTGATTCATGACAACATTTTTTAGGGTCTACTGGGAAGAAGAATTGCTTGAATGATTGATCAGCATTTTTTCATCTGTCGCTTGAGGTATCTTTTATGAAAAATACCTTGTAAAGCTATGAATTCACTGATAATAGCAAGTATTTAGAAATTAACTTTTTTTTTGCTTGTTCAAAATCTAAACATTTCCATTGCTTGTCAAATAAATCTTTAATTAAATTGATTTCCCTTGTTGCATCCTTTTCACAGGTAGATTGTTAAATCACTTGAAACCTCAAGGTGTTGCCAGGCTGGCATCTAAATAAATTTATCCTGTATAACCCCTACTGACACCCTGTGCTCTGCTCTAATCAGCAATGCTGTGACTGATCAGAAAGCTCTCTTTGTGAGATTTTCAACTCACACATCCAGCGACCCACCATCTTTTCACTAAGCCCAGTGAATCCATTGAGAGGCGTGAGGTGAAGGAAACGACTCACCAAGGCTGGAGAGCAGCTCCTGGGCACACAAAGCTTGTGCTTTATGGAGAACACATGGCGAATGCCTGCTAAAGATGGGGATGAAAGGTAAAAAGAAAGTATTAAAAGGGACATTAACCTCACAGAAATGCCAGAAGGATGAGCCTCCTCTAACTTCAGAAATCATTAGTCAAACAAAGATAAACTTGTGAGGATAATTACAAATTATGGGATTTTTCATAAGGTTGTAAGTTATCACAAGAATAATTTTCACTTTATACATTTCAGTCATAATAAGGTTAATTGTTTTGGAAGTGTTTGAGCAGAAGAGAGTCCTAAATCAGATATGGCATGAGAATTATCATGGGAAGAAAAGGACAAGAGGTGTCAGAGGTTGACACTTTTGACCGGTGATGATGCAGTAAGATAAGGCTCAATAAAGATGAGGCTGTGAGAGAACGGTTCTTTGGCTGCAAAATCCCACATCTCCATCACCTGACCTCTGCAGCATCTCCTTCCTGCAAGCAAGGCCAACAACAGATCCTGTTTCTTCTGAAGAAGTATTACACAGACATGATTACTTCTATATCAAAAGAAAATATATTGTCCCTAATGTTTGGCCTACACCCACACATAATTTACCTTTTCATATTCATAACACAGGACAGCATGCATATACAATCCCATTTACACACATCTCTTCAAGCAAGGTCTCCCAGCTGCTTTTAAGCACTCTCCCTTTACCCAGTACAGTCCCCTGGTAGCACACACTAATCCGTTAACAATCCTATGCTTTTGTACCTGCTCCCTATTTTAGATTTTACTACATGTGTTTGTAAACATAAGTAAATATAAAATCTTTTCTTAGAAGTCATATTAACAGATGCTGCTCTGCCTGTGAAATGTTACAATAGATACCAATAGTCAATGAAAACAAAGATAGAAATAACATTCAAAATGTTGCCCTTACTCTTAATTACTTTAGTCTCTCACGTCTTTCCACAGGATGGTCATATTCCTTAGCACATAACTCACTAGGAATGACTGTTGCACTGAAAAGCATAACATGAGCACGCCACAAGCCCACCACAACCAACTTCACAGCTTTTCTGTCTTCTGCAGCACCGTCCCCCTCTTGTCCCTCGACATGAAGTTACAAGGCTAAGACCCTATATCAAAGCCATTTTCAAGCAATAGTTCACCAACAGATATGCTTCATTTCTTAATTTATGATTTGTATTCTTGCTTTCCGGTAGAAAGAACAAAACCTGTCCTGTGTACCATCCATGTGAGCTCTAATAAATCATTATCCTCTTCTAGTAATTTCCATCTTCAGTTCAGTCCATGTTATCAAATCCCCGTAAACAAGTACTCAGCACAGCTCATAGCTAGTAGTCCATCAGTGCTGATGGAACATTATCTACCTTGTTTCATGTTTCTGATGTCTCAGTGCCTGCAGAGGACATTAAATGGAAGTATTTGGAAAACAATAATCCTTCATTCTCTTGTTTCATGAAGTAATCTTAGTCATCTCTACTCTCTTGCAGCTCTTCCCCTTTCAAATAAAATGCAGTAAATGTCCGGCTCAGCTGGCAGTGCATCTTCTTTGCTACTTCAATTTCATACTTTTCTTTATGTCCAGAAATTTTAAAATCAATTCGACTCAACGTGCCATGCAGCAAAGGAGGATTATATAGATATCCATGAAGGTCCTGAAACAGATACCTTTTTGTTAGGTTGCATAATTCATGAATATTGTTTCTGTAAACCTTCCCCACTACAGCATCATGCACATGCTCATCCATTGACAGCTTTCCTTGTATGACCCACCAGCTTTCAGGAAAGTGAGCTCCTTCAATATATCAGATGTGCTACACATGTTCTTGCACTCTTGCAACTGAAAATCAACACAGCAATGAGAAAAAGTGTTGCTGATAACAGAATAAAATCCCCCAAAACTAGAGGGTAAAAAAGAAAATGTCAAGACTGGAAATTATGTTATCTGAAGTCAAAGAAATGAGATGAAGCCTTGAATGTCCACAGGAATTGTAATTAAACACAGTGCATGCAGTGTACTTAAATTCAAGGTGACATGGTAATCAGATGTTTGAATTGTTATGAAGACTCTAATTTACAGTTTCTAAAATGGTTGGGATACAGTTGTCCTTTCAATGACATACTTTCCTCCCTATCCCAAATTGACAGAGGTACTTTAAGCTGGCAGTTTTCAGGTGACATTACAACGAGAAACCAGAATAATGAAAAAGTCTAATGACTGAATTAGAAAGCATCTTGCAGACAAATCCTGTATCCGTATCCAACATTACAGGCACCAATGAGGAAAACATCTCAGAAGGAGTTAGTACTGTATTATTTCTTTTTTGTCTACACTCTCTATTTTAGTGGGGGGGGGGGAAAAAAAGAAAAAAAAATCCATTTGTTTGCCCTGTCTCTTTCTGCATCATCCATGTTGATTACCAGTGTTGGTTTGGGGCAATTAAAACAGTGCGAGTGAGGAATTTGAGTACCCATTTTTATATTGACTGTACAGCACTGGTGGGAGAAAAGAGGTAGTTAGCTAAGAACTCATTAAGTGAGTTATGCATGCAGACAGAGAAGCTGCACTGAAAACAAACATACAAGAAAAGCATTTCTGGATCAGGCCAAGGGTTCATCTTGCTCAGCAGCACGTTTCCAATGGCAATCAGAAGCAACTGCAGAGAAAAGCTTAGTACTGGGGAATACATAATTCTTCCCTTAACACTTTCTCAGACTCCAGACCTTTTCAGCTCCGGGTCCTCTTGAGCAACATGTGGCCTTTATTTAGTCCAGTGGATTGTTATTGCCTGAACCTCTGCAGCTTCCCTTTGGTTTCATGTTGTCCCAGCTTTTACAGGCTGCTTTGGCAAGGACTTCCACAGCTCAGATACACATTACGAGCACTGCTTTCTTCTGCCGGCTTTCAACATGACTTCTAGTAGCTTCTTTATCCCCTCCAGAGGATCCAGTAGAAGTTGCACAATATTAATTCCTTGCAGTAACGTTTGTAATTCCTCTACCCGTTCATTACAAGTATGCTTATCGCCATGACGCCTAGGGGCTCTTTCGGAGCTCCTCCTGCTTTCCCAGGGATGCAGCAACAGCCAAAACTGCTTTAATCTGTCTGCATGCAGTAATAAGTTTGTGACCTTTATTCTCTAAGGCAGACCTCAAAGTTAACCATGTGTTTGTGACCAGGAGATTCAATTGCAGCTGAGAGCTCTGCAGGAATTGCTCTCAGTGAGCTCTGATAAGACTCCGTGCAGAATATACCTACCAGTGATGTTGTAGATTTGAGACCAGAGGTCCACAGAGACATTAAGTTTCTCTCTGCCTACAATACCTCAAAAGGGTGAGAGGGTAGGACTTAATAACAGGTATTATGTATGTCAATGTTTAATGTATTTTTTAGCTCTTTCAATTAGAGAGTTTTCGGCATTTCAATATTTTTTTCCTAGGATTTCCAATAGCAGATATTTTTTGCTAAAAATGCAAATAGCTGAAACGCACACGTGCTATTTAAATACAACAAATGGATTTTTTTGCTTCAAGCAGGCTCCCTTCCACTAGAGAAGAAGACTGCCTTGCTAAGCAAAATACTTTTTAGAAAACTAGGTCCATTTTCCCATTTGAAGCAAAATGCATATGGCTAAGCCACTATTTATGAGCCAACATATTTTCAAAGATTAGTACATCTAATTTAAGAAAGGTCTTTGGGATCTGCTTTGAAAACTACTACATAGTAATTTACATGACTTGTACATCTCTTGGGATCATAAACTCAGCTTAAAGGTACAGAAAACAGCAATGATTTGATCAAAGATTTTGCTTAAAAATAAAATATTTGCTAGAGGTACAATCACTTATTGGTATTTTAAATAAACCGGCAGTCTTCGCTGTTTTCTAAAGCCCTTTTGGGGTATTTTGTCCAGAGGAGCATTTTCCAGAGGCTTTTATCATGTCTGGAAAGGGGGTTTATTCACAGAGCATTATTTATGATTTGTCTTCAAGGTATATTCTATTATTTGGACAACATCTTCTGTGAAAAAACAAATAGTTCAAGACAGAATACTTTTAACTTCAAAACTGCCTAAATTTCCCCATCTCACACAGCAAATATGTCAGCCTCATGTCTTTTTCTGTAAATATTTCAAAATATTCAGCAATGATCTGATCTATGAACTAGGTCAGTGAACCCTGTCTATTAGTGACTCTGAGTAATACACATTTGCACCATTTTCCATGAAAACCAAGAGATTCTTACATGTCAGGCACTTGTTTGCATTGGCTGGACTGCAAAACCAAATTCTGAGGAGACCTGACATGACTTCAGCAAGTAAATGGAAAGTTGATGGGCATGTTTTGCAACAGGTTCGGGATTTCTCTCCACATGCCACTGGGCCATTTGTCAGTGTGGGCCAGTAGATACTCCTGGAAGCTGAGGTTTTATCACTCAATGCATTCCACCATGCATCCAAAGCCCTGAAATCCCTTCTTTCATTACTTCAAAGACTAAACTCATTCAGAAGAAAATCACTTACTTTCTGCACCTTAAATCCCCAGTCAACATCATCAGGAGCTATTCCATTATTCCTGAAATACTCTTCTGGATTTTTTCCCTAAGGACATTTAACTAAAAGGATATATAGCTATCGAGCTGTTTCAGAATTTGAGCAATAGCAATAGTCTACAAAATGAAAGCTATATTGCAGCAGATGGGAAGAGATGGAAGAAAATGGAGACACTGGAGAGGATCAGCTGTGGTTCTGAATTTCTTGCAGGTGTACAATGATTAACTAGCAGATCACTCACACCCTTGTGCTCTGAAGAGAAAAAAGGCACTCAACTGAAGCATGTGTTGCAGGCCGAACTGTTCAATGTAATTCTAACAGCAAAAGGAGAGAGAAATTTGTCCACCATTTTAGTATATCTGGTTTTATTTCACTGAAAGCACAACTGGGAATAATGTGTCCATCCAAATTGCTTGTTTGAAGCTGATGGCAATCTAATCACTGTCTTATTTACGTTGATAGATTAAGGGGAACAACAGGCAGTTTAATCAGCTCTAATATTTTCCTGCCCAGGAGCTGTATTTCAGCTAGTGTCGTAATTGAGGATATTTGTGTTGTGTAATGACTGTACATAAGGCATTAAGTTACCAGGTTGGAAGCTGCATGTACACCTGACTAAGCACCTTCTAATACCTAATTTAATATAAGGTTATGCATCACCAGATTTAAAAAAAAAGTCTCTATAGCAGCAGGATTAAAGGTCTTTTCAGTGTATGTGCTTTCAAAATTAAAAGATGGAGTGATCTGTTTTCAGTTTTCATTACTAAAAGACTAGCTCCTCAAACTCATTAACTCAGTTATGATTGGCTCCTATCTTGCATAATACTTTTGTTCCTTGATGAATAAGCAGAGATTTCAGGAGCAAATGATCCTATATGATGAATTCAAAATCTGTTTTTCTCTGTATAATGTATGCCAGTTTGATAATCCAAATATTAGCCGTGGTAGAAATGATCCAAAAGTGATCCTAGTTGAAAACTTTCCTCTTGCAATCTCATTCCATATGCGTTTATGAACCCCTTTAGCCTATGAATATGGCAAAAGAATATATGGACAAGAAGATTATTGAAATTGGGTATTAAAAGATATTTCAGGCTTGAGTGTTTTAACAGCTTTTCCAAGAACAAGTGTTCAATGCTGTAGCATTTAGTTCAGTTTAGTTCTTGAGCTTTGTGATTCATGACCAAGTAGGTAGATAATTTTTAGTTTTGATTTTATGATTCCAATCCGACTTTCACTATGAAGGGTATAGTGTATGGACAGTGAAATCAGCTTGTTAACGTAAAATTGATATTTAGGAGGAAAGACTCTAGCACAAGAGCTGACAAAATAGCTGTAACAAATGAAGCATTTATTGTGAGAAGTCAAGAGAATTATTTTGCCAATTGTCAGCTAAACATCAAGCATTTTCATGTTAACTTGGAAATAGCAGTCTCCATTGAGAAACCCCAGCAGCTGAAATCCTGCTATTCACAAGAAAATAATAAGAAAAAACCCTTACTAGACAATATTACTTTGTATTATCTACCAAACCCTATGCATGAGCTCTTCTCTTGAATATCCCCACTTTGTTTCACACTGATGTATTTAATGGCCTCATTTGTGTATTGGTTCACATTTTCATTATATTTTGCCATTTAGCATTCTCCATGATTGTGTTTCATTGAACAGATGCACTACAGTTTCTCTGCAGCAAATTCTATGATCCATAATTAGATGTCAATATGTTTTCTTGTAATGCTATTGTGAATTAAACACATTTTTAGTTACATGGACATTAATTAAAATCATATGCTGAATTGTTACATCTTTTCAAGCCAGTTGGAGAAAATATTTCTGGTTTACTTGAGTGCTGTAGAGCATTCCATTTTATTTCTTCATTAGTTACTGTACTGGAAGAATCTACCCCCATCCTACCCCAAATGACGCAATATTAACGTTCATAACAAGATCAATCCTGCCCTGTAATGCATGGATCTAAGTGCTAAAGAATGCCTTCAATCATATGCACTTAAACGGGAGCTGAGGACACCCTCTATCTAGGAACTGAGATCTACTTTTATTAAACAAGACAGAGGAAAGGGAAGCCAAAGACCCAGAGCTTACCTTCATCCCAGGTATCACTGCTTATACAGAAGCATACTGGAGAATAAATGTATTACAGTAGGAAAAAGTGACCTTAAATCAAGGAAGAACCAGGTCTACAGTCCCAAACTAAGCGCCTACAAGGAAAGTTTAGAAACCTGACTGTTGTTAACAGATAAGAGGAACAGAGGGAACAAGAGTAGTACCAAGATCTTGCATAATCATTGACATGTTTTATATACTAAATGATGTAATTTTTTTTTGCCTGTAGGGGAATCAGTTTTGATGGGCAGGAGCTAAGAATTTTCTTTAAAAAAAATCTATAGCAGTAAGTTTTGGAGGAGGTTTCAAGCAGGTCCCAACAGAATGAATGGCATAAGGCTGGCATAAGATGTGTGAAATAACTGTAAACAGCTAGTGGGATGTGAGCTAGTGAGGAAAAGAGCAAAGAACAGCTTAAAATAATAAGGCGAGCCAGTGAGAACCAATATTCTTCCCTATTATTGTAGGTGGCACGTCCTTCCAAAAACACCCTTTTGGTTAGTATAACATTTATTTCTACTTCCTACTCACTGAGGGCAAGTTTTGCCTCCACTTTGCAGTTGCCAAAGTTTCCAAGACATAAATGATGAGATTCAGAAGAGTAAAAGCAGGATGAAGAAGAGAAGTTGGGGTTCAGCCTCTCCTCTGCTTGGTGGAGGTTCACTCTGGGGAATATCTTGTTGCAGACTACAGAGGGGCAGAAATAAAGAGAAGTGGTACCCATTAAAAAGGAAAAAAATAGATAGATCCCTTATTTAAATGCCTCACGTACGGCAAAGTAAGGCTGGACTGTTCAAAGAGAGGGTTCTGTGCTGCCCCCTTTTTATTCTCCTGCGGTGGCACATCTCCTTTTGTCCAGTCCCTCTCTCCAGAGAGTTTAGTTACAGGTGTGAGTTTGCTCCAAGAAGCAACAATGACCTAGATAAGAGCCAAATTCTGCTTTTTCATACAACCGTATTATGCAGCACCATACAAATGCGTACTGCAGTATCTCAGTAGTTTTCAAAGGAGAGGCTAAGGATTTGATTAGGAAGGTACAGCAGAACACACAGGGGAAAAAGAGATTAACCCAATCCACTAAATGAACTCCTGTCATCTGTGGAAATGCAAAGCTCTCCTATGACACTTTTAAACCCCACAGGTGTTTTGCCACAGCAGGAAGCCATTGCTAACTTGGGTACAAAAGCAGTTTTTCTGCAGCTTTCCTCACTCTGTCCTCCCTCACCCCTCTCCATATGCAGCTGTATAAGAAAGATTATAAGTAGAGTTTGTGGGGATGTGCCTTCAGCATTTTCCAGAAGATGCTAATTGATTAAAATTTGAATGTTTATAAGATGGGTATTTGCAAAATGAGACATTCAGAAGGAGAAATGGAAAAATTTTTCTTCATCCCATTTCGTTGTTATTTTAGTGAAAAGTTCAAATTTTTAGCTTTCAGAAGATACAGAAAGACTTATGTGAAAATAAAAAACTTATAAATGACTGCCTTTTCCCTAGTTTTCAGCTTGTGAAAGTTAGAGAGATTGCAATTTCTCCTCCTGACTTAGCTCTATTTTCAGTGAGAGCACATGCGGTTCTAATGAGTGCCATTAGGTCCGTGACAAATTTTCTGAGTATCAAACCTACTTATGGTAAAACACAGACTTCACAAAATTAAAAATAGTGTATTGAGTTCTTAGGAGATTGAAAGGCAAACATTCTGAACTGTGAATAAGTCAATTTTTTAAAACCTGTAAGAAATTTCAAATTTAGAGAGGAGCTCAATTTGCATGCAAGATTTACTGTAAATTTTGAACACAAATGTCATTGAAATGTTCACAGAATTAGGTTATACAAAAGACAACTTCTGACTGAAGACTCTCTACTATTTGCAAGTATCACATAGGCAAATAGCTAGATCAGTTCTGAGTATGAGTTTAAAGTCTATAGATCAAGGCTTGGATTCTCTGAACACATCAAAAGTCTCATAGCAGCTCCCAAGGTTCTGCTGATTAACCCAGTAGGATATTAATTAAGGAAACATCTGCCATCCATACTCAGCATTCTCTTTCACCAATTAGGAGAGATCTGGGTAATTCAGACTTCTGAAGCACATTTTTTTTTTCTTTTTTTTTCTTTTTTTTTTCCTAGAGAATTAAGTCTATACAGCACTGACTGAAATAAGCCAGTTTACTACTAAAACAGACTGTAATACCTACTGGAAGTAACAGAAATGAAGGAAAAAGAAGATTATCATTTTAAAAATAGTTCAAGCTACCTGACCCAGTTTTGTGTAGCTGCTGGATTCTCCGGCAGACATCTTCCTGTGCCATGTACTGGAAGAACAAGGGGTTAGATAGTCTCTTCCCAGAGAAAAAACTCTGAAGAAAAGCAAAACAACAAAAAAGTTCAGTGGAGATCCACACAAAAAAAAAAAAAAAAAAAAAAAAGACTAGTTAAGAAGAACGGGATTATTATTTTTAAAGTTGTATACAAGGAGGTCAATGTTAGAAATGTGTTAGTCATTTTCCTTGCACTATATCTGCCTTCTCATGATCCTGTGGTACTTTATAACACTGATGGTGGCATTTGTATGACTATAGTCAAAGGAGGTGCAATGCTGCTTCTGCTTCTGTGGTGCCTACTTTCCAGAGGTTTGTATATTTCACTTAAATATGCTCCAGAGCACAGCAGGTTACCAGCAGATCTTTCTTATTCTTCTTGCCAGTGAACAGTCTTGTCCAGTTGCCCCCTTCCATCTTGACTTCTCTATTCAAAGCCAGGCAAACGTTGAAGCCAGTTGTGCCTACTCAAAGCTAGCAGAGATCTATCACTCTCCCAAAGCTATCCCTAGTCCACCACTTTGATCATGCTGTCTTCCTTGCAGTCCATTTAGTTCCCCCCTCTCTATCCCACTGTAATCTTCAGCTTGTGTCCCACCCTGACCCAGTTACCTCTCCTCGTGAAGTCAACAACTCCAACCAACCAGTGGCAGATGCTTCCTTCATGCTTTTGCTCTTGTTGCCCATGAGATCATGGGGCTGCCTGTAAACAAGAAGAATCACTTAATTTTCCTGTTTCAAAACTAACCTTAAAAATTCTCCTCTGCCATGATGCTTTAAAAATTGTCCATGGTTAAGCAGCTGGTGTGCCGAGACCACTGCCTACTGTGCCAGTCAATTTCCTCTTATTTTTAACACTCCCCATGCAGGACCAGCCATCTGTTTCTTGTTTTATCCTTTGATTGCAATCTTTTGGGGATGGGTTTATTTCTGTACATTTATCACCAGCCAGACTGGGGTCAATGAACCCAGGCAGCCCCATTCAGTAGTATATAAATACATACTATAGCCCTTCATACTGCAGTTGCAGGGACTGGGTTTATTTTCCTTTTGCCATTGGAATGGGAAGTAATCCAACATTTTTCATTTAGTTTTTTTATTTTTTTTTAATTAGAATCTAATAAACACACAGACAAAACAACTAAAAAAATCTTGCTGTTGTTTTTACAGGTATGGCATGAAGTAATACCATTTAAGAATATAATTGATTGCTGAATACTAAATATCTGCATTGAACCTTTCTCCTCCACATAAGAACACTGAATCCCAAAGCAATATATGATGTACTAAGTTTTGTTGCTTAATTCTTAATTACGACTGAGACAGAATACATGTGGAACTGTGATTACCTTTACAACAAAAGAAGCGAAAGTGTAGAAGAACTGGAAAAGATGTTAAAAACTGGAAGTCTTGCAAGACTTGCTTTTAAGTTTTCCTAAGGTACTGTCTAAAAGGGCTTAATTTCAATAGTTGCTATGCATTAAGACATGCTTTGAATCAGTGAAAGGTCTACAAACCAGAATTACAGTGCTGATGTAGATGGTGCCCTCTGGGTTGGTGCCATCCAAGTCATTGCTGAATTGAAAGCTGCATCAAATAGATGCCAAGTTTTTCCAAACTTGCAAACTTCACTGTCACCAAAGAGGTGACTATTTTGTCCCTGCAGATGTCTTTCCAAGCTTCTTTGAAAGAGCCCTTGTTATCCTGCTTTGCACAGTAGGGGCATGGCAGGTGGCAGATCATTTTATGAACAGTCTTTCATAATACAACAGAAAAAGGTGGAAAAGGGAGCTTAAAATTTCCTTTTTTGCCTAAGGAAGCTTGAATGAGTTTTCCCATATGAGCTTCTTAACTATCCAGAAACAGGCAAGTTTATGGTGAAGCTATATCAATTGCTTCTCCTGAAGTTATTATATTACTTCATGTCAAACTAAATAGCTTTACCTCCAACTCTATTCCTTTTTGCAGTAGACTTTTGTGTGTTGTGCAGCAGTCTTTACTCTTGTCCAGAGTCCAGCGTATCTTCACAGATCAGAAAGTGTGGGAATGCTTACTTTATAAATGTTAGAGAGGCTTAAACATTTTAGTGAGTGTTTCTCAGAACTGAAAAGTCTTTCTCTGTCTCAACCACATCCAGAAAATGAAATCTCTTATAAAATTTCTCTTCTGAAAAAGCAGGCTAGAAAGATTTGAGTTTCGGAAGTTACATGCTGAAGAGGAGGGTTTAATCATCAGAATTTTGGCCTGAGGTGAAGAATGGTGATTAATCACCTAATCACATCATTTTCTGTAGCTAGTTATGCATACAATATACTCCCATTTCTAAAATGGTCCTGTAGGAAAAATGGCAGCGTGGTGTAGCTGGTATATAGAAACAAGAAAAGATAATTAAATCATTAAAAAAAAAGAAAAAAGAAAAAAAAATCCAACAAGTTAATACAGAAGAGAAGAGAGAGATGGAAAAAAACACAACAGTGGTTAGCCTGTCAATTTATCTTGCTGTCGTTCTTGATTTATGAAAACCAAGAAAAAAAGTACATAAAGAAGAAAAAATCTGTCCCTTGGATATTTGCTAGTATTTCAGGTCACGCTACAAAAGTTGCCTTACTTTAAGAATTTTCAGAGGATTTCTTCTCCTATATCTCTGTTTTGAATTTGACATTCATGAAAAGGAGAGACTAATAAAACTAACCAGATCCACACTTGTACAAAATCATGTAACCTATCACACATCCACACAGCAAACCTCAAAACACAAGGGCACAATCCTGCAGGCTTTTGCTCAAGGAAGTCTTATTTCTGTAAAGACAACCCTAGAATACCAGGGCATGTTCTTTCACAAGCACAACGTATACAGTACTTCACATCTGGAGTACTCTGGAGCAGAAGCTTAAATGTGCCAAGTTATGTGGTGCTTGCTGTTGTAGCAAATGTCTGCTAGGGATTTATAGGGGAAAATTTTGCTTTGGCAAGGGTGATAAACATGTACTAATAATACTTTTCCATCCCAAGCATTCATGTTTCTATGGGTAGATAGGGACCAACAAACTTATCCATTGGTGATCTAAACCAAAACATGAGCCCAGAGGTGAAACCCGCTGTGACAATAAATGATTTTTCCTACCCTGAATCCACAGGTTTCAGAATAAAGGAATTAAAGCTATCATTCACTTTGGCTTGTTCCTAGCGTTGCTGTATGAAAGCAATGGCTGATGAGCAGCTGCATCATCCTGGTGCAAACTCAATGAGTTTGCCCCAACATAAAGACAAATCACACCAGTTATTAAGAGAAAAGATAAGCAGTCACTAGGAGAGGAGCTGATTATTCTACCATATTACACTATCCTCTCAAATGTCTTGATTTTGTTTGATTTTTCCCCATCAAGTGCCAGAAAGAGCTGGCTGTCAACAACTCGCAGGTTCCTTTTACAAAGCTGTAGATTTTCCAAGACTGTGCACCAAACCAGAATTTGTGATGATTTACACCCACTCATGCTGTACATGCAGATGGAAATCTGAACAATGAAACAAAGCCCGTTATATATCCTTCCTTTTGTGACCTGCAGTGCAGGGCTTTATATGGAGCACCTGACAGTAGAAGTTGCTTTATATGGCGTACTCTCTAAAGATTATAAAGATACTACAGCTCACCCCAAAACCATAAAAAAATAATAAAAAAGAAAAAAGAAAAAAAAAAAAAAAAAGAAAAAGAGCTGGTTCCTGGCAGTAATAGCCACAGGAAAGTTTCTATCCATTTTCTGAAGACCAAGGTTCTTTCCCATGTGCTTCACTGACACAGAGTTTTATTTCTGAACTGTGAGATTTGTGTGAGGTATGGGCAATGGAAAAACCACACCCTATGCTTTTCTTGCCAAAATTACATATCAGTATAGATCTTATTGCCTGTGGATGACTTAACTCTGGTCCACAGTGATAGGAATAAATGAAGAAGCAAGTCTACCTTTGCTTACATGCACCAGATTTGAATGCCTGGAGAGGGGAGAAGCAGAGCTGAATGTTTCCCTTCAGAAAGTTCTGGGCTCTGGTTTTTGTTAATTTTCAGTCAATTCATAATATATTGATACTCCGAATGACCCATGTTGTTAGGCTTTTCCTTCATGTGATGAATGAATGCTGCTAAAGCATAAAGTTAAACTGTAAGTTCACATAGATAAGCCTTCAAAACTGGCTATAAATCTAAGTGGATGAGAGGTTCTTAGCCAGCCGAATGCAGTCATTCAGCACATAACTAGCATAAAAGGCTCAAACTTGCCCTAGGCTCTTACCTGGGGCATTTCTGGGTTTCTTGGAAAGAACTAACAGCTTGTTATGTTTACATTATTTCAGCCTTCCCAGGTATTTTATACCAATCCATCACCAGTACATGGCAATATTGATACTTTCTCCATTTGGAGTAGCGCTTCACATGATCTCATCTCAGATAACACTTCTGTCTATATTATTCCAACAACCAGAAGGATTTACCTCATATATACACCTTATGATATATAAAATATACTAACTAGAAATGACTGATTTTTTGTTTGTGGGTCTAAATAATTTGCAATAC
Organism: Strix uralensis; assembly: GCF_047716275.1. Classification (NCBI taxonomy): domain Eukaryota; kingdom Metazoa; phylum Chordata; class Aves; order Strigiformes; family Strigidae; genus Strix; species Strix uralensis. The sequence goes on along the minus strand of NC_134012.1, from coordinate 3,669,543 downwards.
TATTAAAGCCTCTTTTATATTACTAAAACATACAAACCAGGTTAAGTATTTGGATGCCTGTTAATGATTTGATTCATGCCTAGGGTGGTTATGGCCATATCTTAATGTAATATCTTCATGCAGTCTTATATTACCAGAATGATTATAATCAGTTGATTAAATTCTATTAAAGACTACCATTACAACTAAAGTGAGCAAAACATGTAACTCTGACCAAAAATGATATGCAACTCTGTGTGATTTGGGCTGTAAAGCACCCGCTGTCAGACTTCGTGGTATTCATCAAGAAAGGCAACAATTTTTGTGTTTCTCTCTATCTTCAAACTAAAAAATATTTTAAATTAAAAAATCAGAAAGCCCACAGTCATTAAGGCATGCATGATGTTAATCTAGTATTATATCTAGTACCTTACATTATATACATCTAGTATACACCCAGTATAAGGCTTGTCAGTATAAGGCTTGCCAGTTATCAAAGGCTGTATCCACCTATGCACCATCCATTTTGTACGACTACCACATGACTGATGGATCTCAGGGTCAGCACTATCTGTGCAGACATGGAGAATGCAAAGCTAAGTCACAGGGAGCCCAGCTTAAAAGCTCAATATTCCTGTGTTTGGACTTTTGACCATTATTATACTAGATAGGCTGTAGCTGGTGCTCCTCACCGGCACTGAGTGGAAACCTAATGTTTAGAAAGAAATGACCATGTCTAAGTACTCAGTTTCCATAGCTGAAATTTATTTCATGCTTCTGTAAGCTAGTTGGTTCACATATACATTTCACTGTACAGAAAAAAGGAATGGTAAATCCACAGCGTACCTGGGACTGTTAGGAAGTGCACCAACATATTTGACAGTCCCAAAAGCCTCACTTTCTTCAAAAAGTGATGGCCCAACCATACAGCCTGTACACAAGTAAAATCTCTCAGATATCTCTGGGTAAAATTCCTCCCTCTCCTTCTCCTTCCCTTCACTTGCAATTCCACGCGCCCACGCAATACTGGAGAAATTTGTCCGTGAGAGGAACCGTGCCAGGAGGAATCAGTCTCTGCAGCTACGCTGCAACAGGCACCACAGCCCCACTGCACCTCCTGTGCTGGAGAGGGGCGAGTATCTCAGAGAAACCACCTTCCCTTTCCAAGGCTACTATTTGTTCTTTTCATTATTATTATTATTATTATTATTATTATTATTATTATTATTATTATTATTGCAGCTCTTCCTCACTCTGTCCCCCCACTTTCCAGTTCATCACGAATGCTCTAAAGGGATTTTAAGCTGTGTTGTTGCCTTTGTGTATGCTCAGAGTGCTTTTGATTCCAGGTTCCTCCTATAACAATCAGGATAAGGTTTTTTTTCCATAGCTATTTCTTTCTCTCTGACAGACTGCTGTTAATCACATGCGTAACAGTATTCTGAACTATAATAAGTTTATGCGGTTTGAAAAACTGTTATGTACCCCTCCCTTGTCCCTGCGCCTGTTACCACAAGTTATTTTCACAGGTTGTTTTTTTGGAGGGTTGTTTGATGGGGTTTTTTTCATCTAAACACATCTTTACAAAGCTGAGATTATAAAACAGAAAGGTGTTTTCACCATGCTTTCATTATTTGCTGACACAATCTACTTGCATTGAAAAGAACTCAAAGAACCAGAAGAAATTAGTAAAAAATGCATATCAGAAGTGAGGTTTCCCTGATTCCTGGGCAGTAAGGATTCTTGTCTCAATTGTGAATTTAGGCCTTAAGCACCTAATTTAACCAAAAGTCAATATGACTTTGATTTATATAGCACGGATTTCTTAAAAGTTTCAATATTACTATACACCTCAACTTTAGCCCAAACCAAGCAAGTTCAGAAGGTTGCACAGTCTTTCCTCTTGTTGAAGGCCTTCACTGCAAATAATGAACTTAAATATATGTGGAGAAGAAATGCAAAAGCTGGTCCACCTCTCCCAACCACATGTAACCTGCAGGATCAATTTTTTTTTAAGTTTTACATTTGGGGTTTTTTTAATACGTAAGGTGTAATACTTGATGAGAAGGTGAAGGAAGTGACCATTTCATTTCATGAGAGCCCTGTTTATTAAAAGCCATATTTTCCAGTAGTATCTAAACATATAGAAGATGCAGTTAGAGCAGCTCATTATTAGCAGTATTGAAACATACAGAAAACAGCTCCTTCATCCCTGTGCTGCTCTCAAAACAGGATATAGGAACAAGCAGACATCAGCAGGCAGCAAGCAGACATCAACAGTCTGCTCTGAAACAGGTCAGCAAGACAGGGTTATTGATCAAATGAACATCAGGAAAGCTAATGGAGAAATCCTTTAGCTATCCTTATCCTTCCACCTTTACAGTGTTTACCAGGAGCAATATGGGACTAAACTCTGCATGACTGAGAGAAGCACGTTCCGCTTCACGAGGATTTTGCACTGGTTATTTCCACTCAATCATAAACCTATGCCTTGTTCAGTAGACCTTCCTACTGAGTGCATTCATTAAAATAAGAATTAAAAAAGGAAAAATGTTTGCCTCAGCTTCTTTTTTTATCTAACAAGGTGTAAAGGTACTATTGACCAAATCTGCCTTTTTTTCTAAATATGTTAGGTTTCAGTAGAGGATTCCTGTGAATTAAAAGTTGGCAATTGTTCTAATCTTGGCTTCTGAAAATGTGTAATGAAATACACGTTGCACAATGTGAAAAGCAACCACACTGGAGACAAAGCAGGGGAGGGCAACACGTTCACCGTCACACATGAATATGCTGAACCAGATATACAAGGAATTTTCCTGAAACAGGCTATGGTTCCCTTAGGCTTGTAATAATGAAAAGTTTCATTTCATTAGACAAAAGTGCTGTGGGGAGCCAGAGAAGCTTGCATACTGAAGCTGGAAGTGGTAAGAGCTCTCTCACAGCCTTAACGACCCATTCTCACAAAACAAGTTCCCTCTTTTAGGCATATGACTTCCAGTACAAACTGGAACCAAAACAGCACACAGGTAAATGCAGTGGTATGAAAGCACGTTGGTGTTTTTTTTTCTTTTTTTCTGGGAAGAGCCTGTTTTACTTCAATTTATGGTCCATAGTAGAGCAATACTTAATAGAAATAGTATTACTACAACTTGTGACTACATTAAATAGTAGTGTTATATTAGAGGTGGAAATGGTTTTCCCACAACCCCTTCACAGAGACATCATTTTACTTCATCAACATCATTTTACCAAGAAGGCTGATTCCTTTCCCCTACTACCAGTAGAGCACAATGGTTATTAGTTACATTTGGCCCCCAGGCCTCTAAATTCCTATAAATAAACAAACTAATCTGATTTGCTTTTCTAATACTCTCCTATCAAACATCACCATGTTTTTGCAAATTGTAACGTCAATATGAAGTGCCCAACGTTTTAAGACAAAAAGCTCAAATCTAAACTTTTTCCTTTTAAAAAGACTTAAAAAACCAATCAGCAAATTGGCTTTTACCTTAAGAAAATCCATACACCAATGAATATCCTGGTCATTCCCAATATTTAAAACCACTTAAAATGACAGTATCAGGGGTATTATCCCATCTACTGTGCCAAATGTAAGTAGCTATATTCCACCCACCTAAGTTCTTTCTTTAGTTTAATTGAATGGTTGAATTGAAGTGTTTTCATTTCCTGTACTAAAATGGTGTGCAACATCCCAGCTCAGTCTTATCCACCTTCTTTCAATCAGCAATATGTTTCTGTGGAAATGTAAACCATTCCATTATGTATATAAACTCATTTGTGATCTCACATGCTAGAAGACACTGATAACACGTGTTATTTAGTCTCAATTTAATACAGCGGGCTGGATCATCTGCTGGGATATATGGCTTACCGATGCTCCAACTGACTCCAGCAAATGAGCCTACTCAAGATAACAGTTACAAAGAAACCTTCGAGCCTTGCACCAGCGCTTCACTCATTTAACAGCCAAATGAATCAAACAGATACAGAAACTATTGAAGAGGTTTGAGTGGAGAAGTGGGAGAGCCAGAATTGCTCTTGCCAGGCTTTGCCTGCCAAAAACATTAGGAAGCTTTCTCTATATCTAATATTAGACAGCAGAACTGGACCTCTAGCTACTGTCTCCAGAAATGCACTCAGCAGGAATGAATATGTCTCCACATGAAATGACATGAGAGTACATATGTCGTGCCAGGCTATCACTAAGCTTCAGGCGGGTTATCAGAGATGATGCCAGAGGCCGGATGCTGCCGAGAGCAATGCACTTCGCCTGTAGAAGAAGGGTTGTTACTCCAACAGACCGTACCCTACGACGCTGCCGTGATTTGGAAACGGTCCCTTCGATGTTGCGGGGGGCTTTGGGCGGGTGGGGGGGGAGGCTAAAACAATGGCTCATTAACTAATTATCTCCAGTGTATACCAAAAAAATAGTTTCTAATTAAAAATGATGCCAACTACAGAAAGAATGATCTGAAAATAACTCTTACTTCTTTTACTAACTCCCCCCCCCCCCCATTTCTTCAAGTTTCTTGGCTTTAAGACTTTCCACACTCCTCTCCCTGCTTCCCCCTCTCCCACCTCTCACCTCCTCCCCCTCCAATCTGGCTTCCCCGCCTCCCTTGGCAGGCTCTTTAGCTTTAATTCAATAGTTAAAAGGCTGAATCAAAAGTTGTATAATCCGTTTGAACCAACTTTTATTCCGTATCAGAAAAGGAGCAGAGGTTAAGGACAGCCCAGCTGTGATTTCGAATCCATGGGAGTGAGCACAGGGAGCTACCAATATTTTCCCCTTACCGTGCATGTTTTATTTGCCTGGTGAGAAACAGTACCTGTGCAGTCAGGTGTAGCACTGGGGCATCTCAGTGACAGATATGAAACAGCACAGAGCTGTTCCTCTGGCCCTTCTCATCTGAGACTTTTTATCACTGCTGTCACGTGAAACCTAAAACCTAGAAGCTGCTTTAGCTTTAGTGGAAGGCAAAGTTTGAGGAGACAAAGACAGAATAAGGTAAGGAAAAGGAGGGAAAGAGTCAGAGGAAGGAATGATAAAAGTATGAAAAAGGGGAGAAAGACTGCTCAGTTTTATTCTTCCTGTCCAAAGCAGTTCAATTTCAGCTAAAATAGGTGCAGAGCACGTAGATAGACACTATGAGAAGTCTACTGTGTAGGGGAGACCAGAAGATGCCTTGCTTAGCCTGATAAAAAGGCAGATATGTGGTGCGACTGCTGTGTCTAATTACAAAGAATGAGCACCAGTGAAAAAGAAAATCTCTTAATGTTAGTAGACAGTATTAATACAAAGCCAAGTATAAACTCACCATAAATGCTTTTCAGCTGCAAATAGGGAGCTATGGCATTAAAGCTGTGAACAGGAAGAAGAGTTTGTGACTTTCAAGGCGCAGGTCGGTAGGAGTTAAAAGAGACGTGACATGTCTTCACCACAGGGGACCAGACCAAATGGCTGTGCAGAACAGCAGAGAAGGAAAAGAAAGGGCTGCAGGGGCAGGAACCGAATGTGTCTCAGTGCTGGCAATGTCACAAGCATCTTCATCACACTGTCTTCTGTTAGCCAGCTTCAACACCCTGAAATAATACACCACAATGTGCTGAGACCAGCAGCAGAGTCTCTACAGTCCTGGTAACATCGATGTCTGGGCCAGCTGCAGCCTTGTCACAGGAGGATCACAACCTGGTCTTGATCAGGAGTTGAGTAATTGGGTATAATGAGGCTCAGCCATCAGGACAATGCAAACAGAAATCAACAAGAGATGGGAGAGCACTGCCTGAAACTGCTGGAAATGCATAGGATGTCACTGAGGGTTGATTTCATTGGAGTCCTGGTTATAAACCAGTATTAAAAATTTTGGGTAGAAAAGGGAAAAAAAAGTTTTATTTACTTGGAAGGCTTGTGCTGGCTTTATTTAAAAAAAAAAAAATAAAATTTATGCTTCCTTACACAACTATTAAGAGGAACAAAAATCCTACACAAAGATTTTTCAGCTTGTCATGGAGAACAGGGAGAGGCTGATTTTTCTCAAAGGCCAGCATTGCACCATTTTAGTTGGGTTTAACCTAATTAACCCTGTCTGTAAAACTCTTAAATTCATTCACAGATTTCCTATCGCAAAAAAAAAAAAAGTCACCCATTATATGTGTTCAAGCCCAGGTATTGGTTGTCTTTAAACTATTTCCTTTAAGGTAAAGGGTAAAATTAGAAATCTAGATTATATGAATTTATTCTGGCTGTCCTTGGTTTTTTTTCCAGCTATTTGAGGGTTTAAAAATAAACCAGCCATACCGCATTGCTTGAGAAAAAAAAAATCTTAGATCTGAGATATAACTTATAATGGGCAAATTTTTTTAAAAAAAATTAATCCTAGGATTTTAAAACCTGCAAGAGCATATGGGAACTGCACAGACATCTTCGCATGCACTGAAGCCTGACACTTGCGCAGGGGCTGAATTTTGGTTGTAAGTGAGCCTGTAAGGACATCCCACCCTCTGAGAAACGGGGCACACACCGCAGCAGCAGTTCCACACGTCTCCTAGATCCTCACCACACACATCCACATGTGTTTTGCATCCAAAATATTCAAGTTACACATACTTTACAAGTCGGACTAAAGAGTTTACCAAGTTGCTATCAGTATCACGACTATTGCATATTCAGTCTTTTCTTCTCTTTTTATCTGGATTCTTTTACCAATCCATCCTTGCTGTATGTAGTGACAAAATACAAGCAAAATCATTATTTCTTTGTGATCTAGGGGGAAAAAAAAAACTACAGTAGCTCAGAAAACACCTTGGCTTTCAGCAGTCACCATCACCCAAAGAACAATACTACCTGGTTTTGAGACAGCTGCTTAGGACACCATTCCTACTTTTTCAACTACTTTCTCCTTGATTTCTTCTTAAACATATTAAAAAACTAAATTTCCTTTCCATTTTTAATTATTTAATGGCAACAACAACAAAGCGAAGACTTTGTATGCTGTTGTTACAAGGTTTTTTTAATTTCAAAAAAGCAGAGATAAAAGTTACATTCGTTTTATCTCCTGCAGTTCCTTCTCACACGTTGTCAGCTCCCCTCGTGCACACACGTCCACCCTACACACAGCGAGTGCATATGGGACATTGGAATAGCTGCGGGATAAGTGCGGTATTAGCTCAGTGTGGTAGCTTTGATGTGTGATGCTCTGCAGGGCTGCCAGCAGAGTGACAGTCTCCTTACCCTAATGCAAAGACTATTCTTCATCTATTCAGTTCACTTCTCATAGTCTTATATTGTCATTAGTGGCATGAAGCAGATTGTGCATCGCGACAGAAAGCCTTCCATCCCTGAGGATTAGTTTTTGCTTCTGAGTGCCAGTTCTGAAGCATTCGACAGTTTTTATCAGATGAAAATAAGGGTCAAATGCAATCAAATGAAAAGAAGGGGAAACAAACAGGCCAAAATAAAATAAGGAGATAAGCTAGAATTCGTGTTTCTACTACATTGTTTCCAAAGGGAAGAACTTGATTTTTTGTACCAAGGTATTTTTCATATCAGCAAAGTTAGGACTTTATCTTTGAACAAAAAAAAAAAAAAAAAAAAGAATATTGCATTTTGAATTCAAATATACAGATTGCAGCAGTTAAACATGAACTGCTTTCTCCTGAAAAATTCATTGCAATGTACTGTTCCACGAAGTAGATCTGATGCATTTAAACTTATAAATTGTGCTAAATCTGGGCATCGGAAGACCATGAGAAATGCCTCAGAAGATAAAGCAGTTCTGAGTGCTTGTGACCCAGTTCTGGTACCAGCGCCCATGGTAAGTGGAACTTCTCTTTGAGTGGGTTTGCAGATCCAAGGAGAGAAGGTGCCACGTAATTTGTCAAATGCATTCTTGCTGAGGTTACAGGACCACTGTGTTAGGTGCTACAGAAAAAAAAGCCATCTGAAAGGTTTGCAGCACAGAGAGACCAAATATGACGGATAAGTGATGTAGCAATTCAGTGGTAGAGCCAAGAACAAAACGAAGGTCTCCAATCCTAGTCTAGCAGTTCCCTCCTCCCCACCCCTTCCCCCCACCATGATATTACTGTACTTTTAAGGACTAATTTTTAAGGCTCTATTACCTGTAAGTGTGGGAACATTTTGTGTGGAGGAGTGCTGGTAAAAGGCTATTTAAAAGAACAAAAATACCATATGCTTCCTGGATTAATTTTGAAGCCTCATTAAGGTCAACATGAAAGACTAAGATACACTTGTGATTTGGCATGTACTTTCACTTGATCAGAGAGGGATGGTATTTTTGTAAACAAAGTTGCTAATTTAACCCAGTCCAGAATAAACTTGTGTGTAAATATCCTGAGCTGTAATAGTGCTGTACCTTGGGAGCAAACACCCTAAGTAGATGCTGCCTCCTGAATTTACTAATCCTAAATACTAATGGCACTTCATTTACGAACACAACAGAGAATAAAGAATGTTCATACTATCTAGCATCACCTAAGCAGTTTCCTACTAAACTATCAGCCAGCTCTACGAACTGGTAATTTAAAACTGAGATGGAGGCTGTGCCTCTATGTGAGAATGGGTCTGTAAGGATAATAATCCTTGTGCCTGTTAACAACAGATTATGTATTAAATGAGGCTACCACATTCAAATACTGTCATTTTATTCTTACTACTAGCTATTAAAAAAATATGAGAAGCAAAGTCTAAGATTCTGTCCTGAAATATTCCAGCAACACTAAACTTAGTCCCAATATTCATGAAGATTAAAAAAAAAAAAAAAAAAAAGTAGTAATATATTAAGTATATCCGTGTAAAACCTAAAAGTATAGTTATACTCCAATATTGGTTCTGTAAATAGAATAGTATTGATCTCAATTAACACATACTAAATTTGTTCAGTCTGGAAAAGGAAAAATATTTACTGTCAAATTGTCAGCCAAACCCCTAATACTCCCATTCTGAAAGCTCTGGCATTTGTTTTCATGTTAACAAAGCATTTTTTGTTCCAGTGACCTATCAGTGGGAAAAAAAAGTCAGAAAAATCAGAATTTCTAACCTGACGGGGTGCATTTCCTTGCATAACTTTATCCCAAAACCAACAGCATGTATTATTTGAAGGCAAGCATTTGCAGAAGTTTAATTTAATCCTACAGATGACAGAACCTTGTTTGATACTGGAGAGAAGCTAGGAAAGACACACTTGAGCAGACTGAAAGTATTTGTTCATCTTTAACACTGTTCACTAAAAACTTGTCTTTATTTTAATCTTTAATAGGTGATTGAGACCCAATGATCTTAGTTTTAAATCTTCTTTAAAATGTAGACTTCCAGGGTAATAATTACAATAGCAAAGGGCCAAGCCTGGCAGGTGTTGAAAATAAATTTGATATAAGGAAAAGGAAGCAAACTGGCAAAATCATAAATACAACTGTTCAAGATTTCCAACTTTCAAGTTTAAGCATCTATTTACATTTAATTTTTTATGAATGCTTTTCCTTTAAAAAGCCCATGTAAATCCAGCTTTTTAGGTCTAAAACAGACTTTCAGTTTAAAGAACGTTGAGCAACAAAAATCTTTAACTGAAGAAAAAACAGCCAGTAACAAAGGTGAAACTTTCCCAATGAACATCTAGATTTTGAACATTGTTTATAAGACCACCACTCCTCTAAACTTTTCTAGATTTTCCAACTTATTATTTCAACTGATGTTAATCTAAGATAATTCAATTTGCTGCCAGAATTTGTACCCACATGTTAAAGCTATTCTACTTTAGTCACAGCAGAATAATTTATTCAACTGTAAAATGTTTAGGTGAAATTCACTGTGTAGGTGAATTTCACTTACACCCAAGAAAGAGGTTTGAATGTTGAGAGGCCCTCAGGAAAATGCTTCAACAGACCAATCGCGTTGACTACACACTCTGATCTATTCGGTCTCTCTAAAGTCCCCTGAGGTACAATTCAGAGTGCATTAAGACACATGCTGTGGAGGCATCTTCAACCAGCCAGTAGGAAAAATATAGCTTGAAAAATATAGGTTGAATTTAAAACATCTGAATATGGCAGTGTCAAGTCAGTAAGTGACAGCTATGTAGTTTCTCTATTAGAAATGTAATAGCAGTAGGAGCTGTGGCGTCTCAATCCTCCTGCACCAGGACAAGCCCAATTCTCCCTCCTCACACCTGGCACTTGTGCCACATTTCACATCTAAAGGTCTTTGATGAAGGACGCTGCCTGGAAAGACCATGACATGTATTTTCCAGTATTTCTCTTTTTTACTGTCCCAGCACTAGCAAACAGATATTCTTGCTGCAATTTAAATATTTATTTTTTTGACCTACTCATTAGGCGCAGGGAAAACTTGTCACCTTTCTCACTGCAAAACTAGTGTCTTATTAAACCCTTTGCCACCATAATCTCCTTCTAAACTGCACAAGCCCAACTCATTCAGTCTTTTCTAGCAGGTCATATTTTCTGGATCTTCAATCACTCTCTCTGCAAACAGCCATGAATCCAGACTTTCTTGGAGGAAGGCACAAATAATTGGTCTTTCCTTCAACTATGATTTCATCAGCCAGAATAGAATGGGTTCCTCGTCTCTTACAGACAAGCATTGTTTCAGTATAGATTTGCCTTTTTAATAACAGGATAATGCAGGCAACTTATTCCAACTGTGACTGACTCCACAAACCTGTATCTTATTCTCTCCAGATAGAAGGCATGTGCGGATATTTAGTCTTGCCTAACATAGGTATTTGCACTTTTTCTTCTTGAATTGCATCAACAAGAGTCTTGGCATTGAAAATTTGCTGAGACTTTTTTTCACTTCTGAACCCCAGCCTTCAGTACTCCTCCACCCTCCCATGCCATGCACAAAGCTAATGAACACAACATGTGGTCATCCAGGATGTCAGACTTTTTGTTAGTACCAGATTAAGAGTGATCCTTACAGAAATTAATTTTGACAGTTATCTGTTGATAACCACTTTGAGTGTCATTTTGCAAATAGATTTTTACTTTCTGACTGGTGTTTTAGTGCAGATCAATTGTAAGGAACTGTCAAAAGCCTCACTATGTTCACGATGTACATCTACAACAATTAATGTGTCTCTTAGTGCCTCTTCTCTAGCTGGAGAGTTGGCTACCTTATAACTAGTGTGGAAAAAACCTGCTCCCAAACTATTTATTAAATTTGAAACCTGAAATTAAAAACTTTATCTTCTCTTGTAAAACTGAAGAGAAAGGAATTTAGGAAGAAAAAAAAATAATTTCCAGTATGTACACACTCTTTTTTATACCAAGAATGACTGGGTTTTCTGCAATTTTGAGGAACCAGAAAAGTGCTGATAATGCCACCACAAGAAGGGATATGCGAAAGAAACACTGAAAATCCACATGAAATTGTACAGAACAGAGAAAAAAAGAGCAGGAAGGTTTCTAATTGAGCATGTTCCAACAAATGTAGGACAAGCTCATGGTAATGGGAGGTTGGCAGGAGGGAAAAGAAAGGTGAGCAAACAATTTAAATACCATACATCAAAGAAAGGCAAAACACACTACCACAGCATGAACAGGCAATGCCTCACAGGAATGCTTATTTCTCTGTATGTACCTAAAACAATAAATAAATATATGGAGAATAGAACAACAATCATTTCAGGACTAAAAACAAGAAGAAAAAAGAACAAAAACACAACATACCTTGTAATAGTCTGATGACCTGATCAGTTAGTACAGCAGCAAAAAAAAAAAAAAAAAAAGATTAATCAGCATAAACCTGTTAAAAGTATCAACAAAGAAAATGTATTTTTAAAACACAATTAACACTTATTTGCGCATTGCTTTCAAATTTCTTTTGAGACTACCGTAAACTTTTTCTCCAAGAACCCACAGATTTCCCCTCCACCCGTTGCTCAGTGTAATCCCTTCTACGCTAATGCTGGTGTGGATCTTAATGCTCCTTGGGCCATTGACCTGTAATTTTTGCAAGAAAGTCTTTGCAATCCTCTGGAGCTATATAAATAATTGACTGCAATTAATTATTATTATACCTGCCCAAAAAGTGAAGACAGTGATCTATCACCAGAAGTGGAAAATTACTAAGGGCTGTACTTCAGACAGGCTCTCCAAAAAGATGTGTTCTGGCTTTCTTTCTGCTGTCTTGCTTTTCCTTTGTGATATATGTATTAAATGGTACCTTCTGCACAAAAATCTGACACTAATTTTCACAGATTTTCAAAGGTACAAGCAAGACACCACTGCCAATATGCTGCTGTTCAGGACCTCCGCATTCAACAGCAAGCACAGTTCAGAGGCTGACCATGATGCTTCTTATTTAACCTATGAGGAGCATCATGTCTAAAGATGCCACAGCCTCTCATGTTTATTCTCACAACTCCCCACTGGACATGGGCATTTTTAAAATAGATGACCAAGTGCAATCTCTTTGCAGCAAGAACTTTTTTCCACATTTGCACAGTCTAACACAAGGAGATGCCATCCTACAACTAGAGCCCCAAACACCTCAGTAATACAAACAGCTGTGCTTTACCCATAGGAGACAGAGACACGAACACCCCCAGGTTGCATTGTCATCTGTCATTCTTCACGTTTACTTGCCAGCACCTTTGCAGTCATCCAGGACTCAGCCAAATGGGACTCACAGGGAAATTTCAGCACAGCAACACGGTTCTGGAGCTTTACACACAGTGGGTTTTATCCACCATTTTCTCTTGCAACAGCATGTTGCAAGACATGCTCGGTTAGAACAAGAGCTGAGTTGTTGTTAGAAAAGCCCAACACTGTGTGCTGCAAGAATAAAGCACAATTTATAGGTAGTCCGAACCTCAAATTTCAGGACCCTCTTGCCTTTCTAGTCAACTTCTGACCAGCCAGATCTTGCAATTACAGATATGGCTGGCATGTCTTCCAAAGGGCAACTGAAGCTTGTGGTAGACCAAGTCCAAGTTTCCTTAGTATTTTAGACAAAAAGCAAGTGTATTCTCACTACTAATACAACAGAGGAAAAATATAAGTATCTTCTGGACTATATTCTATACATTAATTTTGTGAAATGCCTGCAATCCGTCAGTACTAAAGACTAACAAAAGATAGATACAAAGTTATTTTAATTGCTATGAATGCAGCAAAAAGCCCTTTGATTTCTTTGAGGGTTGGGTGGTTTTTTTTTTTGTTAAGCAAAATTTCTGCGTTGGTGTAAGGCAGATTTTCCAGGCTTCAACAAACCAGATGGCCATCCAAAAATGCGATATGAAATTTTTATAGGAAGCTAAGAGCTGAACCCATCTAAGGGAGAGATTTTTCAGAGATTCCAAACTTTTAAAAATAAATATTACTGCAAGATCTTATGTATCTACATTTGAACTGTAATGAGTAAATAAATAGCCACAGTGATAATTACCTAAATTCTATATTTAGAAGGAACAGAACACGTGCAATAAACAATAGCACATTGTGATATTAATGAAGCACTTGCTTCCTCTAAATGTAGAAATTCAGCAATTATCACCAGAATTGGCATGTATAAAGGTGCCGGTGACAATTTTAAAAAGGCATATTGCTTATCTGATAGACCAGAATGCATGCTTTGGACCCGATGCATTCTGTTATGAAGCATTCAGTGACACAGTCCCACACTGAGCCAAGCTTATGCTCGGCACAGCGACGGCTCTGGTGGAGAGGAAGAGGTGATTGCAAGCCTTCCTTCTGCTTGCCCCAACTTTGCGTTGGCTGGAGGCCAACTCAGCCATCAGCACAAATTAGAGCTGCTATAAAGATGTTCTACTTTACACCAGCAGGTTTGGACCCCTGAGGAGCGCACCACTCAGACATCAGAGCATGTATTGAACTTCAGACCTTTCCCATCAAACCTCTGTCAGGCTCCTTCCCTGCTAAAAGGTGTCTCCTTTATGCTCTCAGGCATTTCACCCTGTGCATTTAGAGCCTGTCAGAAGAACTGACAGAGCTGGCCACACCAAGCTGAAATGTCTCTGAGTCACAGGAGATGCCCTCTTAAGCTTTAAGGTCACTTTTGGTAGTGCTGCTTTGTGGCCAAAGATTTGGCCTGGAGACCTCGCCAAAGAAATACCCCCCTGGCAGCTTGTTTTTTCAAACCTGCATCTCTGGTCCCGTGCGCACACAGAGCTACGCTGTTCTGCTGCCAAAACACCATGTCTCTCCAGCCTGCCTTTGTGTCCTTAACTCTTTCCAACTTTCTTTCCTGGGTGAAAAACGCCCCGCTTCTATTTTTCATTGGACTTCTCCGTGCAGCCTGGTTTCCTATGACCCTATTCTAATTCGCTCACGGAAAGCAAACAAAGTTAGCATAATGTGGGAAGGTGATAATTTACCACCTGGCTGACTGCAGGGTCTGAGTTTTAGCTTTCCACCCTATTATGTGCCAAATGAAGTTAGTCACAGGGCAAAGGACTCAGGCAGTGCATGAAGTCTTCTCTAATCATCTGAGCAATGAAGGTTTCATACTCATCCCTCTGCTTTGCAGCACATTTTCTGTGCAGAAAGCACTGCTGAACTGCTAGGGCAAGCTTCCTTTAAAGGGCGTTACATGGGCAAGAAAATTTGTGGCCCAGAGCGTTACAGTCCAGCCACACCTTGCAGTGGTCAGAAAGCTCTCCTTGTGTCTGGGAACTTGGCACGGGACGTACGAGAAAATTAATTACTGAAGGGGTATAGTAGCCACGTTTCCAAATTCAGCTGTTTTGTTCATTCATCAGCATTCAGAACGTGTTTATTCTGCAATATAAACATAATTGCTTGCTGTGGCTCTGCTCCTGCAAATGCCTCCTGACAGATGGACACCTGCCCCAGTGCTGCTACTGGAGATCCTCACACCCCCCGCGCCCACCTAGCCAGGTGTAATCGCTGCATACGGTCCTGATGGAGAGTCGTCAGGAGCCGGTCATGCTCCTTCACGCTCGTAACGTTGACTCCATCTCTGCCTCAGGAAGCATCACCAGAAGTTGACTCACAGGGCTGCGGGAACGTGTTCGCACGCAGAGGCTCCCAGTCTACGGGGAGGTGACAACCGTCACACGCCGCCGGGGTGGGAAGACAAACTGCTGCATACATTGGAGCGTTACGGCACTGAACGTACACAGGATCACAGGGAGAAGATAACACACAACGAAGAATTCATACACCAGCAGTGCCAAAAAAAGAGGTGACTAAAATGACTGCAGCTTATGCTTTCCCCCTCTGAGAGGTAACGTTGCCAGAGGACACAGGGTGCAGAAAGCTCTCCGTAGGTATTTACAGAGTCATCCTAACCAGCTCTCCAGAAGGAATAACTGCATTTTTTCTACAGAAACCTCCGGAGATGATAGTGTGCATGACTATATCCACATCACTGAGACTTTAGATGTACCGTATCTGTTTGTTGGCATAAACTGCTCACAACAACTGATCCCATAGAATAATGGCTCAGAAGCTGGCAAGCTCAGTACCTGATTCACTCAGCACTTGTGCTGCCTCTGACATCCCTACCATCATTATACACTGTCCCTCTCCATAAAGAGACATGAGGGTGAAATAATTGCCACAAGGACCAGAGAGGCACCACCTCTCAGTCACCTAACCTCTGGTGGCTTTCTGACTTGGCAAAAGTAGTTAAGTATAAACTAACACAGGTCTGGGAGCTCTTATTGCGGCAGCCAGAAAGGAACCGCTGCTCTCATGCTAGGATGGGTCTCTCCATCTGCTTCTAAATGAAACCTAGGGTCTCTTTTCCTACTAGTTATGTGAAGTCCTAAAAATCATGTACTTTGACATCCCAGTCAAATAACCTAATAAATGCAGGGATTACTGTGTCTCAGAAAATAATTGCCCCATGCCTTCCTGTGCTAGGCTGTAATGAGAAAATACCTGTCGCAGGGGTACGTATCCCAGCTTTCAGTGCTTTTGAGGTATACTGGATCTGCACAGGGACCGCTAAGCAGGAGTGCGATCCAACCGCTCAGCTCAGATCTTCTCAAGATGCTCTTTGCTCATGCAAGCTCTTGTTGTGTTTTCCACTCAGCAGCCCGATGACTGTCTACAAAAACATGTAGTTATAAATGAGCACACCAACTGGTTCTCAACACGGAGCAGAACAATCAGGCGGTGGAATGCACTGGGAAATTCCCCGTTCTGCGCCTTTTGTTCCAAGGCTGCTAATGTGTTTTCCATGAGAATTTCTTCTGCAATGGAAAAAAATAAACATGTCCCCAAATGTTAGGCAAACAATTTATTTATTATTAGAATGAAAGGCAGAAAGGGGAGTTTAGCAGAACTTTAAACAGAGATTTATTATGAAGGCTAAATATTTTTAAAATGCAGAAATGTGTTTCAACAAAAGTCAGATTTGATAAGAACTGCCGCTTCAAGGCCTTATAGTCTAAATCTTTTGAACTGCTGTTCAGGTTAGCTGAGCTACAGTCTGGAGCAATCTTATGTACATGCACAAAGTTGCAGAATCAGGTCTATTACTGGCTATGGGACTACACTGTCTTAAAGACACTTTTCATGACCATACTCACTGTCTCTATGAAGATGGAGCTGTAGACCTAGATGGAGCCAAAATAAAAGGTACACCACACCTCCAAGCATGGTGAGTTACATTCAGCATGCCATCTGCAGTGAACATATTGGTGTTGCCTTTCTGAGGTCACCCATCAACTGGATGACCTCCGAAGTTGAGGTATCTAGCTCTGGAGCAAATATCTGAAGCGGGTCTCCAAGAATGGTCTAGGTTTAACTGTTGTCCAGCATCCTACCTCTGAAAATGAAACAGAGGAGATAAATAGGGAAAAAAAGGAGAGTTGATGAAGAAAAAAGAGTAATTATGTAGCTGAAATGAAGTAAGGGGAGAAGAAATGTGAGACAGGAAAGAAGAAATGTGGAGAAACACAGGCAGAAAAGAAGGATGGGTAAGTGCAAAGGAAAGGAGTGGTTAGGAGAAATTCTGCTGCTAAAATCCTACTGTTCCATGTGTTTTTCAAACCAGCCCTCTTGTAACAGATAATCTATGACATTTGTCTCTTAATCCTCTCAGCATGCCTAAGCAGCACCACAGTCTATTGACTGAAATGATGCAGCATTGACCATAATTACAGTACCAACATCCTGCTACCTACAGCAGCCATAGCCTATGTAAAATAAAATCCCCAGATATGACAACATGCACAGGAGAATTAAATTTCAAACAGCAATAACTCTATAAACATACTATGGATCTACACGTAGCTTTCAAACAAGAATCTTTTCTACAAGGAGTGCATAGCTGAGGGCTACGTAACATCTTTTAGCCTTTTCTCAGTATTTCTGAAGTAGTTTTTTCCTCTGGCTATTTTCCTAAGGCACAATCTGTTTTTAGGCTGTGCAAACAACAACATTTTTGCCTTTTTGTTCAGGGGAAGCAGGGCTTGTGGTGGCTGAAAGGGCAGCTGAGGTGAGCATGATTGGGCCCGTCTCTTCTGTGGTGGCATTGTGGTTTTGCTGCAGAGACCAGCCAAATGAAATAATTGTGCGTCTTAATAAATACAGCCCTGTGTAATGCTCACTGTGAACATGTGTACTGACCTTATGAGTGAGAATAAAAGGGGTGTACACTGCCCATAATTGATTTTCTTGTGCAGTTGTCCACACTCCCCTGTACCCCAACCACATATCCTTCTGTAGCAATCTTGTGTCTTGTAACTGTTTATCATGTGGATTCAGCAAACCTATACACAGCCGAATTCTTGTGCAAAACTTGATTTATGGTCACTGAATTCATTTTTAATGAACCGTTTCCCAAAATATCAACAGCGTGTTTTGATTTCCAAGAGCAGTTTAACAGTGAAAAAAAAAAAAAAAAGAAAGAAGAAAAAAAGCGCCTTCTTGCTCCTTGACTTAGGAACGCCACAAAGGCTACATTTTCCTCCAACTTTGGACGTTACAGCTCACATACACTTGCAAGCTCACTACAGCTTGCATTAGTATACAAAAATGTCTACCTGTATGTTTAGCAAGCTACAGCCTCAGAAAAATCTCTCCATCTTTCCAGCTGCAGGGCAGACACAGAGGCTGTAAGGGTGAAAGGATAAGAGAGATACAATTAAGGAGTCAATGGCTAATATCTCAAACTGCTGCCTTGCAGGGTGAGTAACCTGTCAAGGGCTGGAGAGGCTAGTTAGTCACGAACGCATAAGGTCACAAAAATATCACTCAGCCTTTTAAATTATACTTAAATAATGTAGCAAATGCTGAACAGCATCTCTTCTCTGCTGCATGGCAATGCTAATGGTCATGCAGTCACAGATAGTACCTTGAGGTCCAATCAGGATCTTTCATGCTTGATAGTACATGGGCTTTCTCCCCAGAGAGCCAAGGTATAGATGAAGTCTAAAGTTAATCAGAGTTTTACCCATCAAACCTAGTTTGTCCATAGGAAAAAACAACTTTTGGTTATACTACCAGTGCATAATGCAAAATTTGGTTTGGTTACACCTTCTCCTAGATAGCACAGATGAATAGCTCAGCCTGTTTAACTACTCAGTCCTGAAAAGGAAGGACCTTCCCACTCCATCTCTGTCCCTGTCCCGTTAACAATGCCTTGCCCCTCTTGTACTGACCTGACCCTTTGTCTGAGCAAATTTGGTTTGATAAAGTTGCAGAAAGTTGCCCTTCCACATTTTGCCAGCTTGGCAAGTCCAGCAGGTCCCTGTGATGAGAGAACACCATGGAGGGTGGGAGCATGCAGCTCCAAGAAGGGCACTGGGGAGTTTCTTCCAGCAGTAATAAAGTATTCAAGCTGAGCACTTCTCTCACCTGGCCATTTCAATGTTGTTGTCACCCTCTCCCCAACCCCCCACCCCCCCGCAAAAAAAAAACCCAAAACAAAAAAAAAACCAATAAACAAAAATAAACACTTCTTTTTTTCAGAAGTAGTTTCAGAGGTGGACAATCACCTTACACAGGCTATCAACAGGAGTGCTGTCCTCACCCATGAAAGGTCTCCTCACAGCAGACAAGTGTCCACTGACGACTTTGAAGCAAGGGAGAGAATTAAACCCTCCGAACCACTCGGGTCCTTTTACTAAATGAAATTTGGTAAACCCCGGAGCATCCTGGCTGACTGCTGAGGCCCCAGAAGCTCATGGTCTAGTAGAGACATCACAGCGGAGAAGGTCTAGGAGTAGCAGATATCCCTGGTCCTCACCACGTAACAGCTATGAGTGTGTCACGGCAACACACTGCAGATCAACACCACGGACTAGCAAACAAAAAACCTCTCCATCTGTTAGGACAGACTTAAATGTCGAGCTAAGCAACTGCATGGTAAACTCAGCTCATGTGCAAAGGAAAGTCTGGCTTCTCTTACAACTCCACTGCAACCATATGCAGGTTTGCCCATTGCCCTTCATTCAGCAAGGACCAAATTATCGTTCCCTAATTAGACAAATAAGTAATCATTACATGTAGACCTTCAAGCACCAGGCAAACAAAATAAACCCAAAGTTAGAAAAGGACCTGGAAGAGGTCCTTGTAAATACTACTACCAGAGACTTTTTCTCCTATCCATAGTAGAGTTATAGCTGTAATAGAGCAAAAGACTTGGCAATAACTATCACATACTGGATATGACTACGTCTCGTTCAGGAAAAGTGCATCATCTTTGGGCTGCAAAGCACAGAAACAAGTTTGTACTGAATTAAAATTATCTCCAATATCAATGATAAAGGAGTCAAAGAAGAAAAATCTAAACTTCCCAACTGCATTTCGACCATAAATTATTATTTCAAATGTCTTTAAAAGAATTAGATTGATTCTAGAAAATCCCCAGAACCTCGAAACAGATTTTTTGTTAGTGGATCAAATACCTAACAGTTGCAGAGTGTCATTGTACCAAAGGAGATGATCAAAGGATCCATTCACAAAAAGTGGATGGTTCTCATGCATGGGAAAAGTAACACGACATCTTTTAGCATTCTCTCTAAGATCTGCAGGTTTCTCTGCAAAGTCAAGGATCACACACAAAAACCCAAAAAGCACAGGAAAAAAATTAGTTCCTTGGGATACTGTTTTCCAGAACTGACAGGATGAAGATGCCTAAAGAAAACCTGGATTAAAGACTGGAATAATCTAGGGCTTCCTTCTATCTCAGTGTCTGCCTTTTTTATTTTCCATAATTCTTCCTACCTATTGACTTTGAATTTTTCATTTTTTTTCTTTTTTCTCTTATTTGTTTGCTTGCTTGTTTTGATAGATGCCATAACAATTCATGTGCTGAGATTATGACATTTAAAACAGAAATTGAAGCAGTTTTTGAATACCTGTGTTCTCTTCTGATGCACAGGAGTTTTGTGTTTGTTTGATATGTTGACACCTAGACTGTTTGTTATAAAACAAATTGCAAATGTTTAATAAATAATACAGTTTAAAATAATTTTAGCACATAAAAATATTTGTAAATAAGTTTTAGTAAGAGTAGCTTAGGTAGAAACAAATGCTTGAAGGTTTTTTTTCAGTGTGTAAAGCCAGTATTGCAGTTGCAGACAGGTTTTGACATTGACCTCCTCTTCCCTTCTGCTGTATAAAACAGTTGTTTTATATACAACAAAATGTTGTATAATTCCCTTAGACCCAGTTATCCAGGCAAAGGCAGTAGGGATTCATGGGTTAGCCTGGCAGGGACTAAAACACTGCACCCTTTCTCTCTGCGGTCCCTTAATAAATGCTTGTACCACTAGCAGGCTAGGACTACTGTTTGTTTTACCATGGCCTGGAGAAATTACCTTGGTTTCTTGTCCTCTAAAACTACTTATTCCTTCAAATCCATTAGTTCAGCAAATTCTGTGGATCTCTATCCAAGCACAGGAGGCTGCTCACTCCGGATGAAGTGAAGGTCCAAGACTACATTTCTGAGATCTGCTGGTGTTGTTTCATTCTCAGACTAAACTGAAATTATCTCAAATGTTGGGCTGGTCAATAGATTGTGAATGAAAAAAGAAAAAAATCCTTTTGGAAAGTATCATCATCTGAACCAGTGAAAAGTTTCAATATTTCTTGTCCCAATACAAAAAAAAAGTGTCAAAATACAACACTTTCCTGAAAGGCAGATATCCTACGTTTTATCAGCACTAGAGAGGAATAAATCAGGAAGATTTTGCTTTGTTTCCCTTAGTTTGAGTTAAAGAAAAATCTTAAAAATAATAAAATAAAAGCACTTCCGAAACCATGGACTCAATATTTTATCCAGTCTATTGTCTCTACGGGTAAGGATTAATTATAAGATTCAGATTAAACTCCAGTGGTACCGTGAAATGTGTTTTTAAGCAGAAGCCTTCATTAAAATAAGGAAGTTGCACCAGCAATACTGCCTCTTCGGTGCTTTTGAGTCAGCTTTTTCGCCGAAGGCCCTATTCTAGTTTCATTCAGGAAAGCCAGAAAGCTACATGTGGAATGAGAAGTGATTGCAACACCCACAAACCCATGTGCTGTTTACTTTCAAAGGGACTTTGAAATGTAAACTGCCTGGGCTACTTTTGAAAGCAGGAACAGGTCATTCAGATCCTGACTCTCAGATGTGTTTAAGAACATATATATGTTTAAATATCTCATCTGTCAGTGCCTCTGAACATCTCTCTGATATTACGATGCACGTCCAGCTCATGACGCTCAAACTGCAGTAGGATTATGGAGTTGGGAAACTGACATCTGGGGACTGAGATGCTAGCCTTCTCCTGTGATTTACCTCAGTTTTTTACAAGGAAATGTATATTACTCTGGACATGGTTTTTATATTTTTGTAGCACAAAAGAGAAAACCTATTCCACATTAAGAGAAAACCATTAAACAAAAACCCCTGCTGCATTTAAATTGAGACACGGCGAGATCAAATCATCCATTCTGGTGCTACTGAGTGATACACAGCTTTGTCCTTCATACAGCCCTTCTCTTCTCTTTGCTTTTTTATTATAAAATAGTAATAATAGCAGTCCATCACCTGTATGAACAAGTAGACCGAGATGCTTTACTTTTCTTCCCCTAGGAAGATGTCCTTCTGCTGGGGTGACAGCAGAAATGAAGCGCCCAAAGGGTTTATCTCTCTGTCCCAGTTAGACCCACACATCTCCCTGGGATGGCGTAATTAACTCTGTCCCATTAAAACACTGCACACTCTGCAGCAGCACCTCAACCCTGGTACCTGATGGATCTGTCCTAGTTACTAGCAGCCCTGCCCATTCTGTTTTGAGGCACAGTTACAGTCAAGCCTGGAAAGAATATCATCGAAATCAACCATTGCAGAAGGGTAAAGTATATCTTTTGTGCTGCTCTCTATAAAGTATATAGTCAAAATTCCAATGATAGCAATCACTTAGAGATAGAAATTACACAAGTCAGATCTGTTACGCACCATTTTGCTACTTTCCAGCAAGATAATATTTGTGTTTTTCCAACTTTCTCTCTGCAATATCATTCAGGAGAGAGAGTGGAGGGGGAATATGGGGAAAGAGATTTCTCTTAAAAGTCATACGACCAAAAAGCTCTGACTTATCTTGATAGGTAATATAAAATATTAAAAGCCTGACTGTGCCACAGCATTTTCCACCTACCAGGCATTGTTATATAAAAAAATGACATTGTACTAAACGGAGTGTAAGGTGAAAACTCCAGCAACTGTCCCACTCCCCACCCCCTATTTTTACCAATTACTTTTTAAAATTTGGCTATTTGTAAAGGAAGCAGAGCAAATCTAAGAACTGGGAAATGCATTTGGTTTTGAACATGAAATGTAACCTGTTTATTAACAACCGGGCAATCTTTCATCTTTGGGATTCGAGATCTGCACAGATTGCGGTGTCACCTCCCGGCATTCCCCACTGCGAACCTTAAGTTCGTGGGAATGACCAATACTAATGATCCCTGAACTGTTTCCCACAGCCAAATGACAGCTGTGATTCTTTAGCCCCGGCTCTCCTCCTAAGAGCTGATTCAGTGGTAAATTTATGGCACTTCCTCTGAAGTGTCCCATGCTGGCTTTGGACATTTATCACCCAACCTTATCATCAGAAGATGCGTCTTCCCCATAACTCACAGTCAAGTGCCTACTTCGCAAGACCACGGGTAGCAGGGAAAGGCAGGTCTGGGTGTATTCTGGGAGATGTCCAAGGCATTTATCTTATTATCATCTTTCTTCAGGGGAGGAGGAAACAGTGGTGGGACTTTGTGCAAAGCGTGGGGGGAATGTGTCTAAAAACATGGGCTTAGAGAAGCACTGGACATTTCTGAGCAAGGATACAAACAGAAAAAAGAAGTGTCATCTTGAACCTATTTCAGGTTTGAGACTTTTATACTGTCCGTCTCAGAATTCAAGGGAAATAGTTATATCCAAGAGCATCTGCTGGCATGGGACCAGTAAAGAGCTGTAGAACTTAAACAGGAATTGTTTATATGTCGTTACCCAAGTCTACTGCAGTTAATAGACAATCTACAAGTCAAGCCGCAGCATAACATTTTCTGTTATTTTCCTTATCACTGTATTTTAAAGCAAATAACACTAACAGCTTCTCTACATTGGTCTTTCCATCTGTAAAATTGATCCTTAAAGACAGAATACATTTCTGAATTCACTGGTCAATTTATTATAGATAATGTGAAACAAGATCTGCACCTGACAAGATGCAATCCCTCCAGCAAGAACGCTTCAACTTCTAGCATGTAAAATGAAGCAGACCCATTTAGCCATAGTGGAAAGTAATGTTAGTATGAATTTATGACCGGAAAGGGTCTCCACAAAACTGTAATTTTGTCCTGATCACGGATTATTCTTGTTAATATACATGGTGATGTTTGACTAGTGCAGGTTTTTTAACTGAGTAGAAAGCAAGGAGAAATTACTTCCAGGTTCAGATGTGGATTTCAAACTCCTCCTTCCTCCTCATTCTCAGCTCTTCCAGGCAGTATTTTATTTTTAAATGAGGGCAAAACCCGGTGTCTTTAACTTCATAACTTCTTGTTCAGAAACTCTAGCAGTGTGTGATAGTCTGGTTAAGAACTGTTTATCCTGCAGCCATGCCAGCAAAGCAATGCACCCTTGATCTTTCCATATGAGCTGTTACACAGAGAGCAGGTTTCACAGCAGGTTCCATGGCACAAAAGACATCACGATGCAGAAATAATGCTCCAAACAGCCAGACGCATTCTCACTTCTACAAATGTCTGAGCAAACATCCGCATCTGGTATTCTGATTCTTTTTGTTGTTGTTTTAAAGACAGTAAAATTCTGAGGATTAGCTTTTGTACTTCACCATTTAGGAGTGCCTCCACTGGCTCAAAGAAAGTGTTCTTGCTTTGGATCTGGCTGGAATTTGGTTACTGGATCAGGAGCACATCTTCAGCACGTTCTGCACTAAATAGACTTGAAATGCAAGGGCTATTTTTTCCTCGCAGTAGAAATAGCTAAGGATGAGCTTTTCAAAGCAAGGCTATCAAAAAATCAGCATGTTTTTCAAAGTTCTGTGGGCTGCATATTCAAACACCATTTTAAATTGTACCAAGGAAAACATTTTTCGTCCGTTTTGAAATATCACAAAAATTCTCATTTAAAGTGTTGCTATTCCATCTGGGTAGTCAAAATTAGAGAAGTAAATCCTGAGCAAACAAATCAGACTTTTGCACCTCACTCTGTAAAGACAAATATTAAAATTGCAAACAGTAGATAAATAGAAACATTCTAAAATGCAAATTGTTACCAGCGATATAAGGCCAAGCCAGTAAAGCGCTCTCATTAAGAAGCTTTATGGAGGCCATAGATTTAATTATCGGGGGCAGTTGTACAACTCGTTCTGACCTACTAGCAGCATTTTTGGTTTGCACAGATGGGCCATAGTGCTGTCTCTTTCCTCCGTCTATCTTTTCTGTTCCCCAGAACAGGCAAATTGCTGAAATCTATAAGTATTCTGCTCAGCAAAACTCTCACCCTTGCTTGTCAGTCTTGAATGCAGCATGCTTTCTGCTGGCAGTAGAGGTGGAGACAATTTTCAAGACTGTGAAAATCTTATAAGTTTCATTCCTTAATAATTATTATTCTGCAGTTGGCGAAGATAAATGCAGCCTGTTCTCCCTGCTCATTTTCTGCTAACAGCAGTAAGTGTCCTACATACTTAAACCATGCACTGTGGACACACAGGGTGGAGGACAAAGACAAAGCTTACACAGCTGGCTTAATAAATAAGGGGGTTCAATGTTTCACTAAGTATATGTAGGGTGTATAACTCTTTTCTGTTCACTCACCATGAAATAATGAAGTTTGGAGCCTGCTGAAGGACATATACCAACTACACTTGACCATGTTAGTTTTACAGGAGGGCAAGGACTTGTGAGAGTCTTGGGATTTTCTTTTTTCCCTGAGAGGAAAAATGAAACTGTCAACAGCACATTGCTGAAAAGTCCATGAAATAAGGGCCTGGAAATTTCTTCTATATACTTGTGCAATATCTTGATTAAAAAAAAAAAAAAAAGAAAAAAAGAATCCTGTTTATTGGAATGTGATAACTGCTGGATGGACTTCAATAATAAAGTATGTCATCAGTGCTTCCACCCAGGAGTCCCTGTTTCTGTCATTCTGGTTATCTCTTTGAGTAATCAGTTTTCTGTAACCTGCATTTCTGTTCTGTCACCAAGTAAATGCATGAAAAGCTTACATTGCCATTCAATCCTCGCAACGCTTGCCTTACAAATTTTGGACCACTGTCAGCAAAAGTTCTCCATTCTGTGCCTCTGGCAAAAAGAAAAATCCTAGGTCTTTTCTCATCTCTAGGACTTTATTCTTGGAGCAAAACTCTTGGATCACCAATCCATATCTGAAAAGTGAAAACTTCTGCCTTAAGTTCCTTCTCTTACTGATGATAGACAATAAGGACAGTGGAAAGCACAGCTTTCTTCTGCAACACTACGCAACAGGATAAACTAATGTCTGACCTGATTGTTTTTCATGTATTAAAAAAAGTATCTCTAAATGAGTGCCTGAAAATACACTGCCAGCTAATGAATATATAGGATTCTTCAGATCTTGACTTTTTTTTCTTTTATGTTAAGGAGACCTGTCTCGTGTTTGTCTTGACACCTCCCTTCAGCTTGTCTGATCCATTGTTTAGCAAAGGTTAAAAGACAGAGCTTCTGCCTGGACTCACAGCTTCTGACCCATGCCACGTAAGTAGTCAGGGCACCCTTTAAGGTAACAGTTTTCCCACAGAACTCAGTTGTGAACATGAGATTTGTTTTTAACATACTTAACTTTTAAAAACAATTTTCTTGACATTGATGTATCCATGTACTTAAGCTACAGTTAGGATCACAGTGAGAATATTTCCTTATTTCCCAGCACTAATGTTCAATTTCTCTTTGAGGCATCATAACTGCATTTTACTTTCACTGATCCTTGGTGCCAGCCAGCCCTAGCTTGCCTAAGTTTCACACAGTGTGGCTGCATTCACTGTGCTAATCTTATGTTACATACATTTTTTTGTCACTCCATGTGTTTCTAATTGGTTTCCCAAGCACCCGCAGCATTACAGCTGCTCTATTTGGCAGCTGCAAGTGCCCACAAACCCCTGTGTCTTCCTCTTCTACACTGTTTTAGGTATTCTCTTTTGGCACTAAAGTGAAAACAGTTGTAATCAGATGTAAAGTATAAAAAAAAAAAAAAAAAAAGCATATGGAAATCTTGTGGCTTTGATGTTGCAAGAGGAGAAAAGTCTCTTCCTGTGTTGTGCCCACTGCCCCACCCCTGCCGATGGAAACTGGCATTTCTCTGTGTAACCTGGGGTTATTATAAGAAATTACAATAACCACAACCAGAGGACGAATGACCAGAAGTGCACAAGCTGCAGTCGGTAGTGGACCGGGCAGAAGCGAAGGCCACGCTCACCACTGCATCCCTGGTCGGGGGCTCTTCACACCCGTGTGCAGGGCTGCCCGGCTGGGCTTAGGAGTTTGATCTGTCCTCCCAAACCCTGCTGTGCTTCCCCTGCCTGGAAAATGGCATTCAGGAGGCTATAACATTACAGTGGAAAATGTAAATATTCTGTAAAACACGCAGGTTCCTGCATAAAAGGCCAGAGAGATTACTTTTAAAGCACTATCTTTTATGACTACCAGGGGGATAAGCACAACAAGGTGCTTCATAAGCTGCCTACAAACAAGCGCCTGTGAAATGCGGTGTGGAAAACTATTAGGGAAAGGACTGTGTTATCTTTACTGTGCACGCAGAGCAGATGGATTTTCACTTCGACATCTCTGATCCCACCTGAGAAAGATGTGCAGCAAGTGAAAAGCTCAATTTATCTGTCACGCAGGAATAAGAAGTGGAGCCAAGCCCAGCAGTGCCTGAACCTATGGTTCAAGGGGGTCTCAGTCTTTTAAAATCAATGCCCAAACTCCTGACTTGTCCTGAGCGCAGGTATCAGAAGGTCATGGGTGGGCTTGGCTGTCAGCATCAGTCCAGATCCAGGCTAGGAACCAAACTACTCATCCTGCACAGGGCAGTTAAGAAACTCTGCTTTCTGTGTCTACCACCACAGTCTTAATTTAGTGGACTAAATACCCTGCTAGTTCTGTAACATGAATTTCTCATAGCAAGTGTACCACTATTTGTGTGTAGAAAGGGACAGAGAAAAATTATGACTCTCAACCCCATGTTCATTTTTTGTGGAAGATCCCTGTGGAATGGGCTAAAAATAGTAATGCAGGACAGCAAAATTTTTGCTTAATAAGAGAAGGGTGCCCAATCCACACATGTAATTTTTGTAATGTTTCTGCTGAATCGAGCTTTATATGGGGGTAGAAGAGAACTCCTACAAAATATGCTGTTGCATTAATTATAAGTTTTCCATTTGACAGCTTAATTAAGAAAAGAAGAGTTAGTGTAGGGCTTGCAGAATTCATGATGAATCACACATATTCGTACAGACTTCATTTTCATGTTTCAATTATACACATTCCTAACTGATGAACAGCAACATAGCATTTTCTGTTTAATAAATGTGATATCTGTTGGAATTGATAACATTAGTTCAGTAATTACTGAGCCATTATTGTCAGGCACCAGGAAAAAAAAAAAATGTGGAAGGATTCCCTAGTTATTAAAGTTTAGCATCAGCACTAAAAAAAAAAAAAAAAGGTGTGGGGGCTTTACTTACAGCCACAATACTTAGCAGAAGTCAGTGAT
The DNA here is from genome assembly GCF_047716275.1 of Strix uralensis. Classification (NCBI taxonomy): domain Eukaryota; kingdom Metazoa; phylum Chordata; class Aves; order Strigiformes; family Strigidae; genus Strix; species Strix uralensis. Next base: position 3,641,312 of record NC_134012.1, on the reverse strand, counting down.
AGAAGGTGCCTATGGATCCAATTAAGAGACAAGGGAGGGAGGAACAATAACTTTATGACTGGAGAACCAGACTGAAGGTTGGGAGATCTGCATTTAATTCTTGTGTCTATCACAGACTTCCTGTGCAGCTTTGGTCAAGTTATTTCATTTCTTTATGACTCAGCTCCCTGTCTGTAGTAACGTAATATGCAATAATACAACATCGCCTTCTCCCACACTTGTGTCTATCCTTTTTAAGTGCAGCAGCTTAACTGTTGGGACTATCTCCTTCTCTGATACAATAGCTCTCCAATTTTATGGGGAAACACCAAATATGCTACCATAATACAAATAATTGTGAAACCAATTGTCTTAACTCATGAGGGGAAAAAAAAAGCAAGTCCCTTCTATCTAGACACAGAGCAATAACTTTGAGAGAAAAGGAGGCAAATATCAGCTCAAGCATCTTTTCTGAAACAGTGGTTTTGATACACCAATTTGTATCCAAACTTTCCAAGGAGAATTTCCTTTTTCTTTCTCCCAAATATGGTAAGAAGGAAACAGAGGTTAAGAGCAGGGAATACCTTCCCTGACAGAGCTGACAGCAGAGAGCTATGGATGACAGTTTAGTCGTAAATTCAGCCAAATCCTTTGGTTTTGTTCCCAAGTAAGAGTTACTTTCTCAGCTACAGGAAATAAAAATTTGCAAGAGGTGAGCATGTGTGGAGATGCCAGAGGTCTCTGTCTGATGGTTTTTTTCCCTTTTTCAATAACAGCAGCTTGAAATCAAGTTCAGATGTTTATTTCTTTGGTGACCTATTCAAAGCTCTTTCACTATCATAAAGGCAACTGCTTACACATAAAATAGGTTTCTGCTGTAATTACTTTTGAATGTATTCATAATTATCTCTAACAAGATTACTGATCAAGAGCCTTGTCTGAGGGAACAGCTGGAAATGGCTTCTCGTTCAGCTTTCTAAGGAACAGTGTCTGCTTTATTTTACCTCCTCATCACCAGAGACTGATAATGCACAAAGCACCTGACTCCTATTTCCCTAAACATGTTCAGAAATATATGGTACCTTTCTGACCTGGTGAGAAGCTCTGTTTTCATGAAGTAAAGCACAAGGACACAGAGTTTTTGGAGCAGCTCTAGGTGAGCATTTTGTACATCCCATCAAGAACAACAAAAAATATGTGGTTTGACATTTCGATGTACAAAAAAGTACTAAGAAAAGGATGAAGAAGAAGATGGCCTCTCCCAGTAACCTACAAGTTTATGTCATTTTATGAAATCTACATAGCAAACACGGAAACGAATACCATCAAGAAATAAAGGATTATTTCTTTGCCATTTCATGCAGGTGTTTTGGCAGAGAAAACAGATAAACATCAACACAAGAGCTGAGTGAACTCCACCTGATGTAGTAGGTCGTGGTGTTCAGCATAGTGCTCTGATGCATGTCCACTGCTAGAGCTGTTCTCCAATTTATCATCTCACATTTGATTGTTACTAGAAATGACTGCAACTGTTCCAACTGAATGTTTTTGTTTTTCTTTTTCCCACTGGAAAATGCTGATTTGTCAAAATGTAGCTGATCCATGGGAACAGAATGATTTTAATGAAGTTCTGGTTGAAGCCAAGGAAACTGGCAGCTGTGCCAGCTTTGAAAATCTCTTGCTCAGACAGGTTTCTAAAATTATCCCATGTGACTTGCTGCCTGTTCACCTGATATACTGCTAAAGAGACCGAGCTCCCCCAAGTCCCAGGCTCTCAGCCACAGACTGGCCAGACCTGGAAGCACAGATGCTCAAGGTGCCACCTCTGGAGTTTGCCAAGACTTGGGAAAGTTTGGGAAGAAAAGTTTTGAAACTGTTGAACAAAATGACATTTCAATTTTTGCTAAACAGAGCTGTGGATTTATTCAGGAAAACATTTTGAAGTCTGTTTTTCACTTGAGGTTTTTTTATTTTGAAATTTTCCACTGAGTAGCTGAAACCCAGCGGAGTATATTTCTTTGTTTTGTAGTTACCACCGCAAAGCCATTTCGACTGATGAAAAAGAAGTACAATAGTTCTGTACAAGGGTTTTGTCTCAGCCAAGGTGTCTCTGTGGAAGAACTGACTTGCAGAGATGTCTTTGTCTTTTCCCAGCTGCGGAAATGTTTGCACAGTTAACTAAGGCTAGACGCACATACAACTTCAAGAGAGCTACAATTCAGCAAGTTAAATCTTATTCCTAAACATTAAAAAAAAACCCTGAACTTAAAAGAGATTAGGCATGCTTCCTACTGTAACTGGATGAGATAGATTCTATTGCTTAACTTTCTTTGGTTGTCCAGTGTTTTGTACTCAGAATACTAAAAAGATAGAATTTTGTGATGAGGATGAGAATTTGTGTTCTGAATTTAGTTTTATTCATAGCATCTGAAGCTATTGCTCCATTTTCTTGGCTATTTAGAGATACCAAAATGGCAGCTTTCATCTACTTTCCAAAGGCCATCTAGGCATACTTGCTTCCTTTATTAAATGTCAATTTAACATTGTCTTTTTACCTTCCTCTTGTTTTTATTGTCCCATCATTGTCCTGAGGCTCTTTGTGACTTTTTTTCCCCTATTTCTATTGTAGCCTGTTACTCTGCAATTTTCTCTTTTCTGTCTCCATCTGTGACAAGTGATGTAGTTGGGGCAAATGTAGGGCTTTACAGGCTTCTGCTCTGAATTGTGCAGGTTTTACTCACTTTTCCCTTCCTGATGTGGATTACTACACAAGCTGGCAAACCCAGTTTCTCATGGACGCCCCACCACTGCCAAGGTTAGATCTTCCCAGATTTGGCTATTACAACACCAGCACTCTGCCAGCACCTGCTCATCTTGGTGCTGAACGGTGGCTGCCAGAGGTTTGAAAATCCTCATTGTTGTCACGTCCCCTTTCAGTGATGTCCAGAGCACACCACCCCTGCACTACCTATGTGGTCTCTCTCCCCTCTTCCAAATAATGTGCTGTAGTCTACTGGAGAAAAAATAGTGGATTTCTGCTTTCATTCTGTCAGTTCTGTTTTACCATAAATATTTGTAATAAGATAATTTGTATCTAGACTTAGGTGATCTTCAGATCTTTAGATGTCTGAAATAATTACAAATTTAGACCCTTTTCATTTTATGTCATTCATGTTCCAGCTTCCTCATCCTCACCAGGCAGCCCTGTTTCTTTGGGCACAGGAAAGTCCTCCTCAGCTGTTCTTTAAAATGTGAGACAAGAATTAGCTGTCAGGATAAAACCACTGCACTAATCAGTTTGCAGAGGTGTAAATTGTTTGTCAGAACACAATGGCAGTAAGGCAATTTTAACAACAATCCTAACAGCAAGGGTCCCTGGGGCGGAAATAAGTAATCAAGCAACCAACCAGGGCTGAAACTTTGAGAAAGCGAGGAGCCATCTCTTTCCAATGCATCTGCAGTGTAATGAGACCTTGCACGGAGCACCGGGAAAGGAACCAGGCTTCTCTTTCTGTCATCCTGAAACCAGCACTTAAGTGACTAATCTTTATTCACATGAGCAAACTTATTCTTTAACATGAGAAAGGAAGAACAAGAGGACCAGGTCTTTTCCCAAAGTTTTCACACATGCCCAGCACTAACTTGGTTGTCCTCAAATTCAACAGTTTTATTGGCAATCATGATGGGTTTAAAAGAAAGTAATCAGAATTAAAGCCAAACCAAACAGCCCTGGAAATCCCATCCTTAGAATATCAAAGTTACACAGTGTTTCATCCAGTCGCTCTTAATTAAACCATCCCAGACATTTTAGAGATAGCAGAATCAAGCCATTCCAGTTTTAATGTCTTGGTACGGAAATTAATTTTGTGCCTATGCCCATATGGGGGTATGTCCATAAATCCAAAGCATGAGGAATGCTGAGAGCATCTCATTTCCCCTTGCCAGCCACTGCGTGGATAAATCAAAATTTATTGAATAAAAGCTGCTCTCTTTCCCTACAAATTTTGCCTCGCTTCTGTCCTTAGACCATCATGGGTCCTATCATACTATTAAAATCAGTCAGCACACCGAAACGAAATGATTGAAAGGCAAGTCTCAGCAGAACTGGAACAGCCCCTTCGTTTTTTATTTCTTACTTTCATGTGTGTGAGACAGGGAGAGAGAGAGAGAGAGAGACTATTGAACTTTAAACTTCCTGATAAGCTGTATTGTGGGAAAGTGCCATTTTTAGGTTTACATGAAGGAGCTACCTCTGAGAATGGCCTTTTAGCCTGTGAAAAAACTAGAAACATCCCAGGAAGTCTCCGAAACATTGTAGCACTGTGAGAATTTGTATAAAAATAAACATTGGATTATTTCAGTCCTACTCCCTTGAGAAAACGAGACCAAATTACTCAGAGCTACTAGCGTAATCTTGACAGAGGAAGGAAAATTAGCAACTGATGCCAGGGATTTTTGTTTTGTTTGGGGTTTTTTCCCCTTCTTTTTAGTGTAAAGTAATACTTGGAAGAGGCAGCAAAGGCAGGTTAAGCCTGTGATTGAAACGGGCTCAGAGCTGAGACCAAGCCCTGGAGGAGAGCAAGCCAAGCCAGAAGGAGCACTTTTAAAAGGTGTAAACTGGAATTCACAGAAACATGAGAGCTTGGAAAGCATCCACTGACAGACACAATCCAAAAGCAGACAAATCCTGGTCTCTAGAGTTCAGGGGATTTTTTAAAGCTTTTTGTCGAGCATTTTTCTCAGGAGAAATTAAGATGTGAAAGGCACAAGGAGTCAAGCAGGGTCCCATGTCACTGCAAAAGCTGTTTCTAGGCCTGGTCAGAAAAGTCCTTCTTTTCATGGAAAAATTATTCTGATTAATCTGTCTTCCCATCAGGAAGCACTGAGAATCCCACATGGTAATAATCCCACATTTTACTCAGCATTGCTCCTAGGACTAGTTAAGGATTGTAAGAAAGAACAGGAGATGTTGTGATTTCCATAGCTATTGGTAAGTGATTGCTATAAATTAAGAGAAAGCTGCATAAAGCAAGGAGTAGGAAGCAGGGTTATCTGAAGCCATATTATGGAAAATGCATGTGTAAGAAAATAAGTAGAATGAAGGCATCTCCTCCACAGGGATGTCCCCACAGCTATGAACTGCTCCACAGTGTTGAACAAGGTTGAGCAACTGTTTGATGGAGAATGCACTGCACCCTGGGAGGGTTTGTGTGCACTCAGAGGAGGGCACAAACTTGCATTGTCTCCAATTCAGAGCAGTGGTTAAATGCAGAGGCTTCATTAATGGCCTAACACATGAGGTCCAATCTTCAGATTTAACTGTACTGTCCCTCTCCATACCTTACATGGCACCAAGAAGACAAGGAAGAGAGCATAGTATGCTAGAAGAGAAAGAGAGAAGGTATTCTGCCTGCTGTCTTGGCTGACTGGATTCAAGAGCAAAAAAGAGTTAAAATGCATGAGTTGCTTTAATCTGAGCGAGAAAGCTAGTTTTTTTAGCTTGACATGTAACAAACAGAAGTATTTCTCTGGGGTGAAACACAGATAGGAACCCCCAGCAAGGGTTGAAAAAGGACTGCAGAAGCACTCATGGCTACCCACATCCCTTTCTGCAAAAATCATTCCAGGCAGTTCAGGAATGGCAGCAGACAGAATCTGGTCCTTTTGCTGTCAGATTGGCCAACAAAGAAAGACGATGGTTAGGATCTCCAAAAAGAACAAAATGAAGGCAAAGAAGTTGCTGCACAACAGGGAGAAAATCAATACCTCCAGAAGCAGGAAAAAAATATGTGATACATTTTTAGCTTCACTGCCCAATCAAGTTAATAAAAAACCCCCAAAAATCACTATACAACTGCATGATATCTATAGTGAAAATTCAATATCTACTGCCATTAACAACATCATTAATAACAAATGTCTGTTTAATTACTCTTGCTAAGATTAAAAAGGCCATTATTCTTGTAAGTTGAGAAATTCATTAGCTGGAAAGTCTGTTTAATGCCACATGCACCCCCCTTAAAGGCACAGGGTTTAATACTTGAAGGTATTTCTGACATTCAGGCATTTGTGTTGCTTGAAGAAGCACTACCCAGCTGGGCTGAAGTTCATGCTGTGACAATAAGCAAGTGCTGTTGCATTTCAGAAACTCAGATGAAGATACCGGATGTCTGATAGCACTGTCTTTCCTCCAGAACAGTTAAAAATGCACAGGGACAGAGTGGGGCTCTCAGAAGTACCTAAATCACTTAGGACCCTTCATCTATATGAGGGAAAAATAAATGCTTCTGAAAGATGGAGTTTGGTGGCTGTATCCCCCAGCAAATTTTGAAAATGCTGCCCCATAATGTAGCCTATAGAAGTCAGTTTTCCCTTACCATGTGCCTGAAGAGTCTTGCCCCACTGCCATAAACCTGAGCTCTGTGGATTATGCAATGTGCACCTTCCGTAACTGAATCCTTGTGACACCTAAGACTCGTGTTTGCCTTGCTATTGAAGAGAGGAAAATGTAGCAAATGTGGTAGTGCCTGTTAATGCAGCAGTTTGGCTGATATCCATTTTTTAATGGTACTAAACTCTTAACACACATTCCATGTCTGGAACTGAATACAATTGAACAAGCAGGTACAAACAGAGCAATTACCTCCTTCTAAAGCCTGAAACGCTGTGCCGGAGTCCAGGGCAGGCAGACGATCTGGTCTGTGGCACAGATTGATGTGAAAAGGTAAACAAGTTTACGAGCTCTATGGATGGTGCAGAAAGGCTATAGAGAAAAATTATTGCAGTTCAGAGCAATAGTAAACAGGGACGCATTTAGCAGGGTAATTCACACTGAGAGATAAGAGGCTGCCTACAGAAGTAGCACCCCAGTTCCTGGGCCCCTCCAGCTGGCTAGCCTCCACATAATGCATGCCTTGTAATCACAGCACGAATGAGGGAGACATACCCAGACAGTGGCTGGAAACAGAGTTTTCAAAAAAGGTACCCAAATGATCGGTATCTCAAAAACTGTGCTGAAGTTCACTGCTTAGCCTGTTTGTGCAGAGTTTCGATAACCACAGGATACACACCAGTGTCTGTGCAATATCTTGTGTATTTTACAAGAGCTGAATTGTGTAACACATTTTTAATACGGGGTTGAGGGGCTTTAGAAAATATAAAGGGGCATTAGAAAAGTACAAAACTGCAAAATTTGCATTTGAGGCAAGGGCAGTGACTTATCCTCTTCCCTTCTTTCCTCAGAAAATGACAACAGTTCTGGCTGCTGTTGTCAATGACATGATGGTGACAGCAAAACATGATGAGTTGTGTGGCTACTTGATGCGGTACCTGGCCAGCAAATTGATACTCAGGATTTACATTCTGAAAATGTTACAGATATCCCAGAACTTAAGAAGATCTCAGAGTCACCAGCCCCACTTCTTGGGTACATTTGTTCTGGTTTTCTGCTTCTGGCAGAGACATCTCCCAAAAACAGAGGTCCGTCCTCTGTTGCTGTTGTTTCAACCTTTTTCTCATGTCGGTATCACCCTCAATCCATGCCTGTTTGGAGGTGATTCCATTTTTCATATCATGCTGCCTGGGGAACCCAACTAGATTGGAATACAGACAGTTCTCCTTAAAAATAAAATCTCACACTAGTAATACATCATTGATTAACACTTACAGTTCACAAATAGTCCCACCATGTGACACACTGGACGCTTTTACATATTGAAAGCAGAGTGACTTAAAATTATGAGGAAGTAGATGTCAGGGCACCTGAGCAGTAATTCTGAAAATCTTTAAGTTTGGCTCCTAAATACAAATCTATCTGCTTTGCCCTACTTACAGATGTTCAGAAGCCTTGTCTTTTACAGTCACTCTCCAGCAACATATAAAAGCGTCTCCTTCATGTTGGGCACCGATATATGAAAGTCTACCACAAAGTCACAAACATCTGTTTAAGGAGCTTTTTATAAGTACCTCTGCCTCGTTTCTAGGTTATGCAAGAAGGTACACTAATTCAGTGTTGAGAGCAGTGGTATTGTGGGCCAGTAATTACGTTAATACAGATAATGATATGTACTTGTATTACAGAAGCTTTTTCAAGAGTTAAATTTGCAGTCAAGCAATTGCATTGCTCTGTTTAGCTTTGCGTTTGGATAGCAAACGGAGTAAAACAACAACCATAATTTTGGTCAGTCAGGAGTGCTGCATTAGAGAAGTAAGGGGTTGTTTGTGAACAGAGGGCATTAACTACTTTCCTTCTGGCTTGGTTTTCTATTGCCTTGCTCCACTTTGTGAGCTTTTAATAGTTGCTTTTGAAATGTCTTACCTGTCCAATTATACCTTGTTTATCTCAGAAATGTTACATAAGAAGCAAGAACTGGGCTTGGTAAAAAGCAGTGCAGCAAACAAAATCATTATAGATTAACTGCAGTGATTAGCTACTTTCTGAAAGAAGTGAGACACTCACAACAAGCCTTGAAGTGTCTATCACAGACCAGAGCTGTAAAGGGTGATGGTGTGTTGTTTAGGCCCAGGTGAATGAGCAAAAGCATCCATATGGCCCAATTAATTTAAAAATGCATATATTGTGTGTAGCGTGTGTTTAAATAAACGAGGAGCTAGATCCAGCAATGCTCCTGAGCAATCAACAAGTCCTTGTATCCAGAATGGGAAAGTTGGGTTGCCTCAGCTTCCATTTTAATTTTTAGTTTAAACCCTAATGTGATTAGTAGACACAAAATCTAGCTGCATTTTTGTTAACATCCTCAGTCAACTAACCCCTTGAAACATGTGTAAGCATAATACACAGGAGATAAAGCTAGAAATGAAAAGGTATTAGATGCGTATATAGTTGCCACATCCTTTTTCTCAGGAGCAGTATGACTACCATACATATCCAGCTATCATACACTCTGGGTTAAATTAAACCATGGTACAAATACGACCAGTTTAAACGATATTACCCCAGGGGTCAATTTAGCCCATCACATGTTAATTACATCCCTGAAAATTAATACACCCCCCCTTTTTTTTTTTAAGGTAAATAGTCTTTTCTAAAATTATTTTTATGGAAAACAGGTTTTGTTTGTTTTTTCAAGAAAATTACATATTTGCAGAGTTCCTGGGCTTTTTATGCTGTTACAAGTTACATCTGGTTTTCTCCACTGGCGCTGTCCAAGCCAACTTTAAAGGTAAAGCTAATCCAGAGCAAGCCAAGGATCTGACTAAATTCTATAAGCCAAGAAGGAGCCAAGCCACAGAGAATATTTAGGCACGAGGCTCCTGCCCACAGCCCAGCGCTGCAATCCCCAGGAATGCACTGCGATTGCTCTACAACCTTGAAAAGCCCGGAGACAGCTGCTGGTTCCTGGCTGCAGCCGCCGCTGCTGAAGCATTTTTTTCCAGCTTGGTTTCTTCTCGCCCTTGTTCAGGCCAGCCCCAAGCCACGAGCCCCAGGGTAGGATTTCGGTGGCTCCCCCATTCCCCTTCGCCCTGCAGCGGCTGTTCATCACCACCCAACGGGGTTAGGCAGAAGGAGGATGGACAAACTTCCTGAGGCTTGAGGCTCTGCAAACAGTCGCTCTTCCTTCTTTGCAAAAATAACTCAGGTCCACAAGCACCTCTTCTTGCAAAGCCAAATACCTGCCCCGGCAGCGTGGTTTGTGTTTTTGGTGTTTTTGTCTGCTTATTTGTTTGTTATTAAATGGAAGAGTGAGCTGTGTATTTCCACTTCTTATAAGCTAGACTGGCAGATGGGGGTCATCTGGATATGAAGTGCCTAGCCCTACCTCTGGTTCACTTCTTTATTGTATGTTTTCCTCTCTCCTCGTTCTTTGCTCTGTAATTTCATTGTCTCTGGTTAACTCAAGTCTTACAACAGAGTCTGAGCTTGCTAAGCAAAATTCTGGCCCCAAAAATGAGTTTTGCAGCCGATTTCAGTGAGAGCAAAGGAAGTATAGATATTTATCCCTTGCTAGAAGACATAATATTAACTATATAAATCTTAATATAACCTCTATTTATTTGCAGTGATATGGCATGAAAACCACCAGTATCATCATAGCTGCAGGGCAGTATTCATATGTAAAATCTTGCCTTACCCTGTGATAAGAATCCCTGGCTAAGGGCAATTGAATATTCAGCATGAAAAATGGGCATGTAACTGAAACAAAGACTTCTGCTTCTAGTGCTTGAACATACATTTCTTATATCTTTCCCTTCTACTGGGAAAAAGTCCACACCGACGTAGCAACAAGAACCAATTTATTAAATAAATGAGCTGATGGTTCCCAGTCTCAGTCGCCCACTCTAGTTACTTGTGTATGTGTGCATGTACACAGATATTAGTATGTCTCCAGGCAATGTGAGCATCCATAGATATAATGTCGCATTGCATTCTGCCGTCCTGTGGAAGATTTAAACTTCCCACTGAAATGCAATCCCTTTTACCGTTCCCTCCTCGTTTCGCTTCCTAATGCCTTCCCCAGACTAGAAAACACAGCTTCCCTGTCTTTCCAGAGCTGTTCCAAAACTGAGAGGCTCACATGGTCAGCTCAGACGGATGGAGCTGGTTGTCACCCGTCGTGCCCCGACCCAAGCGGACACCACGTGCCCCTCGGTAGCTGTTTCATCCTTCCTGTGTGTCTGCTCTCACTTCACTCTTTCCCAGGGACTGTTCCCTTCCTCTCCCCGTTGCTTTCTCAGTACTTTAGCAGATGTTTCTGAGTCCCTCCTCAAGTGTTTCCACCGAAACTGAGGAGGTAGCATGTCTTTCTTCAACAGGGCTTACTGGGACGGGGTGCTGCTGGGACCTGCCTGGGAGAGGAGAAACCTCTCTGCATCACGCAGAGCTCAGTGCAATTGTTCCTGACAGCTCAGGTCTGGGTGGATGGGCAAAGGTCCTCAGACTGGAAAAGCAGCTGAAATGAAAAGTGGGAAAGACTTAATCCTTTTGGAAAATTTATGTATCAGAGAGCTACACCTCCCACACCTACACCTCCCAGATTTCCCTAAAGTAACCATATCCCTGACGGATCCTTAAATCTGGCCAGGCTGTTCCCCTTCCCCATCTTCCCTTCAGGAGCCACTTTTTTTTAGCCAGCTCCAGGTCCTGAGGAGATCCCATTTTAAATATTCTTCCCCCACTCCTTCACTTGCACCTTCACTTTCTGCTCACCTTCGCCAAACTCCTTTAGCAGGGCTCTTGTGCAATAGCCTGCTTCCAAATGCTAACTGTCACAAACTGCAATTATTTGTATTAACATTTTAATAGATTTTCTGTCTCCGACATCTTCTACCTACCTAAAAGGAAGATTGCAGGGCTAGGACTGGTAATCATCTTTTACCTTTTTTTTTTTTTAATAAATTGCCAATCAGGATTACAGAGCAAAAGTAACAATTGCAGAATCCTACTACTCACATATGTTTTTTATCACTTTTTCACTCACTCACTCTTCTGGTATTTGCAGAGTTCTGCTTTGTGCTAGTAGTCTTCTTGGTGGTTATCAATTTTGTTTAATTTGCAAAGAAAAGCCATGTTCTTTGATTTTCCTTTGTAATTTAAACAAATTGGAAACTAGTTATTCATAAACAGGACCATCTTTCATTTGAGAAAGCAGGAGTCAAAAGATTTTGCCTTAAAGTGGCAGTTCCTTGTTTTGTTAAGACAGAAGTGTCCTATTCACTAGGAAGAAACACTAACAAATCTGAAGGTCACACAGTCTAAACAGAATTTTTCATGTCATTTGGAGAAATTATTGATGCTATAGAGATGAAGCAAAAGCAACTTATATTTTAGGTGCATATTAGAAATATATGTCCCTTTTTTAACATCTAAGTTTTTCCATGTTCCAAATAGCTAGCTTACTTTTCAATAATCTTCTTTAAACTAGTTTTTCTTAACCTTTTTAAAGATTATTTAAAATAGCATCAATAATTTAAAGTTAAGCCTAAATTTATATGAAACACCTTCTGTGCCTATTGCATTCCAGTCTTTTTTTTTTTTTTTAATTAAGGAGATTCTAGCAGTCATTTCTGACTGCTGTGGCATCTCTCTGCAAATCCTTTCTTCAGCTCTGCTACACTGAGGTTCATTTGTGTCATTCAAATCTTTGCTCTTTAAATATCCTCTTATAAATTTATTATGGCAATACATTCATATCTTTAAGTTTTATCTGAAACTTCGATAACAAGCAGGAGATGGAATAAATGAGTAGAAAGGAGCCCAGATAAAAATTAAAATACTGTTCTGTCATTGCCTGTATAAACTATTAGGGACATTGACAGGATGGTATTTTAATTTTGTCCTCTTGTCCCTCGCTTCCTCCACCCAACTTCACTCTTCCATCTTCAGCTTGTTACCAAAGCTTCTGATTAGGCCCAGGAACAGGGTATCACACACAACATGCTCAGGAGGTCTTTAAAAAGCAGGAATATGAATGACACCAGGTAAGCATCAGTGTGCTACAACCCAACAAAAAAGATCTTTTCTTTCATTAATTAGATATCCAAGTGATTCTTGCAGCAAAACACCTTTATTTTCTAAATAATGATTAAAAACCCAGCATCATTTAACCCTGCTTCTCAACCCACCTGTGATTTACAGTGATATTGTGTGATCAATTACTTTTTCCACAATTCACGTTATGATGTTAATGCAAAAATCTATTTGCAGGCCTCTTTCCAGCCCTCCCTAAACCAAAAGTTCAGAAGTGCTTCCACTGTGTAACTAAGAATCTGAATGTTGTTGGATATTTTAACATTCAGGTATGACTGTTTTCTCTTTCCTTCAGTTAAGGGAGAAGAAAACAAGTCTTTTTTTCAGTTTTCTTATTTGTTGAGTATCCAGGTAACAAACTACTTAAAATCAAGCAAACAAAACTTGATAATTGGCCCCATCCCCATCTGAGCCGCAGAAGGATGTAACCATGGCAACGTGTGGTTTAGAGCAGACCATTTCGTGTACCTTTCAGGATTTAAGCTTGTGAGAATCTATCCATTCCTAAGTAGAATTATCACTCCGGGAGCAGTTTGTTCTTTATTTTAAAGGATGGTTGAAGCTGGGGCCAGAAATAGTCCTTGAGGATGTGTTCAAGGTTGGGGGGGGGGGGAGAAAAAAAAAAAGTGAAGGTGATAGGCTGCACACACAAAAAGGAAAACAAAACCAACACAAAAAAACCCAAAGTTCCTCCGGGCCCAGGAACAAACAGGAACGGACACTGCAAAAGACAGTAATTAAGGATGAGTCAAGCACAGCAGGTTGTCAGAAAGCTCTGCTGCAAATGTGTTTTCTCATCTGTTAAGAAGCTTGGAACAAAGTTAGTCATACCTCAGCCCTATGGTCCAGCATCTTTTCTCTTGCTGTAGGTAACTCTCATTGTACATGTGTGTATATGTATCATTACAGAAGTATGTCTGTGTAAAGAAATTTAAAAAACAGAAAAAACAACATGCCCAGGTTTGTGATATGGCAACCTCTTCTTAATCACATGGATTCAGGATCTAAGGAAACTAAGTCAATTTAATACTTTCATGCCTTTTTTCCCAATTACATAAGGCTTCCTAGGTTTCTTCTATCTATGTAATCCAACCATCCTTGTGTGTTTACAGTTAATACCTCTGTAACATTACTGTGTTCATAGAGCTGAGCATATAATTTTGCTTTCTTCCTGCATCCCACTAATTAAATTTTGTTTTTCAATGTAATTAAGACTTGGTCTTGAAATCCATCCTGCTAATGTTAGTTTTTTGTTTTCCTTTTGAAACGGAAACTACAAACACAACAGATTGTAGCTGTCTCTTTTTACATGAGACAAGTCGCATTGTTTAACCAGAGCCTGATTAGGCAAATCAACTGACATGAGAATGAGTGGTTGCACTGAAAAGGTAATATGCTGCACAAGGCAATGCTCAGAAATATCTTGACATGGAAATCTAAAGGAGAGATCTGTATTCAGATTTGAAAGGAATTAGATTTGAATCAGAATAAAAATATTCTGAGTCAGAATGAAATATATTCCTGTATTCTTACATATTATCCTATTACCCTCTGCAGCACTTGAAAGGGAAAACATTAATAGATATAGAATCTTTTTCAAGAGTGGATATTCTTTAAGTGGGCAAATTCCACATTTTCTCCAGGGGTCTAAGGCTGGCGGACAGTTGTGTTACTGGCTGGAGTATGTGACGTGGAAAACTACATTGCAGTCCATGTAATATCATAAAACATAAGGTACACATTTCCAGCAGTACAGTAGTCAGAGCTAGAGTACACACTGCTTCCCCTAATTAGCACAGTGCACGTCTCCTTTGGTTTTTTTTCCTTTTCTGCAACTTTTGATATCCTAGGTCTCCTATACACCTTTCTAAAAACCAGTAGTTTACAATAAAAATTTAAATTGAGGGTGAGCCATTTACAACCTTGAGAGGTGACCTAACAATCAGGTCTGAGTTTTCCATGTGTAGGATCAGGACTGACACCTGAAGAAGCATGTATTCTTGATATTATTTCTCTAATTTCAAGGTGAAACCTAAGGTAGACTATCTGGTTAGATCATCATTACTGTGCTCCTACCAGTCCTACTGCCATTACTATTGCTGCTACTACTACTACTACTATTACCAATACTACATTTTTTTCAAGGAAAAAGCAGGATTTTATTCATCAGCAAATAAATATTGCTTGCTGTTTAATTTTATCCTCAGAGAATTTTGCATCTTGCACACTTTGATAGAAATATAAGCTCATTAACAGAATATTTTTTAACCAGACCATTATGACTTCATTTTGAATCAAAGCTCATTAAAACAATTATAATCAAATGTTTCATTTTCTTTTTCCCTTGTGAGGAACAGCTGAAAAGGTTATGTTTGTTTTTCTTTATCTGAATCTCTAGGGCTATATAAACAGACTACATGGACTTGTTTGTGCTCCTTTTTCTTTACATTTAAGGGTTTGCTTGGCAGAGTGTGCATGAGCACTGTTCCTGGGGTCATCCGTGAAGAGTTGCAGCATGAGTTGCAACCCAGACCACACAAAAATCAGTGGTAATTTTTGGTTTTGTGACCAAGGATGTTGACTCACCACCCAAAGGTCCAAACCAGAGCCATGTCTTCATCCTACATTATTGGCAACCATTTGAGAGTGTGCACATCAGGGATGGGTTTGCAGGGTGTTTTCCTTCCCTTGCTCCACTTGCAGGGACCAACAAACCCTGAGCAGAAGGAAAGGGGGAGGGTGGTAGAGCAGGAGAGATGGAGAAGGTCCTCGCTTTGGTCTGGTGTCTCCTACCCTTGCGCAGACCTACAGCTCAGGTGGCAAAATGTTCTCTCGTTTCTTTTGCTGTTGCACATCAAAAATTATTTTGCACGAAGAGAACTGGGGCTCACTGAATGGACCAGTAGTATTTTGTGGGTCAGGGGAATCATACATGGACAGGTGCATGCCACAGTCACCTAGAACAAACCCCACTGAACCTTAACATTTAAAGAATGTGCTTAATTCTCTGGTGCAGAAAAATATCTCTTTTTCTTTCAACACAAGCAGTCTGTAATTCAAAACAAAAATGACCAGCTCCAATTAAGAGAAAATAAATCTGTACTCAAAACCTAGCAAATCTATGTAAAAATAAATGTAGAATTAAGGGATTTTACTCTGAAAGAACATTACCTTCATATGGAAAATGGTGATTTTTTTTCTTCTTTGAAATAGGTAACAAGTACACAGCACTTACAAGCCACAAGAACAGCCCTTAGCTACAGCCCAACACCACTTATTGTAATATCAAACATTAATTGCCTTTCAGCCATGAGGTTAAAACCTGAAAGCTGAACATGGCCTAACAGGTGAAAGCTCTGTGTACAAAATTTTTCTCAGGAAGGACAGTCTTCCTTGTTTCTGTTGAAAATATGAATCTTTGCTATCCTGATAAAGCAGAATTTCTGTACGAGCCCAGTGTAACCACCATTCCCATGCAAACAATCAGCCCATACAAGGCAGAAGAATAATGACAGGGCATCAGTAATGAAAATATGAAAAAAAAGCAAAATTAAACTAATGCATAGTTTTGTCCTAATAATTGACCTAGACATTGGCATCTAATTGTGAGGGAAATGATAAGACAATATAAATGACCATATTTTAAAATAAATAATATTTGAGCACTTTCTAGAAGCAAAATTCTTTATGATAGATGTATTTCTGGGAGACATATTTGTCAATGGTCAGGGTAATCTCGTGAATTTATGGGTTGAAGCCAATGCTTTCTGGGCTCTAAGGAGAGCCTGGGACCCACCTCTTCCACCTGAGCATAAGACATGAGACAAAAATGAGGACAACTCAGTCTTTGTTCAACACCATGAAGGACTGAGTTGTTCATCCTGCTCTCCCAGACCTGTTAGGTGTCCTTTTCTTATTTCCAATTTATGGACCATTTCCTAGGTTTTGAGGACCTAGGGTTTGCATGGCCTCAGCAATAGGTAAGAATGGCTTTCACAAAATCTTCCAGATGAGTATATTAGAGAATCAATTACTCTAAGCATGGATATGTAATTCTACGATTCCATGTTTTAACTTAAATTTGAAGTGCTCTATAACTACATTCAAGCAGGAAGATCATGGTCTTTGCTTTTTTCATTTTTAGGGTTTTTTTTTTCTTCTTTTTCTTTTTTGCTGCTTTTTTTTATTATTTTTATTTTTTTCTTTTTCTACCCAGTCTCAAGCAAGACCAAAGGATTTCAGAAACACAGATCAGGAATTCAGTTGGGTCTACTTGCACGTTAATGGAAATGGGAGCTCTGCTCTTTCTGGGTTGCAACATAATCGTCTTATTTTCTAGGAACAGATCTCCACTGATGACAGGTAAAAGTCAGGTGGGCAAGCAGTGCTATTGTAAGTGATAGCAGCAAATAAGCATTAAATAATGCCCCATCTCTGAACGTCCAGCTAATTCTTTACAATAAACCAGAATAACAGTAAAACCGAAGAGGTGTTAGGAGTGCTGCCCCTAAAATTAATAGAGAGGTTAGTTTGCAGTCACAGCTCATTTCCTCAGACTGTTTCCAAATGCAGACCTCCAAACCAATGGACATTAGATTTATTTCAGATTTAAAACTGTTCATCTTTCAGGGTAGAGCCGTCAACTATTTTGTCAGTCATCCTTAGTAGGCTGACAGGGGTGGAAAGAAAAACAGGAGGATGGGGCATGGAGGGAAGAAAAAAAAGAGACATTTCTGAGTATCAGTTCTCCTGCCTACACCAGTCTTTTCCTTGGTCCTTCCTAGTTAAAAAGTTGTTTCCCAGAGACAACAAGGGCATGAGATATGAAAGACATTGTATTGCATGGTGGTGTATTTACTTTTTTTTTTTTTTCTAAACTCTGTTAGTTAGGAGGGGCAAGCGTGACCCTTGTGTCAAGTCTGGTCTGCACTTGGAGCATTTTGCAGTGGTCAAAGAGAAGGACTGTTTCTCTCAGGACAGTGCTGCTCTGTCCACGCTTCTCCAGCTCCGGCACCGTGGCTGCAGTCCTCTGCACCCTACTCAACAGCTGCCAAGTGTATTTAAGACCCTCTTACCTGAAGAAAGACAAGGTTTTCCACATCACAATGAGGTTTGCCTGGAGGATCTGATTTTTCTATAAGCAAACCAAATGATTTTAAAATTTTTGTTGTTGTTGTTGTTGCTAATTACTTGTTTTAAGGAAGACAGCAGACTGGAAGGCAGTGACCTACTCACGGATGCTGAGATCATTTAAAATTGTACAACGCAGGCAGTATGGCCAAACCCAGACATTCCAAACTCATGAATCAGGCCCCATAAACCATGAGATAGTCTTAAAATAATGATCTTAAAAAAAAAAAAAAAATGAATGTTGGTTTCTCTCCACTGCCTTCTGGCTTTGTCATCTTTTAAGTTACA
The DNA here is from genome assembly GCF_047716275.1 of Strix uralensis. Classification (NCBI taxonomy): domain Eukaryota; kingdom Metazoa; phylum Chordata; class Aves; order Strigiformes; family Strigidae; genus Strix; species Strix uralensis. Next base: position 3,623,428 of record NC_134012.1, on the reverse strand, counting down.
CATAAAATCAATTTTTCAAATATTCCTCATCAAACATGAGGACCTTAATTTTCTATTTTTTTTTTATTAAGGAAAGCTGTTTGTTAAAATACTACATGATACATGAAAACTCTGGTTTTCAAGAAAAAACATCAAATGTTACCACTCTTCTGATAATATCACAAGAGCTGACAACAAAGGAATAGCATCTATACATTGCAATAGTCTTTCCCAGGCACTTTAATAAGACTTACACATTTTATATTCTAGCTGTGCTTTAATTAAAACCAGTTACTTTCTTTTGTTTGAAATAGCTCAAACAATTCAGCGCTTAAAAAAAGAAAGGAAAGAAAATAGAAGAAAGAAGCTATCTGGATGGGTTTCTAATAGTGGGTGTAAATCCAGTCATAATCAAGATTTATTTGTACAAATCATTTCAGTGGGAAAACAGAGCCTCCAAAGTGTGCATTCAATTAAGTATCATACCAAACCTTTGTTATCCTTGTGTTAGACCTGGCTAGTGTCTATGTACATTGTTAGTCAAACATAGCAATATCATAATCATAAATAATTCCTATTTCTCATGAAAAGCTGACTCCAGTCTAAACCGTTAGGGCTCTGCATTTCTATTGGTACTTGTAACTGCCTGAAAGCAAAAGCAAGTTTATTATTACAGACTAAACTGCAGTCAAATATTAACTTATGAACTCTTTTCCGACTTCACAGGATTGTGCGGCATTTTTGTCTGTTATCTGAAATCCTTAATAATGCATTAGAAGACCGAAATTTCAGAAGAATTTGTTGAGATTTCTTCTTTGGCTTCATCTGCAGTTCTCAATGAGCAATGCATCATCCAAACACATTATAGAAATTAGAGTCTGCATTCCATTATGCATTCAGACATTTATAGCAGAATGATAAACCTGTCTGTACCTCAGGGAGTTGGCTTTATAAATCAAGGCTTCCTGTAAAAAGATTACATTCCTATTTGAAATTATTGGGGTTCTATATCTTCTTTCCTTATCATGTTATAATATACATCAGAAAAAGAAAGGAGAATGGAATTAAAGTGGGGAAAAGTGATGTTTTATTAGAGGCAAAATGTGTTACTATTTTATTTTGATTTTCTGAAAGAAAGCTGAGATTCTGGAGTTTTAGGTTTGAACGCTGCACTATTCTGGAGCTTATAAAAAAAAAAAACCCCTAATCTCTCAATCTATTTTTGAAACTTATCTGCTTCTGTAGTACCAGAAAACCTCAGAAGTCTTTCATGTATTTATCATCACTGAACTCCTCTGAGGGAGGAAAATACTGTTATCACTGTTTTAGAGATCAGATGTTAAAGCACAACTCCTCTGACAGAGAGGGGGATTGAGCCAGTGTCTCCCAGCCCCCCGAGATCACGCAGCTGGTGGAGGAATGGGAAGAGCAGTCACAGGAGCATGCCTTCTCAGCAAGTAGGGCACAGCGGGTCAGGACACACTCCCTGCACTCAACAGTGATAGGAAGGATAGGACATTTTCTGGTGTGGGGGTCCTGGAGGCACTATAGCATGGTGCCTCCAAAAGCCATGCCATCCGCCCCCCAAGGTAAGATGCTCCTGTCAAACTCAAGATTTGAGCTATCTTAGTAAATACAATGAAAAATTAGTCTGCTAACATGTGTGGAGAGCAGAAATTTAAGCTCCAGAGAGGGCACTCACTCATGACCATCCATAGGTTTTCTTCCACTGCACATAGAATGTCCCCCTCAAGCCTCACCTTGACCTTCTTGAGATGCCTGCCTTGCAAATTATGGCCAATACAATGACAATGGTCACATAAGACTAGGTGAACAGAAGTGTAGCATGGTAATATTTGGCCTGAAAAAAAATTGGTTTTCTTTATGACCTCAAGTGAGCATAACATCCTGTAGAAAACATTTGGTACACTTTAAGTTAAGAAGCAGGTATGCATGTCATGGTTTTTGGGGATGAGGCACTTTCTAGCAATGATGTGGAATAGGAAATATTAATATAAGAAATTGGGGAATATAGCAAATAAGATGGAGAATGTGAAATTATATATTATTTTCTCTTTACACATTTTAGTACTTGACTTCATTTAGTTTATATATCAGCAAATTCAATAGCTCTGTGTGTTCCTCAACAGACCCGTATTTGCACTGAGAAACTACCACAAAATACATTATTAAATGTATCCTGAGTGTATTCAATAACTGAAACAAAAGACATGGTTTTCAGGACAGAGGTGTATGAAAATAGTAATTTTGGAGGCAGTACAATGTCCAAAGTCACCTGGCTTAGTGGTTAACAGCGAAATGTATGGGTGAACTAGTAAACTTCCTCAGTTTTGTTATTTAAATTTTGGCATCTGAATTTCAGAGCTCAGAAAAAAAAACACCAGCTAAATTGAAAAAGTCCTGTTCTCCTAGGTCCAATCACTTAGTCCAATGAATGGGCTGAAATCCTATTAAGACAGTAGAGTTAGGTCTTCGGGGTCTTTAATTTATACCACAAGTGATACCCACAGTGACTTCAGCATCTACACATTAACTTCATTTAAGCCACAGTGACTTATCATCCATGCATTAACTTTATTTTATTCACTGGTTTGAACAGAGCTCTTTAAGGTTAAAATGCCTCTTGAGAACTGCAGGTTACATCCACCCTAAACTAATTGAAAGGCTCCATGGATCTGAAAACCACCAAAGGACACTGGTGTGTTCATATGACACAAGACCCTTGCCTTGAAAATAAAAGCTTTACACATGTGTGCAAATGCAACCATCCTTCCTCTTTCCCCCACCCCCCGGAAATAAAATGTGGTTCCCTGGTTTCACTGTGAAACAACATTTTTGCATTTATATTTTTCTACCTCAAACAAAACCATCCTTAATCTACTAAAAACTTGACCCACTTGTTTATTGCATGGCACCTAGATATTTCATGCTAAATGTAAGATATTTTTTACTCTACCATTAAAAACTTACCCAAAAGCTAAGTCTAATAAGTTAATTTGATCAAGAAAACTTATCCTACATTGTTCACTTAATCTGGGATTTAGACTCAGGAAGTTGTGGAAGTAAAATCTGCAGAATGAATCCTATTTTACAATCAATAATCCTTACTCTTTCCGAGTTCGTTACAATTAGAGATGTAGCACAATATAGATAAGGACTCAGGAAGTTTAACATATACAGTATTGATTCCTTTTTGTGCTTGTTTTTTATTTTATTTTTACATTATAAAATACTCCCAAGAGATGCAAACAAAGCCTAAGGAGGCCAGACGTAGATGCTGTACCAGCAGTACAGAACAAAATAATTCAGTGTATGCAATCTTAAAACCATAACCATTAATCTTTTGATGCAGTGCATCTCTGAGTGTGGACTCATAAAGTATATAATAAAACACAGATATGCCACAACAATTGAAGTCAAGTCCTGCCTTTTCTCAGCCATGTGACTTACAACAGCAGAATAAGAGCACAGGGTAAACTCTAGGGAAGTAAATGACCGAATCACTTTATGCTCTTAGCCCTTAAATTCCTTTAACATTTTGAGTTTTGCAGGCTGGACTATAGAACTGCCTATTCTACACTGATGATATATTTTAGTTGACTGACATTGTCCACTGTCAAGTTGTCAGGCAGTTTCACTGCCTAAAAACTTCAAAAAAATTTAATTGTCTGAGTGAAACTCTTCCAAACCATATGTTGAAATTTGGGAATATTTCAGAATGAGTTTAGCCACATCCGAGATGGGGCTAATGAAAAAAATTACCTTATTTTGTGTTATTTTTCATCAAAGTAATCACTAAAGTGTTTTCTCTGGAAAGTTTGAATTAGTCAATTTCTAAGGAATGTAATTGAAGTTTGACAAAGTTTTGCATTTGAATCATGTGTGTGGCTTTGGCTGTTTCTGAGAAAGTGTGCCCAAATGTAGACAAAATCACAAGATTTTTTTACAGCTCAGAGCTACAAAGGTATTCTGTGGAATCTGTTTGAACTGCTGTGCAAACCTAAGGCAACTAAACCAACAGAAAACAGCATATCTGACTGGGCATCTCTTTGCCCCATGTTTATGTGTGAGACTATTAGTTACAGCTCTTTCTCCCCCTTTTTCATGAGCAGTGGTGAGACCTACACAACAGAATGTTAAAAAGTTTTTAAAGGAAAGCTTTAAACAAAGCAGAGGGTGACATACTGAAGAAAGAAAACAAAATATCACATATCTCATCATTAATCGCCAACCATCCTAAATGAGATAGTCATCTTTGAAAAGACTAGGATGTGATCATATAATTTAAGACTGAATAATAAAGCGTGGGCATCTTTTTTCTGTTATTTCCTTACTTTCAAGTGCCTCTCTCTGATCTTATTCATGTAGTCTCAGTAATAATCGTGTTGTACTCATAGAGAGCAAAGGTGATAAGAAAAGCTATATTTCTGGGAAGATCATGCATTACATCAGACAAGGTTTGGGCAGGTATGCCTACACATCAGTTCTCTGATGCTCCTCAACAGGGTATAAGTCTGATTCGTGTGTGTGTGTGTGTGTGTGTGTGTGTGTGTAATATATAAATAATATAAGAAAGACACAGTTCATCTGTGAGCAAAAAATCCCATTGAACTATAAGATTCCCAGATGTTATTTTTCTAGTATAGTGTATACGCAGAGAGTAGCTTCCCCTTAAATAGACTGCAAACCTCCTAGTGCTGTTCACTCTACTCGTTGTTTCAGAGCCACCAGAAACCAGCCAGAGCAGCAATATGTATATAACTAGGCCTTGCATGTTTGTATATTTTTAGTAAACATAGTTATTTGGTACCCAGCTGTGCCCCTGTGGTTTTTTCATATTGTTTTTGTTGTTTAAAGATCAAAAAGCACAGGCATATACTGTACATTGTAAAGAAAGGAAATGAGGAGGCAAAACTTAGATAATTTAAAAATCTCTCTGGCACCTCTCCAAAACACAAAACACAAGTCTAGAGATATCCTTGAATATTACATTATGTACCTTGTGCAGAGCCAGGATCTCTGCATTGTTTGGTTTACATTACTCAAACTTCCAAATAGTGAAATTCTCTTAGTATTGGCTTCCACAACCTCATTATCTTTTGTACCATCAGCTACAAGGGCCTCAAAGAAGCAATTTTTAACTTTCAAATGTGACTAATGTAACCATTTAACTCTAAAAGGCCTTTTGTTTCATGTCTGAATGTGAAGATGTTTTTCTTCTATTCTTTCCTTGACAATAATGTGAACTGTTTCGCAGACTGTTGAGAACTTTGTCTCAGTGAGAGGTTATTACTGATTTCTCCATTTACTCTGTGGGATCTTAAATCACATGAAAGTATCTCACAAAGGGAAAAAAAAAAAAAAAAGTATTTTATAAAGCTGGAAGGTGATTGAGGTGTGTAAAGGTAATATCAGTGTGAATTTCTCCTCATTTGGGCAAAATGGCAGAAACAAGAAAGGTGGTCTATGTAGTGACTGCCCAAAACTAGGAAGATCCTGACCAAGGTGTTGTGTCAGTAGTATGGTAAAACATCAGTGCAGTTAAACCATACGGATCCAAGGGTTTGATGGGGACGACCAGCAAACACAACAGCATGGAGAACAGCTGGTTTCAAGAGGAAAACAAGACAGGGAAACATATAAGAAATGGTTGAGTTTGGCCTAGGGAGAGGTCTTTCCATACAGTGTCTTCAAAAGGCAAACTCAGATTTATGAACAAGGTGCTTCTCTATCGTTTGTTTCTACTATGTGCCAAAGCAGATTTTTTTGACTAAGAAATACCTTCCTTCTTTTTCTTAATTTTTGGTTGTTTCTTTTTTGTAGTGGAAACAACATTTCATGGCTTGAAATCTTAGTTATCACTTGAGCCAAAAAACCCCAATATTATTGTGTTTGAGTTCTGGAATTATCATAAGGGATGTGCATTCGGCACAAATCTGTGGTGCTCGTATCCAACCCTTTGTATTCTCCGAGACTTGTCTTTTAAGCAAATAGAACCAGCGCAAGCAGGTGAATCCTTATGCAGCAAAATATCCAATTACTTCTGTGTGTGCTCCACCTGAAGAAAGGCTTCTGGATGTGGGCATGCAAAGTGCTTTTACTGTCATATTCACCTCCGTTAAACCGTAAATAAAACGTGTGGGCATGTGTTGATGTACTTCTCTAGAAAATACCAATGCCACAAGTATTATAGATTATCGTTCACGGATGCTGGCAAAGTGTTTGTAGATCAACATTTTTTTCCAAATGAAGTGTCAGTGCAAAAGTGTGCCCTCAAGATGTGCATGAAGCTCCTGTTGACAATGAAGGGACCTGAAATCACAGGCATCTAAAAGCAAGGTCTGGACCACAGTCACGCCACCACAGAAACTCTGACGCTGAAACTGGGTTTATTTAAGTTCATAAAAACACTGAGCAAGATATCAAAGTATGGTATGAGCATGCAGGGAGAGAGGGAAATGCATGAAATAGACTGTGGAGCAAATGCTCTGGAAGAAAGATTCAAAGTGACATGTTAGAAAAGCAAACATCTGGCATACATGGAAACAAAGGTTGTCTGGATAAAGTGAAAAAGCAGTCGCTCAAAAGTGACTGGAGGATTATGCATAAACTGGCATTTGAAATTCAAAAGAGAGGTCAGTAATTAAAATCCTAAAAAGTAAATGAAGCTTTTAAGAAGCTAAATTCTAGGTGGGTCAAAATAAGCACTGATGGAGCAGAGTTGCCTGGTTTTTAATTTAGAAAGCTGCATAGAGCAGAAAAGTGAATGGAAATCCATATTCGTTTAAATCACACTTCTAGATACCTCCGTCTACAATATAGACACGTCTCAATGAGAGCTATATTTCTTTAGATATCTATAACTTTCCAATATAGATATTAAGCTAAAGGAAGAAAAAAACCCTCATATTTACTTTGAATTCCACAAATAGCAATTGTCTCACTTGAGGAAAATTATTTAGATGTTTTGTGTGTATGTAGGTGTGCAATAAAGACTGATGGACAGATGTATATGTACGCCAATAGATATCTGTAAGTTTGTATCTGCAGTGGTTGTAAAACAGAATTTTATATTCTGTCTTACAGCAGCGTTTGAATAATATATGTAAGAATACATGGCTTTTCTGAAATGCCAATGTTAGCAGTACATTGAGTCTTTTATCTCCAGCAGATGAATCCTATTCAGGACAACTGTGAAGTACTCAGTATTATTGCTGTGAGAGTTCATGTATAAACTCATTTTTGAACATTTTCTTCCCAATCCCCTTTCTGGGGAATGAGTGTCCACATTAAAAAAAAAAATCTTCCTTGCTGCCATCAGTGTTCTGCCAGGGAAAGCTGCCCACATCGGTGGGCCAAGGAGCTTTGGAGCTGTTGCTGTGTGACCTGCAGCCCACGCCACAGGGCTGGCCCCCCATCCCAAGGACTCAGCACGAAATCAGCCAGCAGCTTATTAGAAGGATAAGCAGAGGGAAGGCCAAGGGATTTGGAAAGAAAGATTCACCTTCACCCTCAGCCTTTTGCCTGTTCCCCACCTCCGTACCCCTGCTCCCGCAGCAGACTGCCTCCAGCATCCTCAAAGTCAGCGCGTTACAACTCCTACCCAAGTATTTCCACACCTAAGCACAGCACGGATGTCTGGTTTTTTTAATGAAAGGGAAATATCAATGCCTTCTTCCCCAAGTTTTCCCTCCTCCCCAGGTTCAATCACAGAGGACAGGAGCAGATCCAGGGTCAGTGCTAGCGTAGGAGCTGGGTTCCTGCCTGCGTCATACTCCACACTGGGACCCTGATGTGGTGGCATAACTCCCTGTCACACACCCTGGGCCGTGAAAGGACCACCCAGCACCTGCATCTGGGGGCTGGAGAGACTGTGCCCCACAGTGCCCTGGTTGGGCGCATGTGGCCCCCGCTGCACCTTCCACCCTCCTGCCGCCAAAATCCTGTCTCTGCCCTGAAGGAACAACTGATGAGAAAAAGCATTCTAATGCCAAAAGCGAAAGAAAAGCCTCAAACTAAAAGGGATCGATTTTTTTTTTCTCCATGAGACATTTGTTTTCAGACAGAAATGCTTTTTCAGCTAAACAGGCAAAACATAGCCTTCTCTTCAAATAAATTCTATTTCTCAGACAAAACTTGAAAATAGAAAAATGTTTCTACAAACATTTTCATTGAAAATATGTCCTCATGGGTTCTACAGATAACAGTTTCAGTGGGATTATCCCCAAATTCCTTTTCAGACCACACTCTCCTTGACCTTACTGCTAAGAAAAGTTTCAGGATTTGGCCTTAAAAGTTTAATTTTGGCCCTGCTACAAGGACTAGGTATAGATCGTTTTACCCCCACACACACAAAAACACTTTGAAAGCTTAATTTTTCAAATTACTCTCTGCCCATCCCCTGATATCTACAAGTATTTATAGGCTGAAAAGCAATAATTTGTTTTGATATAAACTCATGTACTGAAGAAAAGAAATATACTGTTTCCATCTGTCAATTAAAATGTTCACTTGAAGTGAACAGTTACCTTGTGGGTAATTCTCCTTAATCTCTTTGCTCAAATAAAGCCAAATATAATTGCTTGCATATAGTAAAAAAAATCCACGACCTACTCTGCACAGAAACCTACATAAAACTATAAGAATGGTTATTTAGTACAGAAGGTTTCAGTTAACACTACACTTATCATATATTTGTTTTAAAGTTCCCTATGTGCTCTTTGTAAAGATCAATTGATATATTTTTCTAAGACTTTTATCTTTTTAGCAGTTATTTGCTAATACAATATTTCACTTCAACGTGCCACATTTTCTCAAACAGCCTTACAATAAAAATTCTTCCTTTAATCATGTCAGAATTTTAGCAGGCAATCATTTACGTATGAATGTATGTATGTATGTATGTATGTTAGCAATTAAGGATACCTTTAATATTAACCTAATCAAGCTCCAGTTTGTGGTTAAGTAATCATCGCTTTTGCTTCAGTGAGATCCTGCCTTTTATGTATTTTACTTAACATATATACATACATACATAAAATAAAGTGTAATAAAGGGCAGGAAAGGTTTCTCTGGTTGTATTTTCTCCTTGTTTTCCTAAATGTATTTTCAAATTGTGAAACAAGAAACAACTATGCTCATAACCTGTCTGTACTTGAGACTAAATAAGCATGTATGTTGTTTATTGCCTCAAGCCTCCTTTTCACTAACTCTTTGTTCCAAATGCTAAATGAAATAATGTATTTTGGGAAGCTGCTGATGACTGCGCACTAGTTTCTGCAGGAGAAAAACTCCCTGAAATCTAGTTAGACCAATGAAATAAAAACATGCTACCTCCACAACAGTGAGGACCCAAACTGGGACATCAGCAAGAATATTGACATTGCCCCTCTCCAGTGATAAGTTCCACTAAATACCTGAAAAACCCTGCTGGTGCATCCAGCGGTGGAGAGAGGTGGGTCCATTGACCACCAGTGGGACCACTGCTGAGTACTGGAGGGAGGGAAGCAGGAAGATCTGCGACATGAGGGATGCTCTTACTGTTAGGGGGAGAACAACCTCCAAAAGTTACTGAGTCATGGGGAGTCATGGCCATTCTGATTCGCCTGGCAGACAGGTTGTATCATAGAGATGGTTCTTCAGGGTGCTGGACCTGATTAGTGTATTTTACCTGGAAGATAGAGGGAAGAGGGGTGTCCTACTGCAAAAGTCCTGCAGGGAATTCTCATTTTATTCACATTTCACTGTGCTGCTTTCTTGAGATGACAGCAACCCCCTTCATTCACTGGATTTAGAGTTCAGACTAACCTCTGATGCCCTCCCCAGATACAAGATCATCTGTCTGAAGGAAGGTTTATTGGCAAATAACACCTCCGCAATCAAAAAATCTTCCTACAGAAGGAAATGGGTCATTCCATACACGAAAGAAAAGTCATTTATTTCTTCCTTAAAATAATTAGAGGGCAGAGCAGGGAGCAGAGAGACACTTTAAAAGGACAGCATTATTTCATCATATAGACAATCACCTTGCTTTAATGCAATTTAGAAATTTCTGATATTGGACAGATAAATTAGGAAGATAAATTGCTGGTGACAGAGACAGGATCAGGGAGAGTCTAAGCACCGTGGCATGTATGTTTTATCTCCTTGAACACAGATTTTAATACCCTGTGTTTTATTTCTGTACAAAATGAAGCTAGGTTACCTTTGCCTAGTAGACATAATTGTCTTTTATAAAAGAGAAAAATGTATAAATTCTGAGGGAAATGTAATATCTTTTTGACATAGTTTTAGACCACCCACACGGCAAGCTAAGGAAGCCAATAATCTTAAGCCAAAATGCGTTTAAATCACTGAACAAAGCTTTTGCCTTTTTATTCGTCTTGTATTGTCTAATAAAACCAACATGAGCTGGTTGTGAACTATTTAGAATTTTTGAGTCCACTCTTTTGTCCAGTCTGTGATGCAGTTATTATTTTTTGGAATATAAAATCCATTTTCAGTAAAAATATACAATATAATGTATTCTGAAAACAGGCCTCCAATTTAGAAGGGAAAAGAATGTAATCTATTTTCAGTGCTGCATATCTTTTAGTACCTGATATGAGGTCAAAATCTGCCCTGATGCAAAGGATTGATAAAAGAAAAGGATGCAAGGGTCTATATACTTTGTATTGGAACTGGGTTTTTTTTCTTTACCTAAAAATCAGAATTACTCTTGACCTGATCTTCACCATACTTAGCACTGATTTTAGAAATTACTTCTGCAAGAGAAGTCTCACAGCACTTCACAGCACTTAGTTCAAGCTTGAGGGTTGAGAAGGGCATGCCCCATGTAAAGTAATTACCACCCGCTCCCATTCATGGCTGGCCCCTAGCAAGGGGACATATTAGTAACTTGGAGGTGAATTCAAGACCAATTTCCCTCAGACAAGGATGGCTGTCAACCAAAACCCCCTGAAAGCAGTGGAAAACATTACCATGATTTCAGATGAGACTTTGATTGACTTCCTAGATAGCAAGGAGAGAGTATCAACAAAAGAGCCTTTATTTGTGAATTTGAAGATTTTTTAAAAAATCGACACAAAATCTGGTTGACAAAGATTTGCATTTATCCAAAAACCTCTGAATACAGTGCCTTCATTAGAGCCAGGATCAGAGGTAGTACCTTTATCTGTGAGGAGTCCCACTGGCTTCAGGAGACCCATTAGTGGCAGAAGCAGCCAGCAGCTCCACGCAGATAGGGATTGCAGACCCTAGTGGTTTATTTCTCTGCATTAACTGTTTTCTCTCTACTGCCTATGGCATATTTACACCCTTTAGAGAAGGTAGCTATTGGGGTTAAGGAAAGCAATGGTTTCCTTCTTCCCCTCTTTTGTTCCCGCTGTAAGTAATACCGATAGTAACAAAAATATTTCCAAGATAAAGTTCCAACTCTGTACCTGAGGTTATTCTGGAAAATGTTTTTGCTTGCCAGAGCTGTGGCTTTGCATAAGGTAAAGGAGCCCTGTGCTCTCTGCACTTTCTCCAGTAACAATGCTTTGATTCAGCCAGCCACCAGCTTGAGTTGAAAACAGTGATTAAGCTTGGCTTAAGTTGTGAGAATCATATCAAATCTCCTTAAGTTCAGTCCAAACAGTGGAATGAAAACATATCTTTTCCTTTAATAAAAAAATTATGAGCTTTTTAAATGGAGCTTAAAACAAGTGGTCTGAATTAAGTTTTAGTTGTGACCTCAGGTATTGCTCTTTTTCCTTGTAAAGCCTGGGATTTGCAAGTTATTTGGCTAAAATTTCAGGGCAAGCTTGAATAAAACAGATTCTCTAACTATATTTTTGCACAAGAGGAAAAAAAAAAAAGAGTTAAGTGTGAAGCTGGGTAAAAGGCAGGAGAGAAGAGGGGTATGAGGAACTGCAGCTGACCTCAAGTGTTTTGTCCTTTTCTTCAGGTTTATTATTTTAATGCAAATGAGAGAACTACTCATATATAAGGAAAAGAAATTACATGCTAGAACAGCGTGTCTATCTGAGATGGGTATAACTCAATTTCCTGTGACTCTTCTAGCAATGAAAATGAAAGCACCAGGACAAGTCCCCGGATGTGGTCAGTGTTATGCCGGACTGGGGTATCTAAACCTAACCCGGGTTCAGATGCTGGGCCAGGGGCCTGGAGCTCATCGTCTGTCCCTCGCTGGCACAGAAGAGAGCAGACTGCCTCTCCCCAGGCATCCGTGCCTGAAGTGCCACCCGGGGAGCCCAGCAGTTTCTAGGAATTACAGTTTGCTGCTGAAGATGAACAGGACCGTGGGATTCGTTTCCCAGCCTGGGGAGCAGCATCTGGCCACACACAGGATATTGCTTCTGCAAGAGGGGAGAGAGGAGACCAGGAGGTGCAAGGGTGGAGGTGGCCCTACTGTGCTGTTGGTGCATTGGAGCCAGAAACCCAGACACAGGATTTTTAGGGCAGCCCCCCTCAGATAGACTGCTCGATCTCTAGTGGAAAGAACTGCAAATGAAGCAAAACATCTCTCTCAAGGCAGTTTTTTTACAGCTGGTCTTCTACTTCCCCTGCTTCTCCATTCTGCCCTCCCCTGATATAAGGAGACGACTTCTTTTTGTTTTACCCCTTGTTTGTCTGGAGGTTTGACTCTTGCTATTCACAGCAAAATTACTAAACTGCAAAAAACCTATGTTTTCATTGGACAGTTATCACTTTGATGGTTCCTACCTTGTAATATTTTTTAATTATATTATCATTGTTTTGACCCTAACGGTAGAGGTAGCAACCCTTCCTGTGCACCAACAAAAACTAGCTCAGCTTAAGTTCACCTCTGGGTGATGGAGGAGACATCCCTGTGCTGCTAAGGAGACACACAGTGTTTGCAGAAATGCAGACAAGCCTGCAAAGCTCTTCAGCTTTAACTCTGAACAATTAAGCGTTTTACTGGGGCTATTTGCATTAACCTGATAATGTGCTTAAACTCTTTGCTGGTCTGAGGCTTTTAGGTATATACATGTATATTCTTCCTCTGTAGAGTAAGTCCATGCCACTGCTAAGGTTTGTATGTTGCCTTTAAAACACTGGCAGCACAAGGACCCAAAAAAGTCTCTTTGCTGTAGACAGCACCAATTGCCTAGCCACAGAGGAGCTTCACGGCACGGCAGTCTTTGGTGACATTTACACGTGTGCCACTTGGCAGTGCATGCCTTTGCCCCCGACGTGCAGGGGCATCAGTGTGGAGGAGCCAAATGTGGCTCTATTTTTCACACCACGTGTGTCTGTACACAGAGTCCAACACAGCCATAAGACCCAACCACCAGTAGGGTGGAATGGTGACACTGGTACCAGAGACCGTACACTGGGCAGGATCAGGAGGAAAATCTTCCCCAGCTATACCCTGCTCGAGTTTGCACTTTGTATTTCTTTTTATTACGTTTTATCGCCAAAACACATGGCTATGTGCCTAGAAATCTGCAGCAAAACTAATGCTGATCCATGGAGAGACTAAAGGCTGCTTCGAAGTCTGATCAAGTCACAGGAAAAAGGTCTCTTTAATTTCAATCTACATGAAAAATTGCTCATAGGAGTTTTGCTAAGACAGAACGAGCTTAATTCTCTCAGGTCCAAAGGAATGTACCTGTCTGCAAAGTAATATCTAATGGTAGAGCTTTTAACGTTGAAAACATTCCACCTGATTTCAGCATTTAAGGGTCTGCATCCCAAAGGAGACAAATCCCCAGGTACAAGAAGTTGATCTGACGCAACAGCAGCTCTTCAAAGTTTAACAATGAGCAATCTGCATCGTCTCAATCCAACATCTCCCCTCCCCCTGGTCCACGGTGTGAGAATCCGGAGACTGTTCATAAATACAGGTTCCCCTTTCCCCAACTTTCACTTGCTGTTTTTAAAACAATGAGAGTAAAAACGTTGCATTTGTGTGCGCTCCCATGAGCTCGCAGGGATTTAAAGCATTTCACCGGCACATTGTAGTTTTTACCTATTACTTTACATTTTTAAAGTGGGACAATGCAACACTGGAAATGGTGAGGGTTTAGGGTAGAGATCTGTTGAAAAAAAGATTTTAATATGGTAAAATCAATCTAAAATCTGTACTAGGCAGGGAAGTGGCAGGGGATAACATGAGCAAAGGGAATAAAAAGAGCTCTGAAGAGCCCATACCAGTTGCTAATACTTAATCTCTTTAAATAATGAATTAGCTGCTCATATCTACTGTCGCTGCTAAGAGAAAGCACTTTCTTTGTGAAGTGAAGTAAAGCTTGAATACCCATGAATTATTCAATATAAAGTGTGCCAGTTAAAATGCCTTGATATTGGAAGTCAAGTGTAAGATTATCTTTTGTCTGTCAGAAAGCATCTCTCCCATGTTACTGAGACTTGAGGGGGTGGAAAAAGGGGCCAACCGGCGCAACAAACACATCAAGAAAAACTAAGGGAGGCATTCTAGTAACACACAGAACCATTTCCACTTATGGATGAACTTCAGTCATATGCAGGAATTATTCTGCTGGGCTTTATTCTGTTTATTGTTTCTGTTCTCCTTTGTCTCCATGATCGCTCCATCGTCTGTGACTCTGAGGGAATCACTCATGATGTAGCGATGCTGCTCCAAGGTTTCTTCCAGCAGAGGCAGCATCAGCTATTGATCTGTCAGCCTTTGCTGACATGGAGAAATATATTTCCTTACTCAGGTTTCTAACAGCTTCCAGAGCTGAATAATGACCTTTCCACTGTATCAGAATGTGTAATCTAGAAGAATGTGCCTTGCAGAAGAGTCTGGCACAGAAAATGACTGTTTCTCAGGAATGTTTAGGTCATCTAGCCCTGGGGTATGACACGGGCTTTCCAAGGGGCAGGGTAATCGGCTGCTATTTTTCGTCCTGTTTTTTTTTGTTTTCCCTCTTCGTACAGTCCACATTGTTGACAGCACCTCCAGATATCTCAAACATTCCTTTTATTTTATTTTATTTTGTATCCGTGTTTTGAATGGATTCCAAATCTTTTTTTTTTTTTTTTTTTTTTTTTTTTAGGATCCATTTGAGTTCAAAATATCATGAAGCTGCAGAGAAAAACAGGCTGGTGTTTTGGAGGACAACTTCTTTTTTTTCAATCCGTCTTTCCCATCCTTCCCCCTCAAATTATCCCTACACACAGCTTCTGTCTACCTCACTAGTACCTTCATGATGCCTTTCGATTTTAGGGTACATTGTTTATGTTTGGTGATTTTTCAGGTAGAGTACTGCAACATTAGCAACTAACCCACAGCTGTGGCATCCAAAATACTAGTCAACAAACTGGACAATCAAAATGGGCTGTATACAGTTTACCATTTAAAAATACCTAATTGAAGCAACCTTACTCTTCTCCTCATCAACAGAAGTGGCAGCCAGGATCTGGTAGCTCTGAAGAGAGGTTAATCTGGGTGGGTTGTCATGATACTGAACTGGGATGCTATCACAGATGTGACAACGACAGTGAGCATCTAGAATTGGCTTGAGTGTAGTCCAGTGTAACACTGAACCCCAAGCTGAGATGACTTAATCACTTCTGGAATACTTTATTTGCCATTATTGTCTATGATCCAGTTCTTACTGATATTGACAGAAGAGTTTATTCAGGCCTAAGACCTCCAAAATCCAACCTCAGACTTTGAGGTGAGACAAGAGAAAGGCATGTTGTGTCTCTGGATCACTGATAACACTCTGTGAAGGATGATGCCAGTACTCCCAAGGATGATGTCTGAGGACTATCAGTTCCCTAATCATCAACTGAAAAGAAAAAGAAAAGGTGAAGCAGAACTCTGAAAAGTATCCCAAACTGTAACAAATATCATTAAAGGGATAATACTTCTAATTGACTTACTCAAACTGAAAAGAGATAGAAAAGTTACTGCATACATTTCGGGAACAATCTCAAACTGTTCTTCCTCTGTATTTAAATAAGACTGCTATGCACTATTGATCAGTCCATGTTCGGTTAAATTCTTCAATACATAAAAGTGATATACGTTTTTGTCCTAACAGAACCATCCATCCCAGCTCTCTTCCATTTATTTTCACATTTCTATTGAAACCCAAAGAACCAGCCTTTATAGCCAGATCCAGCCCAGGCCATAGAAAAAGCTTCTATTTCACCTGTGATGCCCATGCATTAATTAAAAAAGCTATAGTTTCAAACATCTATTTTCTTGACCACCTTTCTGCATGTTGGGTGCTATTCAGTTTAACAGATATTAATCAAATTGAGCAAACATAGAGTAGTTCTCTTTTCTTCAGCCTCAAACTATCCCCGTGAGAATAAATTCTGAATCAGATCACAAGATGAAACGGAAAAAAAGGAACAAAATTAGATTCCAGAACTTTTTGTCTGGACTAAGATAGTTGAATGATCACATGGTTAGAAGATATTTTAAGTCTTTTAATTTTTTAAGTGTCTTAAGTTTTTTCTTAATGTAGCATCAATATACAATTAATATAAAGAATCTAGTCTTAGCAAGAAGAATCAGAATTGGAAAAAAATGCATTAATTCCCTTGTTTTGAAGGGAGATCGTTGCGTGATGTCTTTTAAAATATGGCTTGCAATGTCCTCATTCAACAGATTAAGAATATACAACATGTTGCATGACAAATCAAGGCACAGTCTTTAGAGTCATTTAAGATTGATGTTTAGCAACAAATGAAAACCATTTACCATTTTCCCCAGAGAAATTTTGGAATGAAAGATTAATTATCCATATTATTGTCAAAGCTAGATCCAGAAAAACTCTCTTGGTTTACATCTTTTGTTCCAGAAATTAATTTAAATGTCTTGAAAAGATTGCTCAGAATTTATATGGTGCCTTTCCTCATTAAAATCCATGGATATAAATTTCACAGTATTTAAAAGTACACAGATTTTAGCAGGGAAAAATTAGAGGCCTGTGGCCTTTTAAATGTCAGGGACCAGATTATGGTCTCAGTTGTATGTATCTAATTCTCACTGAAATGAATAGAGGTCCCACATATACACTGTCTTCATAATCAGAACCAATTGTTTTTCTGCTTGCACGATTCAGGCTGGGTGAATGAGGAAACATAGGAAACCAGGCATCACAGGGCAATGTCATTCTTTGGTTCTTGAACTGCGAAACACACTAGATCCGATTTCACTCACTTGTGGTTTTAACAAGCTTTTTATTAGATCTTCCATATTTTTACAATGGGAAGAACCTCCATCATTTCATATAACTCACCACTCTTCATGTTTTGTTGAACTATTAACATTTTTTTTTCTTGCTGAATAACAGATTTTCCTTAGCTAACTCTAAGTGAATGTGCTTTTGTGCCTTTAAAACTACAAAAACAGAGAATAGGCCCCTACACAGTTACCTTGAAGTTTGGGACAGGGCATGGTTTGTTTTGGGTGTGTGGCATGTCTGAAATTTCCTCCCAGAATGTCCAACCTGCATTACAGATTTTGCTTCTAAGAAGCCCATGATCTATTTGCAGTATAGGGTTTCTTGTTTTGGTTTTGGGTTGGGTTTTTTTTATTTTATTTTTATTTTTTTACAAACCGACAACTGTTCCTGACTATTTACACACTGTGCAATATGTATGTCTGTTACACCGACCTAGTTCTTGAAGAATAATGCCAGATGTCCTGTGCTCAAAAATACCTACACTAATGCTACAACCACCACTATCACTGTTTGTTTATGTAGTAATCAGCTGTCACGTTGTCTTTTCATATAAGTCATTGTATTGTTTTGGAATGAGGTCCAGAAGAGTTAAAGGAGAGCACACATTTTAATTGGGCCACAGGTATCTTTTTATAAAACATTCTGAAAAAACACTTTTCAAACTACTAAAGCCCCTCGATCTCTGCAGTACCTGCTAAAGAGGCCAGACACACTTTTAAGATGCCATTTGAACACTTAAAGACCCTATTTCTCAATGAAGACTTGAAACGGGTTTTTTTCCATAGGCAGGGCCAAAGGTTAGATTTCTGTTTTTTTCCCTGATACTTTTTCTTGGCAGGCAAAACTTAGGTAATTGCATATCCACCTATGGGCAGTCAGGAATTGTTCAGATCTATGTATTAGCCAGACTTTTTCTCTGTTGGTTGATCCATCTGACTGACACATCTCTATTGACTCCTAAACTGTAAACTTAACATTTAGAAGTAATCTTTCCACAAAAAAAGTTTATTCTGGGAGTTGGAATGGGTCCATAAACAGACTTAATGGGACAATAAACACTTTGGTTGGAGGAATACAACAAAGGAGAAAAACATTCTGTTGTCTTTCTCTAAAAAAGCACTTGGACTTCTTAATCCAGATCCTCTCTTCAGAATACCTTCTAGACATAAAAATCTCAAGAATTAGACAATAGTCTTGAGTACTTGTGCTAGCATGGAAACTCAAGACCTGTTGGTTAATAAAACGTTCCACTAATCTGTTTTAAAAAAGTGTTCTTGGAGCTAAAGGGGTATCTGCCATACATGTTATCCTTACTCTGTAGTCCATACCCAAATAAATGACCATATCTGTAAATCCTGTTCACCTTTAGGAAAATTCTTGGTTTGTTAACATGCATGATATTGCTGTTGTTTTTTCCATCACTCTGTAAATAAACTCCAGTGTCATTCTAGTTTGCTATAGGTACAGAAGTTTGGCCTTCTTACCCCATTAAGAAAAGATGGTGATATATGGGGGGAAAAAAAAAAAAAAAGAAGTGGAAAAATGACCTGCATTGAGAAAACTAGCCTTCAGATACAGACAGAGCAGAAAAATGTTGCACAAAAAACATCTCTTATCTACACGAGAGTAACTGTGTTGCTTTCAGTGGAGTTTTATTCATTATTTTGGGGGGGATCATATTATAAGGTGACTCAAACAGCTGGCAATTGTCCTTCCTTCCTTCCTTCCTTCCTTCCTTCCTTCCTTCCTTCCTTCCTTCCTTCCTTCCTTCCTTCCTTCCTTCCTTCCTTCCTTCCTTCCTTCCTTCCTTCCTTCCTTCCTTCCTTCCTTCCTTCCTTCCTTCCTTCCTTCCTTCCTTCCTTCCTTCCTTCCTTCCTTCCTTCCTTCCTTCCTTCCTCTTTCCCCCCATCTCCCTCTCTCCCTTCCTTCTTTTTCTACTCTTCAAAAAGCAACATATTAAACCAGTAAATCAAGGAGAAGACAGTAAAAATTCCCACTCCATATAGTAAATAACTATTTTGACCAACCAGCTGCTGGCAGGTATAAAATCTGAGACAGCTGGTTAGACAACTCCTTAGGGCTATCTGCTCTAAAAATCACTTCTTTTCTTTTCCTTCCTTTCCTTTTCTTTTTTTTTTTTTTTTTTCTTTTTCCTTTTCACAGCACATACCCAGATACAGAATCTCTGAGCTAATTATCAGGGCTGGGATTCTCAACTTAATCATCACTACCAATTCCCTGGAGTACAGTGGCATCTAAGAGCTAACCCCTGCCATGCTGAATCACAGCCACACAGATGAAGAGCCAAAACCCACTGAGATTTTCAACAGAGGAGTCCTGTACACATGTATAATATAATCCTGTACTTTACATTTGAAGTGTAAACTAGGAGACACTAGCTGATGAAATGCAATTAAAAGTTAAAGGATGAATGTTATAGATTATTAGTTTAACAAGGCTTCAGGGAAGAGAGAGTCCATCTGTCTGCTTTGTCTAAAAGCAATTCTACGGTGGGCTATCTGTAAGAATTAACTCATGCCATATTCTCCCTGAATGAAAAAAGGTGGAAAGATAAATAATCAGTTGACTAAGTAGATGTAACTTTGCAAAAAGCATTCAGCTTCTGGTTAAATTAAGAGAAGAGAAAGGTAGATCGCAGAATTATTTCTCTCCATCATCCTCATTAAATTTCATTTCAACAGGGAATGGTGTCACTGCTGCTTTAGTTATCTATTATGAATTCAACCCAATATTCAGCTTGAGTACTCTCTGTACATTACTGCCTGTACTTGCAGGTATACAGAATGGCGTGCAGTTATAGGACGCCAGTAAATGGCAGGCTTAATTGTTTTGTAATTATTCCATGAAATCATTTATTTTGCATGAATAAACACAGATGCTTATATACTCTGCTGGTGTAAATCGAAATTGTTCCACTGACACCAGTGGAGGTGCGCTAATTTACACCAGCTGGAAATTTGGTCCGATTATTTAAAGACCTGAGCTATTTGGCAAATGCTCAATAGGCACGACTGAATTGTGAAGTTTCCTCTAAGGGCATTTCGGCAGTAAATTACATTTTATACAGAAACTTCAGCTATCTGGATGTAAAAATCTTCCTGGACTAACTGCAGTAAATTAGTTGGTCTGTCAGATGCATGCTATTTGCTACACCACTTGCAGATGTTCAGTCCTATGTGAGATTTCCTCGACGCAAATGCCTATTACAAGGACATATTTATCACACTTATAGCTGTCTAACCTCTAACTAACGCTGCTCAGATGGAAGACACTTATTTACAAGAAATCTAAAGTATGTTATTATTTTTTGTTAAATTTCGTTAAATTTTTGTTAAAGTTTGGGTATCATCAGCAGCACTGGCAGCTTACAGCATTATTGTTCATAGTGCAAATTGTTTAAGGCTGCAGCTTCTGGAGGTATGAAAATATGTCAGAATTTATGCTTAACTTTTTTAAGCATAAATGTCTTTCTAGCGTGCTTCATGGAACAAAAATTAAAAAAAACCCGACATGAATGGTAGTGGAAAGTTCAAAACCACTCATTTAAGAAATTTAGCCTCAGACATTCTCTCTCCTTCATCTCACTATAGTTACAACAATTTCATAATTTTGGAGCACCTTATGTATTTGTGACTTTGGCAGCACTGCAGTAATACCCTCTGCTTTTCACAAAATTACAGTGGAAGATATGAACCTTCTGCCAAGAAACCATGGTGTAATTATGTGAGATTTCAGACTGAGTGGAGCATCCATACATACACTGGCAGGATCTTGTACACCTAAACAGAAGATCGTGAAATAAATGAAAGCTTAAAGTTTAACGGACATGAAAGTGACAAAGGAGGTCTGAATTTTATTCTCAAATACTGACACAATCACTCTTATTCTCCCTTTCTTTGGCCAAAAATTAAGGAAAGAAACATTTCTTCATCACTCTTAATTTATTCAATTTTGGAGAATCCTCCAGAATGGGGTCAATCATACTAAATGTCATAATAACTGCAAGAAGTATGCAATAGCTCTGTAACCTCAAAACCAACTGTTTCTCTGCACGTCTTTAGGACATAAACCTCTAATTCTCTTTGTGTGTAAAAAATTTGTCCTCAACGGTTGCTAGATGAAATTCTATAACCAGATGAGTTTTGCAGCAGTCAGATTAAACTACAGCAACGCTTGGTTAAATAGTTTTTTTAACTGCTTCAAAAAAAACAACAAAAAAATCAGGTTTATTCTATGATTTCAGTAATCAGTGCAGTGTAATGTTCTAAATAGTCAGAAGGAAAAGCTTGGATAGACTATAGTAATTTTTCTGGTGTGCTTCTAGCTCTCTATAGCAGCATGGTCCTCCACGTTATAAACAGAGATGTATTTTATTTGGTTTCATTCCATCTGCCAGAGAAGGATCTGGGTCCTTACTTGTGTTTCCCTTAGAAACAACAGGGTAGGGGATGTGTTAGTATTATTTTCATCCACTTTTCCTTCCTGGGCACATGCAAACAGTTCAGAGGTTTTCTTCCAAATTACCACTGGACTAGGGGGAATCTGACCTGGCAACCAGCAACCATCAGCCACTTTTAAAGGACCATCTCCTGTTAATTATTCTGGTCCGACCTCAGGTAAACTGTAGTAGTGGGAGGCAACTTCTTTAACCATATAGACCATATTTTAAAATATTTAAGTGTATTTATATGAAGTCAAACATCTCAGGAGGTTCTGAAGAGTTCTTTGTCAAGTGCTTCTGAAATTCTGCCTGTGAAATCATTCTTACCTTGACTGACTGATTGCCTCTACCAAAATCCCTGATGTCCTCTAGTGGACAAGATAAGACAAGAGGTAATGGTCTCAAGTTGCGCCAGGGAAGATTTAGACTGGATATTAGGAAGTATTTCTTTACAGAACGGGTAGTCAGGTGTTGGAATGGGCTGCCCAGGGAGGTGGTTGAGTCCCCATCCCTGCAGGTGATTAAGAGTAGTGTTGACATAGCACTGAGGGATATGGTGTAGTTGGAAACTGCCAATGCTAGGTTAACGGTTGGACTAGATGATCTTCAAGGTCCTTTCCAACCTAGATGATTCTGTGATTCTGTGGACAGTGACAAAGGTGGATGCTTAACTATCTGTTTGGTTCCTCATTGGTATGTCACTGTGCACAAAGCTGAACTATGGAGGTTTCCTGGTGATGTTGGTTCTGTTACCTGCACAATTGCATGCACATGTATTACAGTGCACAGGCTGTCCTTACTCTCATTATTTCATGCAAATGTTACTGAATTCAGAGAACAAGTTGGTGATGAAGAGATCTCCTTGGGGGATTCACATGAGCTTGGAAACAGGCTCATATATTCGAACTAAATTGTGATCTTAAGCTTGTATCTTTTCATGACTTTTCTAACCAAAACATGATGAACACTCAGAATTTGACATCAGATATCCATGATATGAAACCTCAATTTCTTCACAGCCTTGGTAAGGTGAATTCTAGCACACATCTTTTAGCTACCTGTTTCTAAAAACCAATTACAGTTTTCAGTAGCCTCCCACTTGAAGAATAACCTGTTTTGTACCCTTCTGAAGAAAGCCAGTTGCAGCTCTAAGTGTCCAAGTGGCAAAGATGGACAAGAACTAACACGTGCTCTGCTGAGGCACATTCCCTTTGGGGAAAACCATCTTCAGGTCCTCTGTCCCAAGATGTTGCTGCACCTTAGCACGTGGGTCCCTCTTCACGCCCACCAAGTCAAGATGTCCTGAAGCATTATCTTTCCATACAGCAGAGAACTACACCAAGGTTTCACAGCTGGATTTGGGGACAACTTTTCTCTAGTCATTTTGCATGTTTGTGACGCAGCCTTTTAAGCAAGGAAAGCTCCTGCTTTCCTCTGCTTCCAGAGTGGAGGGTACTAACAGTCATTTCCTTTCCTGCAAAGCCATGTCTGTTAATGTTTTATATCCTGTTGCTGTGACTTTATATGAGGTTCAACAAGGCTCAGTGCTGGGTCCTGCACTTGGGTCACAACAACCCCACACAACGCTACAGGCTTGGGGACGAGTGGCTGGAAAGCTGTCTGGTGGAAAAGGACCTGGGGGTGTTGGTCAGCAGATGGCTGAACATGAGCCAGCAGTGTGCCCAGGTGGCCAAGAAGGCCAACAGCATCCTGGCTTGTGTCAGAAATAGTGTGGCCAGCAGGACTAGGGCAGAGATTGTCCCCCTGTACTCCGCACTGGTGAGGCTGCACCTCAAATACTGGGTTCAGTTTTGGGCCCCTCACTACAAAAAGGACATTGAATTACTCGAGCGTGTCCAGAGAAGGGCAACGAAGCTCATGAAGGGTCTGGAGCACAGGTCGTACGAGGAGCGACTGAGGGAACTGGGGGGGTTTAGTCTGGAGAAGAGGAGGCTGAGGGGAGACCTCATCGCTCCCTACAACTACCTGAAAGGAGATTGGAGCGAGGTGGGGGTTAGTCTCTTCTCCCAAGTAACAAGTGATATGACAAGAGGAAATGGCCTCAAGTTGTGCCAGAGGAGTTTAAATTGGATATTAGAAAAAATGTTGAAAAGGTTGCCAAGCACTGGAACAGGCTGCCCAGGGAACTGGTGGAGTGACCATCACTGGAGGTATTTAAGAGCCTTGTACATGGGGCAGTTAGGGACATGGTTTAGTGGACTTGGCAGTGTTAGGTTTATGCTGGGGCTCAGTGATCTTAAAGGTCTTTTCCAAGCTAAATGATTCTATGATTCTATGATGCTATGACTTTACTCAGGAGTTTCTCAGAAACAAACAGGTTTGTAGGTACAACTCCACGGCAGACTGCTACTATTTCATTACAAGCAGTTCTGCTCTCTTTGTAAAGGCATTTAAACTTGGTCTCAAAATGTATGCCTCGCTCTGATGTATTGCATTGCTTCTTGCTTAATTTGCCTTAAGCAAGCTAGTAATGGGTATCATATAAATCCCATAACAAACACAAGGCAACATGTTTGAGGTAGCTCACTTTGAGCTTTGGTAAGGAGCTGTGGCCTCTTCCAACCCGTTTGAGTCATTGACATCTCTCAAAATTGCAAAGGAGAGTGTGCCAGAGGGTTTAGCTGAGAAAGGAGGGCAGCTTCGGGGAACAGTCGTAGCAGATGTGTCCTGGAGGGCCTTGAACTGTCGGAAAAGTGGGAAAGGTTGAGAGCAAGGAATAGCAAATCCTGAGAGCTGGGACCCTGTGGGCAGATGTGGGGCATGCAGGACTTTGTGGGACCTCAGCTGGTTTAGAGAATCACTTAAACTTTTGGGTATTCACCCGAAACTTGCTTCTGCTAATATCACTGGCACCATTTTAATCCTTCCTTGTCTAGCTACAAAATGTCATGTTGTTCTTGTAGACATAATTATCTAATTGTTATTTGAATCCTCCTTTCGCTGCTCATGTAGCAAGTTACCAGCAAGGCTAATGACATCAAGAAAATTGCTCTGAAAGGAGTTGCCTGTATACTGTGATGTATCATAAATATAGATGAATGCAAAGTAAGATGCTAGGCATAAAATGCAAATGAGCGAGGAATGAGATTCAGTTGTTCACCAGAGATTCAGATCTTGATGGAGAAGCCTCTGTAGGGCTACCAAGCAAAAAACAGGCTTATGTTTCAACTCCCCAGCTGCTGCTGAGTAGGGACCACAACCTGTCATAGAGCACTAATTGAACAGGATGCTGCTGGAAGGAAATATGTGTCAGTGCCAGTCCCCCAGTGAAAAGCCATAAGGCAGATTCATGGAGGAGCAGCACACAAAGAACAGCCTGGGCCAAAAATGTAGCCTCAAATGCAAAAAAGTCAGGAGAGTAAGCAGCCACGGAAGAGGTCTCCTGTGGCTGAGAGAAGTAAAAGAAGGTTAAAATACCCCAAAGATTTAAATAGCCTCTGCAAGAGAAGTGGCAGAAAGACCACTGAAGGGGATAAACAACTGTCATGGGAGGCAGTAACTCAGCACAACACAACTTTATTTCACTTTTGCAGCTTTTATACAAACCACCGCCCACACGGTTTCCCTGGCTTAAGCACTCCATGGCAGCCAACGGTCAAGGGCAAATTTCAGGAGGTGATGGAGGGGGAGTGGGCGCTGCATCTGTGCCAGCCCGCCTCCGCAGCGAGCAGGGGTGTGGGGCGGTGAGGAAGACAGACGCTTCTCAGAGCAGTTTTGGAAGAGCCACATGTCCTTACACCTGAAGCAAAACTTCATGGTTTGTGATATTTTAAATTATTGTTATTGCCTAGCTTTGTTCCAAATTAGAAGCAGTGCTCAAAGCACTGAGGTGTCCCAGTTAGCCAGCCTGAAAAACCCGAAAGGACCCTGAATTTCACATGTTTTTCTATTTGCCTAGCAAATCTCACGTATATAGCTGAAGAAATAATCACAGCAGTTTCGTGATGACAGTAGTAATGTGAGGTGGTGGAAGACTGCTTGCATCGATGGAGCCTGCAGTCTTTGGTCAGCTTGAGCTAGAAATACCATTCCACAAATAAAGATATGAAATCTTTTTTTATACCTCTCCATGTCTATGCCTCTATTTGGGCATATGGGACACTCAATTGTGTTAAAACCTACAGCACATGAGCCACAGAGCTACGTAAAGGCTTTGGGAGAATTGCACTCCAACATCTCAGAAGGAGGTCTGGACAGCTTATACAGAAGTTTCCTGTTACAGGACTGCAAAGTCTTTGATCAGCTTCCCCATTTTCTGAAACTATTAATATTTGCATCTGATATTTTTTAGATACATTGTGAATTAGCTCCTAGGTGATTAGCACCTAGGACTGGGGTCAAGAAGTTCTTCCAGATCATCATTTCAAAACATCTTTTTGCTTTCATTTATCTGGTGAGTTAGGCATGTTGCTTGTGGTCAGACGTGCTGTTCAGCTACATAAAATTTACAAGCTGGGGTTTTTTAGCTTTACCCCAGAATCTCTCATTATTTGCAGGAAAGATGTTATTCTCATGCAGTTTTTCTCCCCTCCTTCCTCAAAACATCACCTGTAAGTACCCTCTATATCCTCCATACCTTGCTGAGCTTTGCAGAGAGACATCCGAAGGGCCAGGCACCAGCCCAATGGCAGTCGGATGAAACTCTGCCTCTCAGCACAGTCCCAAATGTACACAAATGTGTGCTCGATTTTTCCGCTGCTTCCTGCCAGATCCTGGTTTGTACCAAAGTAGAAGTAGGAGCACAGCATAAATTAGGGAGATGTGAGGAAAGAGAAAAGACGCCCGAGATAATAGTCGAGAAAGAAAACCTGGGAGCGGCAGTGAGCACTGCAGGAAATGAAGGAGCACAGAGCCTGGAAAAGATGTAGATGGGGTGTGGGGGGCAGCAGCCAAAACCAAAAGGGAAAAGGCAGCAGTGTGGGTAACGGTGACCTTTGCAAGCTCTTTCAATGCAAAACCAAATAATTCTGAGTTTGAAGCAAAGCGCCATTACTATTGTTCAGAAAAACAGTATAGTGATGTCCAGTAAGAGAGTTTGATAGTCTTCAAACAGACTTACTGTGTGATTCAGATAGTTTATTATTACTAACCATCCCTTTATTAATAAACTTTGTCCTAAAGAGGTCCTAGGAATAGATCTGCAAACCACTTTCACTAAGGGAAAGAGATTTTATATATCGGATATTGTTTTCTGTTCCCTAAAACCTCTCCTGTCAAAAGTCAGATAAGTTCCTGGAATTGCCTTTATTGCAAGGATGATGGGAAGAGGCCCAGGGAAATCATTCCTATTCCAGTAATATGGAAAAGTATTTTGCTTTTCCTCTTAGGGGACAGCCCTCTTAACAACCCTATCTATATCTTGCAGAAGAAGAAAATCAACCATAAGCCTAGTTGAAAGGTGATGGATACAAAGGAAAACTTAGAGGGGAAATATGGAAATATATTTTTCAAAGTCGCTGCCTTTTCTGAGCTAGCAGCTATTTGAATATGGCTGTTGTGCAAGAATCCACTGATGTGATTTAAAAATAAAAAGACTCTAGGAAAATACCAGTGGTTTTCATTATTTCTCCATTGGGAATTTCTGGCTTCGTTAGTAGATTCAGACTTCGTTGTTAGCAGCCAAATGCTGAATACTAAACAAAGCATTTCCTCCCAAATTAAATGAAGCTTTTGAATTATGCAGCTTTAATGCTCACTCCTCTGTGGAGAAGAAAGGGTTAACAGCATGAAATATTACCTCTCTGTGAGAGAGGAGGGATTTAATTTCAGAAGGCAAGATCTTACAGCATATCCTGACTCAGACATGCTTTTACTGATTCAGCCATAGCATTCACTTGGAAAGCTTTACATCATGGCCTTGGCAGACTCCCAGGCTTTCCCAATGCAGGCTGCTATTTTTCCTTTAGCTTACCAAAAATAGCCATGCATAGATTTAGTGTACTTGGTTTGCTGGTGTTTACAGGCGTGTGAGTGTTGTCAAGATTGCTCTGGGCAGGCAGAGACTATTGCAGGTCGGGGAAGAACGGGGGAAATACCGATTTGCTTTGCAGGCAGGGCCACCCACCCTGCAGCCTGGTACTTTGGAGACCTCCAAGCATCTGACCTGTGCACTTGTCTTACTCATGGCACTGGCCCCATCATTCGCGTGTGTGTTCCCAGCTTGGGACCACCCTTTCTGCCCGCTCATGGTAGCTTCCAAAGGGTTGATCACTCCCTTCCCCATGACCCTCATAGCACACTGACCATCAGGGCAAAAAAGTTAGCTGTGACTTTCTTCGGAGAGAGGTGTGCCCGAACTTTGGCTTTAAAATGATGAGGTAAAAAAAGTCCGCTGGTACACGAAGGGATGAGCATCACGCTGATGTCTCCGTACAGATTTGCTGACCTCTTTCTAGGCCCTTTTCCTGCAGCCAGGAGGACAGAGCCTCAGCTGCTATCACAGCTGTCACGCGTTACAGCTCCTGGGCTGATGGAGCTGCCTTCTGCTTCGTGTGCTGTGATCTGAAGTGACTGACACACCCCGCTGCAGAGGATCCTTGGGTACGTTTCACAGAAAATTGTGAAGGAAGACCAGCAAGACGCCTAAACCAGGACAGCCTTAATGCTCAGCTGCCAACACGGGCATCCCTAGCGTGCTCCTTGTCCGGGGGGCATGGTGAACACCAGTACTAGCATGTCGGCCACCGCAGGACTTCCTAAAGCAAGATATCTAAAAGGCAGTGTTCCTGCCAGCATCCAGGCTTGCGATGTAGACTGCAATTTCAGAAGGAACACACAGTTGTACCTTGACTGTAGAAGGCAGTTGGCAATAGTAGTGAGCACTCAATGAGGTTTTCCTGAGACAGCTTACCTAAAACAAATCACAGCACGAGTTACAGCAACAGGTTAGCACATATTTTCGCTCAAGCTCGCTACCAGGCAGCTTCGTGAGCTTCCTAGCATGACTGCAGCAGGCTGACGTGCTCTGCGTCCAAGCCCAGGGTTGTTGCAGCGATCACCTCCAGTAGACAGATGAAAGGACCTGAAAATCTGGTAGCTCTTGCCCCAAATTTTTTTAAGAAAATTATCTAAGAACCATCTCAAGGTCTGGAAGACTGGTGAACGGGGTAACTGCAAAATGTCACAAGCTGTCATATCTCTCTCTGCTGTGCTTCTTGTCTCATTGGTCATAACCACCCAACACCTGTGGCACAAATCCAGAGAGAAAAAAAGACCAAGGCACCGTGGCCATATGGTGTGTCACCATAGTGTACCCGCCTCTCACTCTTCTCAGCCCTGCCAGGGAAGCACAGTATCAAGCATCAGTCTAAAATAGGCTTCAGTCTGAATCTCACTTGGAGCGTGAGTCCTGTTGTGATGGCGTTAGTGAAAATGCCTCAGTCAGACTCACCTGGGGAAGGCAAAGATGCTGAGCAGATCTGGGTCTGGGAAATGGTTTGCTTTTAGTTGTATGAAAAGTCTGGCAGGGGAGTTGAGTGCCTCATTTAGTGACTGGAGTTTTCTTTGATTTCTTGTCCTCCACAAACAATGAGGAGGAAGGTCACTGTTCAGATCACTTCATCTCAGGGTCTTTCCCTAACATTTTTTTGTGTTAATTTACAGAAGACCTCACTTTCCAAGTGGACAGAAACACATATATCCTCTTGTGATACCACTTGTCCACATATCCTTGCAGTTGATACTCTTCTCCTAACAGCATGCCCTTATTTCATCACCCAACACCTTCCTTTGTTACTTTTCTTTCTTTTTACAGGTGTTGCTCATAAGAGCTGGAAAGGACAGGATATCTGTGAAACCTGACAAAAGACAGTTTCTTTTCCTTAATTCAACATATGGGATGGAAGGCTCTGTGTGTGCATTCATCTGTACCTAGATACGTGCACATATCTCTGTGTGTGTGTACACATTGTTTTCAGAATACTTTTTAAACGTGCCCTGAAACGCTGACAATGCAAAACCAACAGCCCCGTGCAACTCTGGCAAGTTAGAAAGTGTAGGTTGGGCAGCCAGCACCAACCTTAATAACCAAAAATAACTGCTTGGGTCTGAACCAAGTATTTTCTCATCAGTATGCAGCACCAGGGTGTAGGAGGAGGAAAATGAGGAGTGGGAGGATATAAAACAAACAGTAAAAAGGAAAAATGTCAACTGTGCTCTGGCCTTCCTTTCTGCTTCTCACAGCCCACCCCAAGCAACGCAGTTGTGGTATGTGACGGGCTGCATACGGAGCCAGGGTAGCACGCATACAGCTGAACACATCTGGTGAGCAGTTGCCTGGTTTTGTGTTGCGAGTCAGCCAACAGCATCCACATTTCTAAGCGAGTCCTCTGCCATTGTTGCAGAGTGGTTTATGACTTAACTTTTCCTTTGTAATAGGTTCATTCCTCCAGCCAGCCATACTGCTGTCACTCTTTCATCTTTGCCTCCCCGCTCCTACAGCCTTCATCCACACATGCATACATACAGTCAAACTCAGCGCGATTGCATCGGAGAGGGAGTCGTTTGCATTGGAGAATTTGATATGAGCACTTTATCTGAAATGCTAAATACCTTCCCTTCCTAAGGCCATTCCCTTCAAGGCAAACCATATTTATTTAGGTGTGCAATACCGGTTCGCAGGCCTGACTTTGGCATCAAAGTGGAAAACTGTCGCTTCAGTACTTCCAGGTACAGCACAAGATGTAACGTTATTTCTTGGGCAAGATGTGGTTGCATAAAGAAGTGTAAGTAAAGGGAAGTGCTCCCTTTTTCAGATTAGCCTGGCTCAGGCAGGAGCAGCACATCTGTCCTTTCCCTCTTTTCTATTGCCCATGCTATCAGGAAAGTGGCTAGCGACAATTTCCTCCTCTCTGACCTTTGTTTGGTGTAATAGAGATGGTGGTGGGGAAAAAAAAAGCCATTTGCACAGGCTGATACTGGTTACTGTTCTCATTTTAAGTATTTCTACTTTCCCACCCTGCCAAGAAACCAAGGTTTCAATTAGGCTGGAAGTTGATGGTAGTAGCATGAGGAAGGTTCAGATAAAGAGAAGAAAATAATTAGCTAAGCAGACATGCACCTGTGACCTGGTCCGTGCATAGGACAGGAAGAAAAGTTGAGGAAACTCTCCATGGGCGCTGGCGTTTACACTAGCCAAAGAACAGAGATACAGCCATGGAAATACAGCTGTGCACATGGAAGATGTGATAGACTGGCAAAGTCAAATCGCTTCAGAAGCAAAATTAACTGTGATTACTTGATGCAAGACATCACTCAAACCAATCAAATTGTTATTTTGGGAAATCATAAATTTGTATCCAGAGTCAGTTTGTCACTCATTAAAATCTTATAAGAATGATTAGGAAATGATCTTAATAAGTAAATGTTCTCCTCTTTTTCATTTAATAGCTTAAAATATAAGATGATCTCACCTGGCTCTTACATGACCCCTGACCACCTCGCAGGTAATTATTTTTATTCTCGTCCTTACTGCTGGGGTTGGGTCCAGTCTAAGTCTTTCTGGCACAAGCAAAGCTGAAGTCTCCTTGGCACCATCTTTATCTGGATGATAGCACCGCCCCAGTATGGCACATCTGTAACTCATTTTTGCCAAGTCATTGCTTCCCAGGGCTAGGGGCAGAGTAATGCTGCAGTGACCACGAAGTACATGAAGAAGGCAAAAGGAAGAGGAATCCTTATGAATCCTTCTGAAACAAACAAAAGGGGTGTAATCCAGAGCAGCCTCGTTATTCCTCCATATTACAAGGTGAACCATTTTAGTGGTTACATGTAATAGATGGGAAATGGTTACTTAGACCATCTCTACCAGCCTTTTAGGCTCACTTCAAAAGCTGTTCCTGCTAGGAAATCCCCCACAGGAGGGACTTCACAGATCAGTTTGGTGGCTTTTCATGTGTGCTGCATATCTGTAGACTCAAACTGGGGATCTTATTTTATTCTGAGGAGCTTCCGTGAAAAGCACCATTGTTAAGATATGCAGAAGTAGGCACAGTCATTATTAAAGTATTGTTTAAATTACATTTTGAAAAGGGGGACTTGGGTGCATATCATTTCTTTTGACTACACAAGGACATATTTCACTCACAAGCATATGTCATATTTCTGAGTGAAATATTCCTCCCTTTCCAAGAATGACCCTTGTAAAATGATGGACTGGGTCTTTACATGAAAGAAATACAGATCATTTTGTATCCTTAAAACTAAGAGATAAACCATATTGGAGAAACCAGAAAACAAATCATCCGGATCAGAAATTTAAAAAAAAAAAAAACACGAAAAAAACCCAAACAAACAAACAAACCAAAAACCCACAACCAAAAGAACAGTTTTTAAAAAAGAATAACTTCAAGTGCAAGTTACTGTAATATGAATGCAGCAGTGAATTCACTTTACCTTTAAATTTCACTTTTCCTTACATGGAGCTACAGGCAATTGAAAAGCTGTTGAAATCTGTACTTCTTAAGCCTCCTTTTCAATAGAATAACTACAGGAAACCCAAGGGATTCAAGTGCCCAACAGGTTAAGAGCAGTTTTATTTAATACATTGTCCTGCTTTGCTGAAAGAGAATGGTGATCTCTTTAAGAGACCTTTTTGATTTGCTTTCAGCTCATCCCTGCTTCACAGTGCAATTCTCTATTTCTTTCTCTCCATATCTAGAAAAAAATAATAAATGCCAGTGTGACACATTTTCAGAAAGTGACAACATGGTTTAGAAACTGTCAGTACCTAATGAAGCATTTCAGCTCTATTTTATAAGCTGTGATTATCATGATCATTTTACTGATACATATATGGATTTGACATCTGCAGCCCTTTAGCCTTTTAAATAATCTGGTCAGCAAAATTGCTAGTATGTAGGTCAATTTAACCATTTCTTTCTAGGTTTTCTGGTGGGTTTTTAGTGTTATGCTCTGCGTATACTTTGCTTCTTCCCTGTAGGAAACAGAGCAGAGAAGGCTTGGAAGATATTCAACAAACTCAATTATAAACTCAGGAACTTCTTATTACTTACTATATTCACTCAAGGCAATGCATCGTATAAGTAACACTGACAGAAAGGCTCTGACCCAAGAATTAAAGCACAGATCAGAATAATTGCTCCTGCTGCTCTTAGGTTATCAAAATGTTTGGTTAATTGTAACTCTTCTCATATAGATCTCAAGATAACAGGACTAATAACGTGGCTGTAGGAACAGGGAGAGGAGCAAAAGGAAATGAAAACCCAAGGATTAGGTACTGGACTGGCATTAGGAAGAAGTCCAACCAACACATCTGAAACCAGCAGTCGATAAGGGCTTTCTCCAGTTTTCAGACCCATTCACTTTGGTACCATAGCAAAAAACCCTGTGCCCCTCATCTTTCTCCCTGCCTTTGCATGGCATTAGCTCCCATATGGTTATCTTGGTTTCAGTGGCAGAAATTTGGTTGTCCTGGCAATGCTGAGTGCAACCAAGATGCTGCTGACCCGATGTGGGGAGGGGAAAGGTGCAGGAGCTGCGTGTGCAAACAGGACAGCAGTTGTGCAAGACACACGCACCTAGCTTGTGCATGAAGGTTCAAACTGGTAGAGACATGGATAATCACAGGATAAATTGGGTTGGAAGGGACCCCAGGTTCAAGATCAGTCAGGTTGCATAGGGATTTCTCCACCAGGAGAGGAGTCTCATACTTGTAGATATTCACTCTGGTGACTTGCTTTTGCTTTGCTTGGAAAACAGCTGATTTGGGTCCAGGTGTGACCTTATGCAAGTAACTGCGACACTGAGCGAGGTGTTTGAATGTGTGATTCCCTTTAGGCACACAGGTGGTCCTGGTGGAGTTCAGATGTCTTCGAAACATCCCCATGGAGATATGGACTGAACTGATTTCACACGACGGCTGCATGAGTGGACCTCACCAGCAGTTTGTTACCTTGTACATAACAGAAACCCTCAAAACACTGGGCAGTTCCCCCATCCCTTGATTACCACCAAAATTTTGCTGCTAGTCTCAAAGATAAGAAAGCAAATTATACATGATTTCCCTAGTGATTTTATTTTCCTTAGAAAACTAGTGGTTTTACATTGAGAATGTACTCCTGTACCATTATACCAGGCTGGAAATATGTAATTGAACTTACTTTTCTAGCAATTCTGAAAAGGTTTTTTCACACCAAGGTTAAAAGCAATTTTTTTTTTTTTTTTTTTTTTTTTTGGTGTTCGTGATACGGGTGGTTGGTTTTCAGCTTGGTTCTGCCATTCTAACATATTAAATAAAATCTTTTCATGGAAATAGGTCTGTCTGTTCTTTTTCACTTCAAAATCAAGGTGGTTGCTCAAGCAGCCAGACACAAGAAGTGCAGAAGACGTTACACAACTCCAAACCCAAGTGCAGCACCATAACAAGTGCTGTACATGATGATCACAAGGTAAGTGCCACACATTTGGACACCTGTGCTAGATATTCATGCTCTGCATGAAATGCTTTCCTAGGCCTACACGGTGCCGATGGTAAGTCTAGCACCATGAGACACCAAATTCAAGTGAACGTTAGTGATTCACATGCGTGTGTGACTGTGCCTCTGTGTGTGTACACAGAGATACTCACATATATACAAAAATAAATAAATGCCAACTCGATTTTAACATCAATTTTTAGGTAACTCGGCTTTCTGCAAATGCTGATTTGTGCCTCTTCCTGGAAACCACCTACAGATAGCCAAGAACTAAAGAAACCTTGAAAACTGTCATAGCAACAGTTCAGATTGCAGTTGGGAAGCCTGTGCAATATTGGTGCCTTGTTTCAAAACTGACATCCAAAAATTCAAGTTTAACATCCAGCACCTGTTCAGTGCTCTTCTGAATCAGGGCCATTCACAATAATAGTCATTTGCCCATGCTCTTACTGCACGACCAATTTTTAACCCGTGGAATGCATTCTCAATACAAATTGTCCATGCTACATTCTCATTACGAATTGCCTTCCCTGAAATAAAATACGCTCACTCTCTTTTACATGAAACTATAGCACAATCTTCATAAAGCAGCAGTCACAGATGGGAACTCTTTCCCCTTTTCAGTCTTCTTTGTAAACAGATTTTTCCTATAAGAAATGATGAGATGAAATTCATTCCTGGAACAGTGAGTACAACCCTGTGTCAGATCTCGAGGATCTTGTTTTCATTTTCCAGTTACTGTACAAATTAAATAAGCATGAGTGCCCAGTGAACAGCTACGCTGGGTCAGAAGGTCTTCTAAATTATTAACAGTTCATTGCGCCACAAAATTTACTATTACCTACCACAGTTTAAGCAGAGATGTACAATAGATTAGCTGCTAATTAAGGACTAAACCCTCAGTTGAAGCAGAAACAACGAAAACACTCTCTTTTTGTCAAGCTGGTGGTCTGATTCCAAAGTTTGTGAATAAGTCTGTGGGTCAAAGTAGCAACACTGTTTACTGTCAAGCAGCAGAATCAATGGATGAAGTCAGAAGTTCAAATCTATCTGTAAGAGACTGGATTATCAAATGTCACTTAAAGTATACTTTATACATGTTGTCTTCTTTGACAAAATGTCCTGAAGGTCTCTTTCCTTATTTTTTCACCCCAACAACACTGTGTCTCCGTCAGAGCCCTGGACAAGAGCTGTACCTTGCCCTGCAGCAAACACTCCTTGTAGAGGAGCCAACCCACCCACCCGTGCACACCGGTACAGAATCACAGAATCATCTCGGTTGGAAAAGACCTTGAAGACCATCTAGTCCAACCATTAACCTAACACTGACAGTACCCTCGTGCCTGCAGCAGAAAGTTGTGGCCGTAGCTGCAGAGAGGCTCTCGCCTCTTCCCTGGGCACAGCATTCGTTTCCTTCCACTGCCATCTGCACCCTGAGCTGCACGCCTGCAGTTTCGTGTTCATTTGGGCTCAGTGCCTAGGACCTGACACGCTGCCCGTGACACATATTGCCTGTAACCCTGTTGCTGCTATATGTCTCTGTGCTCTTAGCCATGACAGGATCAAGGCACGCAGAGGCCAAGGACCCTTCTTATACTTTCTTACTCTTCTTCAAGAAGAGCAGGTTGGTCTAGAGTTGTAGAGTTGGGTTCATTATAATGGCTGAGTGTAAGACCTGGTATGAATCAAGCAATTGTAATCTCTCTCTGCTTCTGATGGCAGATTTTCTATACCTAAAATGCATCTTGAAAAATGCAAGTTTTCTTCCTTTTTTAAAGCTTTTCTTTCCGTAGTGAACCCAGTCATAGAGTCATCTCTTCATTGACTTTCTGACTAGCATTTGCAAAGACGAAAAGCGGCTCAGTCTTTCCTCCTGATCTGTTTTACATGATGCTCAGCCCAAGAGAGCGCAAACGTTCATGAAGGGACTTTTGATGAGTTCAAAGGAAGTTGGCTGAAAAGGACGCAAACACTGGAAAACTCCTTTGGGTTCCTTCATCCCATAGGTTCAGCTGCCCTCGGTTGGACCAGCTTAAAATTAGTGTGCACATTGTTTCAGTGCTCTTCTGTTGGCCGAATGCTTGCAGACAGCAACCCTATAAAGCACGTGTACCGTCTCTCTTTTTTGCCCTCTTTTTCTCTCTCACACAAACCAAAACACAGACACACACACACATGCGCACACACAGAGTCACAGCTTGTCAACAGCTTTAGCAAAGTAAAATACAAATGATAATTAGAAACATGTGACCCTAGAAAAGCAGCACAGAAACTAAAAGGTCATCTTTTTTCCAAATGACCTAATTAGAAAAGCCTGGAGTGTTGGCTACAACATAATGGTTTTACACAGCTTTTTAACATAGACTTCCTGTTTTAAAACAGCGCAATTTAGTGCTCCTGCAAAAAAAAAAAAAAATGAATTGGCATTTAATGCCAGCAAAATTAGGCCTCACAACAACACCTGCCTCAAGCAATCCCCAGCCTGTTAGATCTATCAACGGAGCACTGCGGATTTGCCATCCCATAATGACCATGGGAAGCCAGCAGCAGGACCACTGCCAGCTGACAACAGAGCCTAAAAAGTCACTCCAGCATCTCACGGAGCAGGCAGGCAGACGGGGCTCGCGCGCATCCCTGCCCACAACCCCTGCCTGCACCATCCCATTGGAGCATCCTCGCCTTGGCTGAGCCGGAGGCAGCGTGCGGAGGAGAAGGGGAGATGGAGCAAGGAGGAGAGGAGGTGGAGGCATGAAGAAATGCAGAAAAATATGGGAAAAGGAAGGTAGGGGCCAGGGCACAACAGAAAGAACGGGTGAAAATTTCTTGCCCGGGGTCATCTCAAAGAGAAGATCATGGGGTACATTTGGGGGATTTGTTGAGTTTAGTTTCACCTCCTCACTTCTCGCTCCATGCTCCTGTTTAATAATTTTCTTTGTTCTGGTGAACATGCATGCCATTTATTTCTGCAAAACTATTAATCCCAACTTATTCTTCGTTTAGTGAAGCTATATTTAGTTTATGGCTTTTCCCCATAAATCAAACCCTGCAGGCTCCTCGATATAAACGTTTTAATTATGGCAGCTATTCCCAAGCTGTAGGGCATGTCCCCACTGCGATGGGAGTGCAGGGGGCTGCAAGATCGGCTCAGGACAGCAGCAAGGGGAGGATGTGAGCTGGCTCCCAGGCTGGAAGCAGAATAACCAGGACACCATGGGCCTGGCCTGAGCTAATTAGAGAGAGGGACAGAGTTCATGGAGGAAGAAAGAGCTAGAGAAAATAGCTTGGGAAGCGCCGACTTAAGGCCATACTCCGGATTACTAAAGGCAGCCAAAGTAGGTTTCTGTGAATTCAGCTGAAGAGAAGCCCTAGCTTTCACATGGCAGAGAGGCTTAAAGCTTTGCAGCCGTCGTAAAGGTGGGAGGGACATGAAGTTTTTGTGTCCATGTCCCCAGGGGCTTAGAAGTTCTCCACTCATAGTGGTTTCATTGGGAATCGACGGCATTGCCCATTTCTCAGGCAGTCTCCGTGTCCCATAGGATTGAGCTGGATGAAGCAGCATGGAAAAATAATATATACTGTGCATGTAATGTGCTGCTTAACCATTTTTTCCAAACTTACAAAAGCATGTGATCTTCATTGAAAACTGTGTACATGCCAAGTTTAGAGCTTTACATTCAAGCTCTATTTGAGAGTCTGTAATGGGAAAAAAAAGGAAAAAAATGATACACTTAGTTGGTATAAACCCCATAATATTTCTCTGGCTTCATTGTTCTGAAGTGACTGCATGGATTTTATTCAGATATTTATTTTTTTGTTTGCTCTGGTTTGAGAAGAACAAATGTCAAATTTTAGCCTCAAAGGTAATTTTACTATGAAAGCCACTGAAAATAGGGGTTGAAAAATACAAGAATCATAACAATAGTAGTGATAGTACAATGACATTATGTATTAATAATGGTTTCCTTGTGGTAATTCTTCTAGTAATAGTGGGTATCTCATCCATAATTAGACAGGGGCATTCAGATGTACTCAGTGCTTACAATACACAACCCACAACGAAAAAAGAAGCATCGGCAAGATACCATATCATTTGCA
Organism: Strix uralensis; assembly: GCF_047716275.1. Taxonomy (NCBI): domain Eukaryota; kingdom Metazoa; phylum Chordata; class Aves; order Strigiformes; family Strigidae; genus Strix; species Strix uralensis. The sequence goes on along the minus strand of NC_134012.1, from coordinate 3,585,221 downwards.
ATACAAGTTATGTTAACGCTTAAGGTTAGAGAGTGGCAATTTGCATCTTCCCTATATCACACTGAAAAACTAGCCATTCTCCTCAAGACTCTTTTTTTTTTTTTTTTTCTCTCCATGTGTCCAAGGGGTACTGAGTCCCACCGAGGCAGAATCAGGTCCCTGTAATGCATTCACACCTGCATGGGGCTGTCTGTTGATCTGGGGAGAATCAGGTCACTAAGACGTAACTTGGTTTCAAAGACTGAAAGGTACTAATTTTATATGCCAGTAAATCCATCAGATCACAAGGAGACTGAGGAAATGCTTTTATCTTTAAAATGACAGGCATTAATAATGTTACCAGAATTTCCCTTATATATAACTTTAATAGTTTCAGGACTCTTCAATACCTGCACAATGTGAAAGCTTCTGAAATATAAAAGGCAGTGTCCCCTTCAGAGTTACTAACATCGCCAGCATGGGTGTGGGAAGATGAAATACGTTCTCAGGAAAAAGAAAAGGTTGTACAGAAGAGAGGAAAGCCATAACCATTTAAGGAGAGGTATTTTATATAGACACCCGTACTGACAGCATTGTAGCTGGTTCTGTAAAGAGAAAGACCAGCTCCAAGCAGGGTTGCATCCACCAATTCAAGCGGAAAAGATTTGTGCTGATTTCCCGCTTGCAGGTGTGCACGAGGCACGCGTTTCAAAACAGCCGCTGCTAGCAGCCTCGCAAAGTCAATGAGGAATTTACTACCCAGTGCAAGGTGAGGTCCACAGCAGGCACTCTGGAAAACCCAAACCACAAGCTCCAAGCATGATCTAGATGAGAAATGTCTCGCCTGTCTGCTCAGAGCATCATAGTCTCTACAGCTTCCCTCATCCTTCCTCAGATAAGGTCCTGTGAGTCAACGGCCAGAAAATGGCTGCTTAGTCTTAAACAAAAAGTGGATGAATAAAAGACTCTTTTAAGATTGCAGGTCATGTCTTAATAATCTCAAGTTAATGGGATGTCAATCTTCCCTCCACCCCAGGATAAGAAAAAATGACAAAAGCCATTTCTTTTTATGTACATGCCATTAAAGGAGTTCTGCATTCTGTACCTCTGATACACACCTGCTTGAACCACAGCAGTAAGTTCATGACAAGAACATGATAAGCACAATCTACCTTTGTGCTTACTCAAGCCTCTAATAGTTTCCTAGCAGGGTACCAGCATGCATCTCATCTGGATGGAGCCGGAGCGAGCATGCCATGACCTGAAACTAATCATTCCCCGAGCTACACCCAGGATGAGTTTCTCCCCATACACATGAGAATTAACAGAGAGAAAGTACCTCAAGGGCAGAATACAACGCAGCAATGAGTTGCATGGGTTGAGTGGACATCCTTGCAGGTGGGTACTTACCAGCTGCCCCGTGCACTGAGCATTTAGCAGCCTGTCTGGATCATTACTTTTTTGCTCTTTTCTTCCCAGGCTAATGGAGTTCCCGGGAACGGTTCAGTAATGGAACTCTGTGGGGAGTTAGTGTCCCTGCTTTTTTGTCTTCTCACCTTACTTAATCATCTATCTAGCATAGGACCTGTATTAGCTATCTCATATAGGGGCTGAATCTTTGCCAAAATATGGCAGAGCTCAGAGGGTGGGGAAGAGAGATCACAGAAGCAGCAAACCACACAACTTTTTGGTTTTGCAGCGTGAATTAGTCACTACTACCCCACACCTGCTTCTCTTTAAAAATCAATGAAAAAAATATCCTGGTAAAATGATACAGGTGAACAATCAGATTTATTTACTGAAGTTCCTGTAATCTGAACTTCTGTTCTTTAAGATACTTTTCATTAGTATCACGTTAGTACAGCACACTGAGATTTTTACAACAGCAGCAGTGATTCATTGCCTTTGTTAAAGGTTATTTGAAAGTGTGCGCAGAGCAGATCTATAGAAAATCTACAGGATATTCCATTTGGTTCGTATGATTCAAACTCGCTGCAGACTGTACAGTCACAGCTTCCTATTTCTGCTGGAAATACTACAAGCTATTATATTTTTTTTATTAGCTATAATGTGCAGATATGGAAACTGAAGGATACCCAGCTCCTTCCACTTCTCACTTCCAGTCGCCCACTCTCTCTTTCTTTCCCTTTCACACACACGCTTCATTGATCTGAATTCTACATTTATTTTCATCAGAGAACAGATTTAGTTGATCACAGAAAGTTGCTCATTCCAAAGTGGAAAGATTTTTGCTTTGTTTGGCAATGCGAAGCTTTTTTAACAGGTTTGGGCTTTCAGAGTTCGCATTTCATAAGCTAACTGCGTGACTCGACTGAGGCAGTATGAGCAGGAAAGGCAATAGAGTATGCACAAACAGCTCTGTAAAATCGGGTTCTTCAAATACCAATTGCTTTATTACCTCAGTATCGGGTTTACAAAGTTTCTTAATTCACAGAAATCCTGTGTATGAAATAATTGCTGGTTTTCCTCTCAGTATATTTTTTTTTTTACTTTACATTTTTGCTCTGTGAACACCAAACCAGACAACTGGCAGTGTCTGTCATTGCTGTCTGATTATTAACACAAGCTGCAGGGTTTACACAGTCTACACAAGGGACTAACTTGTTTGTGCCGACCTACCAGAACCCCAAAACACTCCTTCTGCATCAATCTGAAATACTGAGCGCCAGCTGCAGCAAGTTAAACCCCAGCTCCTGGATGGACTTGCGCAAGCATCCCACTTGTGGCTCACAAAGAAGGAAACGCTGCAAAGGTTATTTGTGCCTCGAAGGCAACACCAGACCCAGGAACTCACATTTTTTGAAGCTGTCGCTCAGGGACTGCTGAACATGTATATTATGACTGTAGGAGTGAAGCTCAGAAGCGCGGCATGCAAGAAACTGAGTTCTCACTAGGGGCTGGGAGGAGAATAATTCAGAAGAAAATCTTTCTCTTTTCATTTTTTTTTCTTTCCCTTTACATAACCAGTTCAAATAGCTATATTGCTCAACTGCTGGGAAATCAAACACAGAGATAGTTCCCGGACTGTATAAAACTAGCACCCAGAAGGTGAAGGAGGCTGGAAAGGGAGGGAGCAGGAACCCCCTGTTAGAGCACCCATGGGAAAATAAATTGAGAAGCTGCTCCAGCAGAGCCCCATCCTGTTGCAGAAAAAGCTGTTTACATATCTACAGCAGGTGGGGGTACAGCTCTTGTCCACTGAACAAATCCTGCTGCGAGAGGGTATGTTTAGAGGCGCCATTTTGGAAGGTTGTTCCACCCTCCATGGAGAAGGGAAGCGAAGTGCTGTCTTGTGGATGAGCAGACAGCAGCACACATGAAATACAACCTTATGAGCATGCTGGGCGGCCGTTAGGAAATGGCACCTGCACTGAAGTGCCCATTCCTGAAGATTTTAGTCCAGCAACAATAAAGTATGCTGCTGTAATCGATCCCTGCAGCTATGACCCCTCCAGCAGGTTGCTCCACAGCTTGAAGGAGCCATGCCCAGAAGTGCAGAGCATGGCGTTTGGTGAGTGGGAGGCCGTAAAGTTGACTTTACCATAGATTTTTAGACCCGTAGAAACAACTCAGCAAACATCGCTCTGGGCAGGCAGCACTGCCTTGCACAGGAGGGGTCAGCAGGACAGTGTGTTACAGCTTCTGTCAAACACAGTAATTACTGAAACAAGAACTCCCTATCTGTTTTAGCATCAGTATAAGACTAAGAGGTAGGTGTTTTCCCCTTATATCTGATGCAGGGAGCCATGGACAAAAACAGAGCCAAAATCTTTGGGTCACGGAGCTGGATAATCAGATTTTCAGGGAGCTGCTTGGTGGCACAGCCATGCCAGGCAGTGGTTCGCTCTGCAGGGACCAGCAGCTACCCTAAATGCTTGTAGTTCATCACAGCAATAACTGCACCTGAGAGGAGGAGGAGTCCTGTGCCACCGCAGCACAGGAATATCTCTTTGTTTAATAAATGGTCTAGAAAATACGACTTATCATTGTAGTGTGGGGTTGAGCAATGCATCAAAGGCTTCTTGTAGCCTGCTTGGGGCTGGCACAATCTCCACAGCAAGGACTGCTCTGAGCTCAGCGGCTCCGAACCTACAGTCAGAAATGACCCCGTAGGAGCACGTTGCTCTCAAATTGGGCACATGGAAGCACACAACCTGCAGAAGTGGTAGCTCCATCACCACTTCCAGCACCACCCTTACGGCTTGTTGCTGAGGGTGGGGGAGAAACTGAGGTGCTCAGAAGCCTTGAACATCTGCCAGCCTAACTGCTCTCACATCCACAGACCAAAGGCAGAATTTCACCATCAACATTTCCTCTGTAAATCTACCCCTGAAGTTCTTCCTCGGGGTTTATTCAGTTATATTTCAGCTGTGAGCTTTCCTGAGAAAGAACCATGGGAAAAGGTGTACAGGTGCTGAACAAAGATCTCAACCTTCCTTTCCTTCTTTTCAACTTCTACGTTGTTTGCTTAGTGGTATTTGGAACAGACAGCATTTTGCTAAGACAAATGACAGTTTGACTGGAACACGTCAATGAGACACACATACACAAGTTATGGTCTGTTTATATTAATAACAATATTTTTATGAATGAGTGTCCTTGAGAGGTGGACAACTTCTTGATTGCACTGCACCTTTGGATGACTCAGACAGAAGCACCTTCCTCTTTCGGCAGGAATTTAAGTCTATTCTTTAATGATATGTCAGAAATCTGCAAGATCATCATCATATTTTATTGGAGATGGTAACAATTCACTAATTAGCAGCAGCAAGTCTCTGAAAAATACTTTTCCTTTCCATTAAGTTTGTTTCTTACTTTTCCTCAGAGGCAGAACTGAATATTTACATGTATATCAAATCACTGTTAATTTGGCTTGTTGTTATTTTTTTCAGATGGACTGTTAACCCATCATTTTTATGGCATTTTAATAGCATTTACTATATTTTTAGACTCTTCACTGGTCTGTTTAATTACTTGGAAGGTTGGGTTTTTTAAAGTTAAATAATAATTTTGTTCCAAATCAAACGTTTATAGATTAAGAACCATACACACAGCCTCTTGTATCTGCATCCACAATTTTGTGGTTGGAATCAGCCGCATATGGTAATTTGGCATCTGGGTTTTTCAGCATTTTTGAAACGATCTTCAAAATTAAGCATCTGGCCAGTCATAAGTACAATTACCCAGTTCGCACAGGTAATAGCAATATTTCAGCATGAAGACTCAGGGTTCAGTTGTGGTCCATTCAGCATCACAGGCAAAATCCAACTGGTTTCTATGACAGGAGCAGACTAAGAGCATGTGGCCACTCAACACTCATTACTGGATAAACCTTATTTTTTAAAAGTGGGGCTCCAGTCATCTGATCTCACCTTACTGACATACATACAAATTACAAGTATTCAGGGCTTCCTTTTAGTTTTGTAAAACTACACCATCACCACAACATATTTATTATTACTTGCAAAATCCTTAAGCCAGAGTCCTGTTGTGCTGGCACAATATGTGCAGAAGTCAATCACAATACCAAAAAAATTTCTAATCTATGTATATTTCTATTATTCCAGTTTTTCTTTTCCCCACCACAACCCCATTCCATCTTATTTATAGCAGAATTTGTGTCTTCATGTTCAGTCTACAGATGAGTGTAGCTCAATTTATTATATCAGTTAATTTAATTTTACAACTTTGTCTGAAAAATATCCTAGATTGACTTTACATATATGATAGGTATAAAAAATAAAGAGATTTATGGTTTATTTGTTTCTTTCTTTTAAAAAAGCAAAAGAGTGAACTTAAAAAGAGGACATCTAAGTTAAATTCTCAACTTTGCCAGAAATTCATTGTACAGTCTTGGGAATTAATTTCATTTCTCACCGACTCTGCTTCCCATCTTTAAAAGTGGCATAAAAACATGTTCCTTTTTCTCTCTCATCTATTTAGATCCTTAACACTTCCTTGGCCTCTTGCTGTTTCTAATGATCTTAATACTTCCAGATGCCAAAGTGATACAAGTAATAACCACAGGTTTTGTATGATTCCTGCTGGGTCAGTGTGAGATGGACTAGGTCTGATAGGTTTGTCCCAAGGTCACGTAGAGCTCTTTGAGAATGAGATGCTTTAGGAGGAAAAAAAGGAAATAATTTTGCTTTAGTAACATTTGTCAAGTCTTCAGCCAAAGCACATAAACTCTGGATGTCTTAGTTTCTCCATCTGTACAGAAAAAAAGAAAGAAAAAAAAATCTTTACCTTCTAAAAGGACTATCTGTAGTTATCCTCTCATGCTCATGAGGCCCTCTGTTAATGGGCGTGAACTCCATAGAAAAAACCCATCAAGAACAAAGTCTAATCTTCCCATGTCGTGAATTTCAGACTTCAGTTGTGAGATGATGGTCCCCTCCTCTGTGATACTTAAATTCGGTGTTAGTTGCAGTAAGGCTTCTCAAAGCCCCTTTACGACTGGAAAATAAAAATCAGAAAAATTTAAATCAGAATGTAAGGCAATACTCTTAGGATATCAGAAGCACTAAAGAAAAAGAAATGGGAGACAGATTCACATTAATATGTGTGAGTTCATAACGAGGTTTTCTTTTAAAATTCTCCTCCAAAATCTTAGTCTGTATAATGAATTGGACTAGCAGGTATTCTATAAATGTAGCAACTACTGTAAAATGCCATAAAAATGATGGGTTAACAATCTAGATGAAAAAATAGTAACAAGTCAAAATAACAGTGATTTGATCTTTCATGTGAATATTCAGTTCAGTCTGTGATGAGAAGTAACATTAATGATGAGAGGATATAACTGTCAAAAAATCCTGGGAAAGAAACTTAATGGAAAGGAAAATATTATTCAGACCCCAATGCTGGTAATAAGCAAATTATTACCAACTTTGATAAAATTGGACAATTAATATGTAGAAATGCCATAAAAGCGTGTAGAGTGTCTAGCATGCAACATGAGCTGTTGCTTAATAATAGAGGACCTGGTTTAGTCTAAAACTTTCATAAACAACTTCTTTTTATATTGTCCTTTATGTCTGGAAAATTATCCCATTTTTCTTGAGATCTTTTCTTAGGGTGTTAATAACAGAGTAGAGAGTTTTTGAAAAGGCTTTTCAGAGATAATCTTCTCAGTTTTTAAGGAGTGACTGCACTTCTCATTTGATCGCAGCAATTTTACTTTTAACTGCATATAAGTCGCCCTTGACTATAAGGAGGTATATTAAGGATGTAAATATTACATAGGCACACATCTGTAAGTGAGTCCACGGAGCACATCAAGGGTACGTACAGGTTATCCATGGTAATTCAGGACTGCTTCTGCTGTTATGCAGACAGATATTGAATTGGTAGCTGAGACACTGTCAGACAGCTTTGGAAATGTACGTCAGTGGTAATAGAGGCGATGCATCGTACAGCAAAGCTGGTGCAGACAGTCTTTGAGGCATCTTGCAGCAGATCCAGAAATGCTAATTCAAGCCATGCCCCAGACTCACTCTGAAGCCAGCCCTCATGTCTTGTCACCCCAGCTGCAAAGAGTTAGGGGTCATTTAATCTAGAAAGCAGAAAGCACCCACCTGTGGGCCTTTGTGTGCCCCTTCTTTATGCACCTACTTTAAGGTGACTTGAGAAAATGTCCTAGGGCACTAGTCTCAGGTGAGACTTTGTTTTAATACGATAATGATGAACATGTTCTTACACATGGCAGGAGGAATATTTACAGCATGAGAACATCTCATGGGAAAATCTATTCCAGAATAGGTCTGTGCGAGAGGGAATGTTTTCCTACCTGCAAAAGAATTGGTTTGCTTTCATAGCAAACTCACGGTGCACATCAGGGCTCACCCAGAAACAGGGCTACCCATGGAAACTCCCTCCACAGAATCACAGAATCATCTAGGTAGGAAAGGACCTTGTAGATCATCTAGTCCAACCGTTAACCCAGCACTGACAGATCCCAACCACACCATATCCCTCAGCGCTATGTCGTCCCTATTCTTAAACACTCTCTTCGCTTCCTTCACAGAACTGGCCCCAGCAACAAATGTTTTTCTCCCATGACCTGGCAGGTAGATGGATCATAGACGATTAGCCATAAAAGCAGTATGGCAAATTCCAGTGTCATCTGATATATGGAGTTACCTAAAAGGTCTCAAATAGGTTGAACTAGAATGAGAACTGATATTAAGCAGCTATTGAGGAAGGAGATCTTCTCCATCTAGGAAATGCTGCCAGAGATGCAGTCAACAGAAACTAAGTGGTAAGCGAGAAGAAGCCAGCACAGAAGCGATGTCCTTCTGCTCCCAAAGGTTGCAGTTTGGGTCCGTTCAACATGTTTTTCGTCCTCGAACGAGACCCAGCTAATAAAGCACTATATAACGTATTCAGATTCCTGTGGTAACAGTGGATCTTTCTTTTTTACATGACATTTTTTCAAAGTCAGCTTTATGTATATGATTCCTGCCTGCCAAATATCTGCCCCATTTGAAATCTATATCTAGCCTGAAACATTGTGTTTTGCCCTCTGGTTGACCGTCTGCGCCAGTGAAAGACATCCTTGTGAAGAAGTGCCCCTTTGCTCCTGTGGTTACCAATACTGTTCCACACAGTTTCCAAGGCTGATGCTATTATATTGCTCCAGCCACTGTATGCACCCTATTGAGTAATTTATTGGCCAAGATCCTAACAGAGGAAAGGCCTGTCTAGAATCCTGCTGAATTTTAAAAGGTAGGAATATTGCACTTCATAACAAGCAGCCATTAATGATAACCAACAATATAATTCTTATGGAATTATGCCTTGCATCTGCATGAAATTCCCAAGCATAATAAAAAGCGAACCAAAGAAGTTAACCTCTTGTGTGCCGTGCTTCCTGGAGCATAATTACGGAATAGTGGAAAGAGCGTGACCCCGTAGCTCTCCAACATTATAATTAGCATTCCCCATACTGAAGCCTATTGTCTGGAGGACAGTTTTGTCTCTCCTCTGTTCTGACTTGTGCAAAATTATACCCCTAAATGTGAGTTCATGGCCCTTTCTCAAAGCCAGCTTTTTGTTTTCAGCATAGTCCCAAAATCAATGGACTGGCAGGATGTGCAGCATACACCCACAGGGTCAGTTTGATGCTCATTCACTAGATACATACGGTGCATTGTAAGGATCTATATGAGATAACAATGATTTTCCACTTTTCAAATGTAGCCACATGAGATTAGGGTATTCGGCAGAAAAATGCTGCCAACTCTTTATGTCATCCTATTAATGGTGAGTAGCAGAGTCTGTACGTTTTGCTTGGATTACAGAGCAAAACCTGTTCAAAAATCTTCCTGTTTTTCTTCTCATGTATAAATGAAGCTGTGCATTGTACCTCATTAAAACAAACTAAGGTACCTCATTAACACCCGCCAAGAAGTAGTTTGAATGTCAGAACTGGAAGTCTGTATAATTCTGACACGAAAAGTTTTACTGAAGAAAAACTCCATTTAATTAAGGAGATACTGCCAGGTTTTAGCAAAAGATTAACAGTCAGAAGTTCAGAATTTTGCCTAGACTGATGTCTGGTGAAATATCATGATCCTTACCTCAATCTGTTTTTTTCTTGAAAATTTCTGTCTGTGTTAATGAAGTGGTTTTATTTTATTTTTATTTTTTTTTACCATTATGTCTTTCTTCTCTCCAGGGGGAGTGAATGGACCTGCATAGGTACAAATGTAACTGTGGGGCAAGTTTTCCTGATTTTGGCACCAAAATAAGTAGTCTGATTTTCAAAATCAAAGTTCATGTAAATCTCCAACTGAGCTCAAGTGAAGGAAGTCAGATAGAAAACATTTCAGATAGATTCACTGTTTATAAAGCTGTTTTCTCATGGGACCCTGACTTGTGCGCTGGGTGATCAGCACTGTTAAAAATCAGGCATTTACTTAAGAATCTAACAGGGATTTGAGAGCAAAAAATTAAGACTCCTGTTCTTGAAAAACTTGCATTAGATGTTCACAGATATACTATATGTAAAAATGAAATTTTTTAAAAATTATTTTTATTTTTCCTGCAATGGTGATGTGAGAAAATATAAAATAAATACAGTGTTCTCAGATCTCTATTACTCCATTTACTTTCATAAATTCCCAAATAAGTAACAATATTGTTGTCCAGACAAGAGTAACCCTCTAAAACAGACACAACTGCTGCTGCCCGCCCAGAAACACTGGTGTTAGGCGTGGTACTGTACAACTTTATACTCAATTTGCCTCGGTTGCCTAGAATAGAAAAAATCCAAGCCTAATCCAGTCTGAGTACTGTGAGTACCCATCAGTACAACTTGTCTTGAATGAACTTTTTGTCTTTAGGAAGATTAAAGAGCTGGCAGCACTGGAAACTGAAGTATAACGTTTATTGTAGCAGGGAATTAATGACAATTTACAACATGACCATGCTCTGAAGAATGATGAGATGGTGCGTGCCGTGTTACCGTGATGCAGGGTCAGAGCTGTGGAACGTGCCAAAACCATGCAACATGCCTTCGTAACATGGGTCTAGCACACACTGGGCTGAAATCAGCCTTGCTTTTACCTGGAATTTCCAAGTAGATGTAGGCAGTGTGTTGAAGGTAGAAAGCCAACATCTGACTGCTGAACTTTTTGCCTTATACAGCGGCTTTTGACTCATTTCCCGTCTTACTCATAGCCAGAGTGGAGTGAAAAATTTGCGGTAAATAATTAACACAACAAATTTAGCCTTTTTTTTCCTACTCTGCAAGCAAATAGTGATTTTTCAAGCAAACCTCTATTCAGATTTATCAAATGCATGCTGCACAATTTTTTGGTTACTTCATGGCTGAACACAAATAGCTCTACAGGCATATTAGATGATCGACTTCTGAAAGGTGACCTATGCTGTTTAATTGTATCACATTAACTAGGAGCTTTAGTCTTATTTTCTGTGTGAAGGATCAGGAACAAGTTGTACAGCTTTCCATCACTTTCCTCCTTTTTTTCTGACACTGGTGCATTACTAATTTTTCTAACTCCATGAGGTATAATGAAATTAATTTTCCTAGGTTTTATTTACCTTTTGCTCTGAAAAGTGAACCACTCAATGTGTTCTAAAATTTTTCTTATTCTTATTGAAATAAATTATTTGGTTTTAGTATTTTTATACAGCTAATAGCTTTGTTTTGTTTTCCATAAGGATGAAGGGAAACATGGCACACACCACACTGACATACGGCCCTAATGGTTGGCACTAGACAAGAACTTTCACTATAAATTTATGTTAAATGATTACCTGCTCAGATAATTGCAACAATGATTTCCAATAAACTGACCTCCATACAAATATTTCAACCTCCTCTTCATTTGGAATCCAAGATTTTTCTGAATGGTTTCTTTATTTTCTATCAGTTCTACTTTTGTATAGTTAGACAAGTTAAATTCTTGTATTAATGACAAGTTAATATTGTCAGCTTCTCATAATTTTATAATAAATATATAAATAGTCTTAGAGCATGAGAATTTTTAGCTATTGTGTGCAGGGGCTTTTGAGTCATATAGTTAACCCCTCCCAGATTTGCTCCTTTTATATGAATGTATTCAGAGAAAAGAGCTGATATTAAGTTTGTTTCCAGTATTCAGTGCCAACTGAAAAAAAAAGAAGACCTTAAAAAAAAAAAAAAAAGACCTGTTTTTTAACATCTGAAGTTCCCAGTCCAGTGCAGAAGTTAAATGTCTTTGCTTTTCCACTGTGCAACGCAGAGAATGTGGTGGGAACAGAATAGCAAGGCAACTCAGCTGGAAAATATCTCAGATAGATGAAATATTTGTCAAGCAGTTTTCTCATGTGAATATGCCTCTAGTTGGTATATGCCAGTCACTAGAGCATGGCATTTGTTTTATCTTCTGTCCCAAGGATTTATTTTAAAGGAAAAATTGCTGTGTAAGGCACCAGAATTGTGGAGACAACAAAGCAACACAAGTTTAACAAGAGCTCTATCTTTCATGAGGCTAACAGAAAAAGAGTCAAGTTTTAATATCCTCAAAGGTCTTTTTTTCAGATAAGATTTTTATAACAAAGGAACCTTAAGGCAGGTTCCCTTTCTTCTTCTCTGTTAGACTCATATTCATTATTGCCAACACGGCATCATTTTGCATTTTTTAAAGATGCAGACATCAAATATGATAGTGTTGCATTTAAAATGAATAACAACAACTACAATATTAAAAAACACGTTTTTCCCAGATGTGCTGATGTCTCAATAGAATCTTTATGCCGAAAAGGAAACAAGGCACATATAAGTGTTTATCAGCTTTGCAGCTTACAAAACCAATGTCCTGAACAAAGACAGCAACATATCCAGTGGGTGTTATCTGATCAAAAACATTCCACATGTACAAATCAAAGCTAGGGGGAAAAAGAGCCGTGTAAAGATGAGATAGCTGAGAAGGCAGCCACTTCAGGAAAGGGTCCCCTATTTAAACAGTTAGGCTTTAAAAAAGGCAAAATGAGAGCTAAATGAATTCCCCCTCAGGGTTCATGTTCTCACAAATGGGTCTCTGAATTGGATAAAGATACATAATGATTCTGTTTTCCAGCATGGTGTGGACACTGACCTGTCTGCAGGGCATATTTGAAGGTGTGTGGGGGGAAAAAGGAGAGAGTTAAGCCCCAAAAGGTATGCAGGCAGCAATTGGATTAAATTAATATTACAATTAGTGCTGCAAAAAGAAATAATATTAACACCATGAAAAGAAAGAGCCCCGTGATACGCTAATATATAGTATCTGCACCATCCTAATGTACTGCTGAGCCACACTGAGTAAAACCAGCATTTGTCTAAAACTCATCTTCTGGATGATGCAGTAAAGGAATTCAAGAGAGAGAGGATCTTTGCTATGTGCTGATAAAATCTCATGGAAAAGTTGTCCAGTTACTGGCACTTTCCTCTCCAAAACAACCATCCTGGGTATTGTTTCAGTTCTTATTTGCAAGTTATTTGTGTCTCTGGCCATAAGGGTTCAATAAATAGTTAAATCAGTACTGAAACTGAAGAAGCTGGCTCATTTGCCTGTCCTCTTTGGCTTACTTTCATGCCGAAGGTGTGAATTCCTCATGAAGATTTTTCTGGGGGACACACACATATACGAGCCTTCTCCCACCTGTATTCTTCGGGGTCCAAAGGATGTCAGATTATATTAATGTCCCAGCACCACCTGGCAGCATATTTAGATGGTTTTTTATCTATTTCCACAAAATGTACAGGTATTTGATGGTCTTTTTGTTGTATATTCATTTTTGAGCTTTACATTTTTAAGGTTTTATATCCAACCATTCAGTCCTGAAAAATTTGAAAACAAATAAAAGTTTCTGTTAAGTTTATAATAAAAATTAATTGCTATTATCACATGACTTCTGAGTTCAGGGCCTTTAAAATCAGAACCAAAATTTGTAAAAGTTTTTATTTAAAATACAAAACACCATTAGTGCTGGCAACACCAATATAGTCCCCACATTTCATTTGCCAAAGGAATCTTGCAGGAGCTGTTTCTAAGCAAAAATAAATCTCTTGCTGGGAGGGTGAAGAGGGAAAAATCAATAAATGTGGGAATTAAAATTAACCCTGAGTAATTCTTATTTAATCCTACTTCTTTCATTTGTACGATATCATTTTCCTTTATGTTTTAAAAGAGTAATAATTAGTAATCTGTTGATGCACTTAAGTAGAGGGACAGAAACGCTATTAAAACATCTGAATCAAATATGCTGGGAAGATCAACAGGTTTGGATCAGTCACCTTACTGAACTCATCCATGGTCTTAAATGAGATAGGAATTACTTACTTACTTGAAAAAATATGAAGGATTGTTATTTATTGGTATGCAATTTGGAGCGGCAGTATCCTGATCAGCTTCAGAACATGAATTTTTCTTCCACAAATGGTGTGGATGAACCAAGGCAATGGCCAACATCTTACATTGAAAACTGTAGTGAATGGGCTGGTTTGAATGTATATCGTGCAAGCCAATGTGCTTCCGAAAAAGCCTCTTTCAGTTTGTAGCCTTCTCTTGACAGCGTAGTCACCATTTTGAAGCACAGTAGCCTGTGTTTTAAGCAGGTATCTATGAATGACAAGAGTCAACAGAGGCACACTATTGCAGTGTGGAATAGTGCAGACATCTTCACAGAGATGCCACCAATGTAGAACCAGCCCACGGAAGGTGACCAGTAAGTCTATGGGAATCTCCTTTTTGCATCTATCTCTGTAGATAAGCACCAGATGATGGCAGACAGACTCAACAAAGATCACAATTAGCAATTACATATCCTAAACCTCATGTGTGTCTCCTAATGTATGAATTTAACACTAGTTCTCCTCCAGCTTCCCTGTTCAGGAGCTCTAGTTTTGGCATAACAAGATGAGCATGGAGTTACTCTTTGGTTTCTGTGCAGGATGGTGATGACACAGACTATCTATAACTCTTACATTATTGTTTTGGGTTTGTTTTTAAAGAAAAAAAATAACTTTGAAGTGTCTATTCAGCTCAGAACATATTTGCTTTGCATATCACAGGCAACAGGACAATGTAACTACAGCCCACAACACCAGTTATGATTTGATCTCCTGACAGCAAAAGGGGAAGGGAAAAGCACCGTAAGAGGAAAAAAAAAAGAGGGAAATGGAGTGGTTATTACTGGAGTGAACATTCAGTCTGTGACAGGGTAAGGGAAAGAGGCACCAGTTCTGGACTTTTATACTTCAGCACAAATTATTCTGTTTTGCTTGCAGCCCATGACACTGCGAGTCACCAACCTGTGATCCTCTGCCCTAGACTCCCAGGAGCCCGGGGGCTAGTATCTGTTTCAAAAGTCTGGCTGATGACAGTTCCTCCTTCAGGATGCTCTGATTTGAAATTGGGCAGGAGTCTTATTTTACAATAACGTTTGAAAGATTACGTTTTCTAAAGTCACCTCTTACTTGCCTTTGTTCTCTAATACAATGTAAAGAATGAGTACCTTGGCATTTTAAGACATAATTTGCAGAGGACTGTACCATCTGATGCTGCCTTCCTGTAACAGGCAGCATCTGCTGCCTGTGTCAGATGCCTCAGTCGCTGCAGGTAGCACGGGCAGCACAGCCTATATAGCTAAGGTTCCCCAAGACTCTGCAGCATAAAACCTTGTTTTCAACTGTTTATAACTCTGCCAAATACATTTGTATTAATCTTTTCACTAGGAAGTAGGATCCATTTTATTATCCTTGCCAGTGATGTCAGATGAGTTGTCTGTTTGCATCTGGAAATCTTAATCAGTCCAGTCACCTTTCATAAAAGAACAAAGAAAACTGAGTTTTAGCAAATGAGAAATATGAAGGAAGTATTATAACTGGCATCTCTTGGCTCCGAGAGGCAGCTATTACCTCCTCCTGCAGGTCCTCCCACAGCTGTAACCCCAGCCGACTGCTGTCGAGCTTGGCTCGCAGTCAGTGCGGTGATACTCGATAGCTTTGAATCAGTGCTGATGACTGAGATAAGGCAAACTACATGAAACGCCGGGTATTAAAGACAGAACTTCTTTTGCTATGAACATGCCAAATATTGCTGATGCACCTGTTTTATGTTCAGAGTGGGAAGACGGTCAAAAAGGAAGTGGCCAGCTTTAAAAGAGAAGCAGTGCTTTCAATTTCTGAAAATAGCCCAGATACAGAACTGGGTAATAAGAATACGTTACTGAGTAAATGCATGTTTGAAACGTGCTCGGGCATTTTTTCATTGTCACACACAAATAGTATATGTGATGTTTTCAACATACAGATTCATTTTCACTGGTCTGGAGTGCTTCTTATCTCCATCTACCACTGTCAGGGTTAAGGTGCTCCTTGGTGATAGTGGGCAAAGGTTTGCGAGAAAGCCTGCAGTGAAATCCATTATATGAATTGATCTGCCCCTTTTCCCTGATTTTCACTGCAGTTCTCACAAAGATGTAGCAGAGAGCACTCAAGATGTTAGTGTACACAAGTTAACATCCTCTGGCATATACAGATTTTCTAAATCTGAAGGCGATTTTTCTAGGCAGCATATTAATTTCCTCAGTACTCAACAGGAACGCTGGCTGAAACTGCACTGCAGGCAGGGAAATTATAACAGGTCAGAAACTTGTAGGAGCGTTAGAGAGTAGAGGAAAATGTTGGTCATTGGTAAAAGAAACCTCCATTAGAACATGAAAGTGTGCAATATCCTAGGATGTTAGGGACGAGGAAAAAAGCATTCGGCATATGACATATCCGATCTCCTTTGCTGGCTGAATCCAGTTAGATGGTACACAAAAGTGTCTTATAATGAAGTGAACAAAGATTTTCCACACCTACTAGGGTGGTAACCCTGAAGCTATGAAAGAAAAAAAAAGAATCTCTGAGAAACCACAGAACACTTGTTAGTACTTTAAAAGATTGTACAAGCCAGGAGAAAAGGTTTTTATGTTGGCTAGTTGAAAGAGACAAGAGAACTTACTAAGAAGTATGGTGTGATTTTTTTATTTTATTTTCCTTTTCAGTTTGACCACGAGTCCCTCTGAGCGAAGCAGAATCTTTGCAACCTGGGAGCTTAGTTATGGGGGTAAAAAAGAGTATGAAATGTGTGGTGCTCGTACTTGAAAAGAAATCTTGATTCACTCCCACACACGTATAAAATATCTATATTACACAGGAGTACATAATGGAATCACAGCGTTTTATCTGTAGGTAAATACAGATCTATAAGGTAAATGTGGCAATTCCTCTGCCTTATGAAGCAAAATAGTTGTAGAGACTGATTACTGTGGCGGGTGGACTGCTTGGTGCTGAGCTTTCAAGCCTGCTAAGCAGGCAGGTTTCCGAGCCTCTACACAGTCAGTACATGGGAACCGTGCGAGGGAGTGACTGTGAAGGGGAAAGGACAAATCCCCAGGGACAGCCCTTGAATCATTAGAGCTGTTGATCCAGCATACCATTCATAGGGTAATGTCAGTGCTGTGGGACCGGGAGAAGGAAAGGGCTGCTGGTGGTGCCACTCTTCACTGCAGCTATTGAGCCCTGCTGAGGAGTGAGTCCAGACAAGATTAACGCACCAAAAAAGTGTGTGTCAAACAATTGCCTCTTGAAAACCTTATTTTTTACTTCTGAGTTAAAATCCTCTCCAATTTGATATGTTAATAAACATTAATTCCACATATGGAATTTAAAAGCAAGAATCTGCTTTCAAAAACACACGCAGCATCTGGACATGCTGCATATAGAAAATCAAATAAATAGCTTTGGAGAAAATGTTTAATTTAGAGCAGAGATTTGCCTAGTGTTTAGAGCACCACATTTCGTTCAGGACCGTCTCAACTCCAGAATTTGCCATATGAGGATTTCTCTAATGTTCAGGACTAAGGGCCAAATTTGGGATCAATTCCCTCTGAGGACATGGATACCTAAATGCTGCTCCCTGTCTATGTATTTACTTTCCTATAGGTACACAAATACACTGTGACACTGAGAAGGCCAGAAGGCATTCATCACCATGCCTTTGGGACATGCCTGGCAGGTCTGTGGAGAAGGTACAACACACACACCCCCCAACCAGTTCACATTGCCAACTTCCAGCGTGCATTTTTTACTAAAAGGACAAACCGACCCTTGGAAAGATCTTCTGTGTGCTTGACCTAGCTCCTCGGTTTGTTCTTTAGTGGACAGTCTTTTGCTAAAAGCTGTGACCAGCTGTCAGCAAAGATCAAGGACTGCAGTGAAACTCTCCCACCTGCACCCTCCAGCCCGTATCCTCCACTCCTGGTGCCAAGTGTTGCTCCCAGCTTGGCCATGAACGTTATCTGCCTCTGGTATGCTAGCTAGATATCGGGTATTCCCTGTGTCCAGACAGTCGGAAACAACTGAAATTTCTTAACTGTGCCCTTGAATAAGGCTTTGAACGTGACTTTTTTGGTAACATGGATAAGAAGCAATATAATTAATACATATTTTTTTAATGATGTTTGGATTCTTTGATTTCAGGATATTTTTGAGCCTTCCGTAGCACATGCTGAGGTCTGAGACCGAATGCAAGCTGGGCATTCAGGGACAGTAATTACCCGCAGGCAGCATCTCCGCCTGGAACCGTAAGGAATTCGCACAAAGAGCCAAATCACCCCTTGATATCAACAGGGCAAGGCTGACCCACATTATCTAAGAATCCTACTCCAAATTCCCCAGATATCCAATGACACTGGGAATCTGGTGTCTGGGATGCTCAGGTTTGGACTAAAATTAACCTTTCCACCATAGTTTTCTAACTTTAAGATGTGAAAAGTACATCTGCACCGCTACCTCCATCCCTCGCAATTTTTTTAAGACAATCATTTGGAAAAGAGTAAGCTATCTTTATAGCAATCTGAAACATTAGAAAGGTGTTCAGAGACCTCATTGTTGTAGTTAAAATACAACCAAAGTAAAAGCAAATATTCTCTCATCTAAAAAAACAGCAATAAGCACACTGATATAAAACCACTTCAAGAGTTTTTAACATAAAAGGCTACAAGAGTCTAACAAACTTTTTGTCACTTTTGAGAAGCACAGTCTCCTCTGAGCCTTGAGAGACTACTGAGTGCTGTATAATTTGCCAACAGCCGTGGCTAGCACGGCGTATTATCAGGATTAGCTGCCTTTCTTTGTAAGCACACTGCAGCCTGTGTGGATCACACCAACGACTTGTTCTGCCATGGCTTCATATGCCACTGTGCTGAATTATTCACTGTCTGCTCTCTGAGTGTCAGAGTTTGCAGGAGTCCTTTCAAAGAAATAAGAAAGGGGAGCTGGTGAGGCTGGTGCAGGGGGACTGAGGGACGAGATTTGGTGCATGAAACATGCCAGGAGGCACTTGCAGATTCTTGTGTTTTGATGTGGTAAACAATCCCAGCTATTACACAGAAGAATAATCTTTAATAAAGATGATAGCTAGTTAATAGCTATGCTGAACGCAGTGAAAAGAAAACTGAAGTGGAAAAAGCTGACTGTCTGCCTCAGATTATTTATTTCTGGAAGCTACATTAATTTTTATTACATTTACGTATAAAATTCTTCACATGGAGCAAGTTTAATCCTCCCCAGATCTGTGAACAGTGGTTAGCATCAAGATATTACTCCAGAAAACTCCCGTGACTCTGCTTGTTGTTTCAACCGGGAAGATTTCTGTTACAATTACACTGCAATGATGGAATTAGCAGGGTCAGAGGAGGTAGCATGAGAGATGAGAAACAAGCATATGTGACAACCTCCAGGAGACGATTTACATGCGCGAAGCAAAATGTTTCCAAAACTAAGAGCCGTGTGAGCTTGACAAGCAAGTATGCAAGCACAGTCGTTTTGAAAGCTGGGCTGCCTCAAACAGACGGGCAGCCACCGAACCAGAATAGGGGTTTATTTGCTGGTAAAGGTCAGAAGTTAGGCTCCTATGGGCGCTAGTGGAGGGGAGAACACAAGACAGTATCTTTTAGGTTGGGGTCACTCCCAATCCCAAATTTTGGTCAGTCTCCGTGAAGGGAGGAGTTAATAGCTGTAGATGGCACTGGCATTAAATGATGCTGGTGCACGTAGCTGCCTCTGACCTTGACACACACGCAGCCTCCAGCACAGCCTGCAATGCCATGGCCAGTTTTCCTGAGCAAAAGTCACTGCGAACAGTCGTGTTCAAAGAGGATTGAAGGTTTAGACTGAAAAAACAGCTTTCAGGCGGTCTAATCTCGTAAAGTATTACAATGTACAAGGGCAGCGAGAGTAGGTGTTCACCTGTCAGTCTGCTGCATCGAAGACAAGAGCCTATCTCCACTCTCCCATGCACTGACTTTAAAAAAAAAAAAATCACATGGGGGAAAAAAAAAAAAAAAAACACAACATCTTTGCTACAGAGACATTTTTAACAAGTATTCCAGAAAGAGCACCAGCTATCAAAAAGGCTGCCAGGACCAGAAGGAGCCATCAATCGAACAAGTTTACATTTCAAAGTTTTTTGAGAACAGTGAAAATGTCTTTACCCTCCTTGATGGGAAAACTGCAGTGCTATAGGAAAGTAGCTATTTGCTGCTTCTTACTGAAACGCATTTCTCTGAAGCGGCCCTTTAACCCTGGGAAGGGTGCTAGAATGTATAGACATATATATATATTAAGTAGCTCTCCTGAGAGTTCTGCTCGGTGCTGCTTTAAGACCGTGGAGTCAGTCTGCTCTCTTTTCGTTTTCTATATGCCATTGTTCAGCTCCAGAGCTCCTCTCTGATATTAGAGATGAACTGGTTAATTTTTTAAAACCCTTTCCTGATAGTATTTAAGAGACGGCAGAATGCATCTGTCTAATTTTGACATTTATCAGATAATTCAGTCAAGTTCCCTCATGTGACACAGCTTTGTTCCCTTGAAAAGAACCTGCTGCAAACAAAAGGCCATAGTATATTGTACAGCATCGCTGCTCCCAGATGTTTCAAAATTAAACTACTAAGCCTCCCTGGCCCTGTGAAACCTGGAAGAGTATAAAAAATGGAGTGACTTTTAACAAGCTGCATTTTCTGTATCTGTGCTACTTATTTCATCTCTGTGCTTGATTTTTCTGAGTCATTTGAAAATGATTAGGCAGCTCAAATAATTGTTTCCTGGGTATATTAGCGGCACTATAATTGTCATGTTTGGAGCTAAAGTTGGTAAAGCCTGTAGTCTGCTCTGGAATATTCTAACTTCCCATATACAACAGCTCACAGATAAATATTTTGAAACTTTTATTACTAGTTTCCCTAGCAGTTCTTTTCTTTGTTTCTTTGACAGGACCCCATGTGGATTCGCTCTGACACTGTTCTTCATTACCCAACGGCACTGCCTGAACTCTGGATGGAAAGGTTGTCATCTAGCCTTTGGCCAGCATCTTGCAGTCACTACCATACGCTGGCTGCTGCATGCTCTCCTCTTCTGGGTGGGAAGGGTAAACGACAGGCCTTTACTTCTTCGTACATGCAGAAGAAAACAAATGCCATCTACCACGACATATAATTTATGTGAGTGCAGTCACAGCCTCAGACTGACTTATTGAAATAAATTATACTTGATATAATTCATTTGGGGGGAAAAAAAGTTATCAGTTACCATGCCAACACTCTTTGTAAATACCATTGGTTCTCAATGAACTCCTTTTGACCCGTTGGTCTGAGGTTGCTGCTGTGTGATGTACATAATTCTCTCAACACTGGTCCATTACTTCTGCTTAGGGTTGGGGGTCAAGCCTGTAGTGTAAAGTCAAAGAGAATTAGCAGCCCTATCAATAACCAGCTGCAGGACTGCAACCCAAATGATAGACCAGAAAAATCCAAGGAAAGATGAATAAAAAGTGGAGGAACATGCGTGTATATTCTATAGTTTGAGCAGCTGCTGTGGACTATCAACATCATCAGGAGACCTCAGTGCATTAGCATAAATTCAAATGACAAATGCACAGTGCTATTCAGAGACTCATTAATTTGCAATGGGTGCAGTGCTCATGACATATTAGTGAAAAATTCAAATGTCTTTGTAGCATCGTGAGTTTAGTTGCGGGACCTAAGTTGCTAAAATGAAAACGTGTGCAATTTTTTAGCAGTTTATTAAATTATGAAGTGTGATGACTATATCTGTGCATCTTTTTAAGCAGATGAGGTCCAGCGTGCTCCAGCACCAAATTGCATGGTTTGTGTTGAAATCTCCCTGTCAGACAAATTTCGAGCAGGAGCCGAAATACGGGCTGGGTGCTCGCTGCTGCAGGATGCAGGCTGATATCTCCCCCTTCTGGGTAAACTGCATTGCCACCGAGAGAGACAGAAAATACGGTTGCTTCATGGCTCCTGCTTTGTTACGCCTGCCTTCTCCACCACTTTAGCCACCGATTTTGTTTGCACGATGTTTAGAGGAGTCAGCGGTGGCAGAAATAAAATAAGGCAGTTTGATTTATGTACGAGCGCAGCGTCTTCCTCTGTCATTCCCTATGTACACCCGTAGTCTGTACGTGTAGGATAACTTAAACGTGTAGGATATGGAAAGCCTTAATTACAAGTATCTTGTCTTAAGCAAGTGGCTTTGTTTATCTGTACAAAATGGAGAGAGAAAAGGTTTATGTTTTTATATGAGGAACAACCCGACCGTAGTACTTTTTCATAACATTTAGATCAAGCTTGCAATTATAACGTGTGACAACCGAAATACACAGCGGTGGTGTTTATTCTTAGTGCCTTGACCCTGCCCTGTGTATGCAGATCAGACACACTGCTATATCTTTCTGACCTCGATGAACACGGCAAGCTTCGCCTTACGTTTCTGCTTCCTCTTGGACCTCTAACTATATCCTTGCCTGGCCCTGAGTTTACATGTTTTTCTGTCCACCTGGCTGTCACATCTAATGTGGGTTTCCTTTACCAGGAAAATATGCTGTAAGATAATTGCTAGTACTTTTTCTGAGGAATAAAACCCTTAGTTTTAAAGTGCAGGGGCCACAACACCAGACTGGCAAAAAATAGCTTACATTTTCAAAGGCACTAGATTTTAGCTGCATAGTCTCTGAAAAATTTTGAAGCAACCTGATTTTTAAAGACAGTGGAATCAGCTGCCAGTCGCATGTCCAAACCCATTAGTTGCTCTTGAACATTTGGGTGTCTCTGTAAAACACAATAATATTTTATATATACACCAGTCATTAGGTAGCACAATAATAAGAGCCTTAATAAGGTTTGAAGCATCTCCCAGCATATGTCACGCCTCAGAGTGAAAGGAAAGCCATTTCTCACTCTGGCTTCTCATCTGTGTCATGCCACCTGCCACGTAGGATATGGTATGTCACAGCTCAAAAAAAATAAAAAATAAAGGCTGTAAAAGAAAAGGGTGGCATGCCTTTCCCATCCCTGCGAGGAATGCCACATTCCTCTGTGCCCCCCAATATTTGGATAATCGTGATGCTCGCTGGGTGACCTGGGCTGCCAGTGAGCTTAGTGCGTATGGAAAGTGCTTTGCCCTCTCCACATGGAGAAGAAAAGCAGACAGCACATCACCAAACTAAGAGTGCAAACCACTATAAACTGGCTTAAACCTACAGCTTCCAATTACACCAACAGATTAGGATGCTTGTCTGCCCTCAGCTTCCACCCCCTCCAAAGGCTTTCCAGGTAGGCATTTGGGGTGAGATCATAAAAACTCTGCATGAGCCTCCCATCAAAGTCAGTTGAAGCTTCATCACACAGTAACATCATTTATTTTAGTTAACCTTGCCCAAACCTGACATGAACTTCCACATCACTGTGGATCTGAATTATTGCAGGCAGAAGGAAGGAGTTTGATAAGGAGAGGGCAAATATGGTGGCAAGGTGTGATGCAAGCAAAGGGTGTGTCTGGGTGTGCAGACATCAGGATCTCCCTCCAGGTTTCAGCGTGGGAAACGCTAAAAATGTGGAGCAACGGTCAAGACTGGATCTACAGTTATTTTAGACACAGAAGGGCAAATGTTCAGCCACGGAGGCTGCTCCAGGGGATTGCAAGGAAGGAAGAGCCAAGAGCGAGCAGACCCATGTCTCTATGGCCCTGACTGATGGAGGAGCACAGCACCCACCCTCCGACTCTCTTTTCCCCTTTGCCACTGAAATCCCAGTGTTAAGCTACAGAGCAGAGCCTTAACGCAGGCCTGTCAGGCAGCTGAAGGTCCCTCTTCAGCAAAGAAAGCCTTTGGTGGCCTTTGGCTGGCTCCAGCTCTCCAACATTTCCTTCCCTCCCCTCCATCGGGGATAAGACTGGAGCAAACAGCACAGTGCCATGGATGATTGCCTAATGTGACTGTTGATGCCAGCAGGACCCTAAAGCCTAAATGACAGCCGTGGGATCAGAGCAGCCTGGAAATGAATGACTCGCCCTTCTCCTCCCACCACCCACATCAAAAGTGCTGTGCAGGAGCTCAATGCAGCTGAGGATTCAGACCATTATCTAAATGTCACCCTGACTTCTGGGGAGAGATGAAATTCTGTTTTGTGTGTATCTCTCAAAAGCCTAGTTAAAGGAAACAGGGCACAGGTGTGGGTTTTTTTAAGAAAGTAGACTGTATTTCTTATGAGGAACAACTTTTGTTCATTAAGAGGCAACACTGGACAACAGGGTTTGATTTAAAATATAACCACCTAATCTCTGCAAACAATTGCAGAGGTTTCCTTGTATTTACAACAAATGCACTTGAGGTTCAGGTGTCAGTGGAGAAAGTACCTGATCAAGACCTGGTCAAGAACACTGGCAAAAGAAGAGCTTCCTTGCAAAGAAGTTGTTTTCCATTACTGCAAAAGGCAGGGGTTTGCTTTTGTTTCAGAAAAGCCCAAATCTATTTTTCTCTTTATGTTGTTTTTTTTTTAACATCATAGCAGTGGAGAAGCAAGCTGCTATGGACACCTCATTTCCAGGTGTGACGCTGATTTCAGGAACGTGTGTGTTCCAAGATGATGTACCTTGTCATAGATGTCAGGTGGCTGGCTAGCAACAGGAGGTGAATGGGGAAATGTCCCATCTTGAAATCCTACAAAATGATTATTACCTGCAGAAGAATCCCAGCAGAGGGAGTTTGATAAGACAAATGGAAAATCAGATTGTGTCTATGAGCTGGCAGAAGCAGTGAACTCCCCCCAGAAATGTGGACAGTGGGAAAAACTATGGTCTGAGCTACACCAGTGAAAACCCAGTCAGTCTACCAGCTTCAGAAATAAAATTTGGTCCGAAGTGATTAGAAAGAAAGAGGTGACAATATTATTAAACTTATGACACTGTTTGCGTTAACATCTTTTTTTGTGCAGAACATGTTTGTATTTCAATTGGCAAAGTATTTACAATGAGACCAGATATACTCACCACCAAGGGCAATTAATTCAGGGTTATAAAGCTTGTGTTTCAGAACAGGCATGAATAATTCAGTGTTAGGTTGTTTAAGTGTGTTTTGTAAAATAGAGCTGCAGCTTTTGTTTTTCTTGAAAGCTTCTGGAATAAAATGCGATTTTTGGTTTTTTCCTTTTCTCTTCACCCCTGGGGAGAGCAGTGGCCTTTTGATGTTCCACACTGACCTGCATTCCTTGCTTTTTTCCCACTAACTTGAAGAAAATATGACTTAAAATGAGAGGTTTGCAAGTAAGGAGTATGGGACTAACCCTGGGTGTCAGAGCCTATCAAACAGACTGTGGTGCTTCCTACTGCTTTAATCGTTACCAGCCTTGCCAGATTGTGAACTTTTATGATGCTGATAAGCAGAAGTGCACACAGACATAAAGGCAGCACTTGCTTTTGAGTGCAAGTATAACCAGGTAAATGAATTTATGGAGCTGAGGGGAAGGTGCTTGTGTGGTGTCCCTCCATCTCTGCTTCAGGTGTGCCACGATACTTTCATACTACTCCATGGGCTATGCACGTAAACCTAAAAAACAAGCCTGGGTAACTGCTGGCTAATGGTTGATTTTTGACCAAAAGTGTCTTTACCACCCAGAGTCAAGAGACAGCAAAAACGGGGAGTTTTTTACAGCCTTTGCAAACTGTTGACATAGTACAAGACATATTCAAACCTCTTATAGTCCCTGTTAGCAGCTGGGTGGGCAGGGGTGTGTCAGTGGAGAAGCTGAGACCTCCATCATGTTCTTCAGGACTTCCATATTTGAAGGCCCTTGTTAAGGAGTATTTTAAATCAAGAAGTAGCAGAAAAACAGAAACAACATGCCTGAGAGGCTCAGATAATCGATGTTCATCATGTAAGCCTTGCTGGACTTGGTATCTTGGCAGAGCTTAGGAACTTGAGGGTCCCACTAAACATGTTCTTACACAACAGGGCAGACATGGCAAATTATGGCAGTCTTGGTAAGTATCGTGTGCTGAAAAGCAGAGCACCTCAAATGGGTAATATGGCAGACAGCCTTGTTTTTTTCACTATATACCTAAATTCTCTTCAGAGGATGAAACCTTATGGTACTTATGTGGTAGCTGACTTGAGCCTTTCCAGGCTAGGCCAATAACCACCAGACAGCTAGCTGGAGATAATCTCTGTATCTGTCCAGGCCTCCACAGCCAGAGAGACAACGATGCTTGGTGCAGCTGAAACGCTGGATTTTCACACTTTTCTGCCCAAAATCCTTTGTGCAAGTAAGCCATGAGACTTCTGAGAAGGAAGGAAAGTATGTGCACGTCTCCTCTGCCAACACTCAGACCATGTCATGCTCACCTACACCTTTTCCTGGAGACATCCACATGAGGGATAATATTTGCTCCCACAAAAGCACAGCCCAGGAAGAGTATAGAGAAATTCCTAGCCTGGTAACCTGGTGTTTTTCAAGAGAGTCTTTCATATTTCTATAACGAATAAGTTGACATGGCAGTAGACAGGGCAAACTCCACATGAGTTTTTCCCCGTGGGAAAAGGACAAATGGGAAAGTCAATATTCAATATTTGCAGTAAGTTGTGTAGCTTATACAGGCTGTCTGCAAGGTTAGTGTGATTAAAGATTATGATTTAAAGGAAAACAAATGTGTGCCCTAAACCAGCATTTCTCTTTAGAAAAAAACTACATCTTTAATTGTTACCTCTATGTTACTCGCTGTAAGGTTGATCTATTTTGTTCCCTAGAGTGATAAATCTTGAACAAATGCTTGGGTGCTGTAGTGTATGGCAATGTATAGCAGATTTGTTTTCTAGCTAGCATTCCATATTTCTATTCATTTGTGCTGCAGCACAAGAGTGGCTGAGTGAAATGTCCAAACCTCATGCATCTTAGGATCGCTGGCTTAAGGAGGGATACACCAAGTGCTGGGAGAGTGTGGGAAGGAAACAAATTGACAAACAGCCAATGGGAAACAGAGAAAAAGGCATTTTTACTGCACTATGTTTACAACTTGTACTTTCTCAGATCCTAAAAAATCCACTGTTTTGCCTACATGTCTGCAAGACATTATAGTTCCACTTGGTAAAAAACCATGCATGTCAGTGCACAGTTATTAAAGTAATAGCTTCCCCAAGCTAACATGTGCTGAAATTCAGGTTTAGAATTGCCTGTGAACTCTGGAAAAATGGAAGATTTAATGAAAGGATCTTCAAATTACTAAACCTGAACAGTGAATTTGCAGCCTGCCCCTTCTTACTGCTTTTGTTTCTGTATGACAGTATTTTTTCTTCTAAAGTCTCATTAAAGTTCTCTAATCTGAGAGTGAGATAACATAAAAGGGAGGGGTGGGGGGTGTGTGTGGGGGGGGTGGGGGGGTGGGGGGGGTGTCCGTCCTGCGCCCGCTTCTCGAGTTTGGAAAACAGCTGACGTACAGAGCAGCCAGGAAATTGAAGCAGAGGCAGTTCAAGATATTCCTGGGTACACGTATTGGGGGGAAAATAACTTTTATAGGACTCCCTCCTTTTTTTCTCTTTCTCTTCCCACTGAGGAATGGTGTTGGCTTGTGCTGCCAGGCGAGGTGCGGCCGTGGGGGGGTTGTGTGCCCACGGCACTCCCTGTACCCCGCAAGCTCTTTGGGGGTCACAGACCCTCTGCATCCATCACCAGGGACACAGCCAGTTTCAAACTGTGGCACTCTTTCTTTCTCACATTTTTAGACTTATTTTTAACATTAGAATAAGTTAAGATCGAATCCTTAATGGCTACAAAATGCATTCAGAAAATCTAATTTACACCCAACACATTTTCCAAAAATGCATTTGTAAGTGACAAATAAATTATTTATTAGATATGTCTGAAAATATTGACCCAGGGCTTCCTTAAAGCCCTTTTATTAGTTGATACCTTGTTTTCATCTACCTTACAGTAGCCTTCTCAGCATTTGTTTCACTAACAAGGCCATTGCCTTTGTTTTCATCATACCTCCTCATTATATTAATTGTTTTCTGTTGTTCTTTACCTGTCTTCTGCTGTTAAGAAACTCCTCTGTGGTTTGTGGTGTGACAGAATTGTCAGAAATTCTGCATATTTGGTTTGTTATTGTCTTTTTTAATGAATATGGACTCCTAGACAGTCGGCAATACTTCATTTCCCAGTCTGTAAAACATATGCAGTGAAAGACGTCATGTGAGAAAAAAGACTATATTTAAAATAGCTTTGATAACAAACCTGTACAGAGCTCACACCAGAGCCAATCTAAACATTACAACACTTAATAACTGAGCCACAACACAGGCCAAAGTACGCTGCATTATGAAATGCTTGCAGTATTTACCATTTTTTTGTAGTCCTGCTGCCACCAGCTGAAGTACTGGTGAAAATATTGAAATTTGTTATTGATCTCATCAAAAAAAGTTTCATAAGATAAATTTAAGGAAGCAACTGTGTCTTCAGTTTAGTAGAATTAGTCATGCCTATTGCCTTTTAGTTAATAATTAATAATAAATCTAACAGTTAAAGATACTAAGAGAGACTAGATTACTATCTTCTTAGGCTTCATCTAGGTGTCATTTTTGTAAAGACCCAAAGGTGTGAGCCCACAAGTGGCCAGCCAGAAGGGGAGGTTGGGTTTGAACTGTAACCACATCAGCTGTTTCATAGATGCTGCCCATGTCCATAGTCTTACCCTTCCCACCCCTGTGCATGCAGAAAGGCTTAATGCTTTTATGGAGGGCTTCATCATCATAAATCATCTTTGCTTTTAGACCTGAGGCAAGAGGAGCACACTGGTGCCACCAGGCTTTTGGATTTCTCAGAAGGTGTGTTTTTCAGAGCTGCATTCAGTTGCACTGTGCCAGCAATGTCCAGTCTTTCTGACCAAAGAGACGACACACCTTCTTCCACTAGATGAGGGATGATGAATACTGGTTTTGCTCATCCAGTGTGGAGGACAGTTAGTCTAAAAAACCTAGGGCTCCTTGCCAGGAGTTTGCATGGCCTCAGGAGGTGTCAGGATGGAGATGGCCTGGAGGCATTGCTTGAGCTCAAAACCTGAGAATCTCTGCTCTTTCCCATACCAGGATGTGTGAGCTCACGGTCCTGTGAGAGCAGGAGTGGACAGGTTTTACCTTCAATCACAAGTGAAAAAGACAACCTCGTCAGTCCCAAAGACAGACTGAGGTCGAGGAGGGCAACTTTTATTTTTTAAAAGGAATTCTAGTGCCATGAGTATTTTTCATCTGCCTTCTCATCCAATTCTTTTTGTTTGTCATCTTCAAGACTGTACAAAGACTGTAAGAAGACTGTATTTCATGCTCTGACACCAGCTACTCCCTTAAGACAGTCCTTGATAAACAAATGTAGAAGGTGATGAAGACAAAGGTTATACAAAGTTTATCCTTTAACTTCATACAGAAGCATTGCATAAAATGGTCTTTTCTCAAAAAAACCTCTACTCAGTAGTTCACCAACCCTAATTAAGGCATTTTAAACTGCGTGTAAACAGTATATTACTCTTTTTTTCTTCTTCTTCTTTTTTTTTTTTTTCCGTCCATTGTAACTGAGGTGCTTTGTTTCAGGGAGAGAAACACAGCAGAGAGACACAAAGCTTCCTGAGCCTCTTCTCTATTATATAGTGGAGTGTATAATTGTTCAGAGCTGCAAAATAGTCTAAAGGGACTTGATTATGCAAATACATTAAGCGTCTCTTAAAATCTTCTGAAATTATACCATATTAGCCACACAATTAAAGAAAAAAAGATCATCTCATTTGAGTGTGCATGGTCTTTCCTATTTGAAAAAAGTATGTTTCTCTAAAGGAGAGAATGGAAAAGGATCATGATATCAGCCTAAATCCAGGTTACAAAACTGGACTGCTAGTTGTCTCATGAGATATAACCCAGTGACAATTGATATTTCGTCCTCTAACCTTACCTCAGCCTTCACACAGTTGTCTGTTCCCCTTGAGCCAGTCAGATCTAAGCTGTCAATTAATAGATAATGTAAGTTTACTTAGATGTCATGTAATGCTGTTATCCATGTGGAAATACATCAAATGTCCTAGTTTGCTCTAAAGGCTATGGCGCTTAGTAAAAATCTTCTCCCATGGGAAGCCTAGGCTTGACAAATGCCTGAGGATTAGTCATAGTCAGCCATCTCTTTGTGATGCAAAATGACATAATCATTGACTTTTTCAAATAGTATTACACTTCTACTTTCTTCAAATAAAGAACCCAATTCTAGGTTTGCAAACAGTTTAAAAGATTTATACAAAAGATTGTATAAATTTGTTATTGAATAAAGATGTCTTGCTAAACCTCAGGAACAGAAGAAACACAATAGCTCAAAGACTTACTTAAATTTTCAGTAAATTCAAGGATGTCTAAAAAACAATTTTTTCTTTCAATATTTGGCATGGTTTTGTATCATATTGCTGGAGCACTAGATAATCGATAACTTAGATCATTCTCTCCAAAACCATTCAGATTGTGCACTGAAAGCACCAAAAAGTTTGCACAATACAGGTTGATATTCCATTGTAATAATTGTGAACTTTATTTACATTATTTATCTTAAAGTAGGGCACCTTTAAATTAAAATTTTATATTTTAAATAGGATCAAAAAATCCATTTAAATGCTTATTTTTCCTAAACCCCAACATCCAAAACATATGGAAAAAATTGCCTCTAGGTATTGAAAGTTGTTGCCTTTATCATACTGTGCATCTAAATTCCCAAGGATGATTGATTTAACGAGGTTTGCACATTAAAAATCTTTTTCTTTGTTACAATAGAGGAAATCACAAGAAAGATTAATGCCCTCTGCATGGTGCCACCGAATTAAAATGTCTTTCAAATATCTTCACTCCAGGAACACTTTGCTATCCAGGCCTGTACTTAGTAAAGCTTTTCTCAGTGTAAAGAATGTATTAGTCATGGATGATGATGCTGGTGTGCTATAACCTAAATACCTGGAATATGCATATATTAGGACAAACTGGGCACTTCAGAAGGCTTTGAAGAAGTATTCATTTTTCAGGTTGGTATAACAGATTCCATGTCAGAAACGCACGAGGCTACCCAAAGGTATGACATTCAGTCTTGACATATTTTCCCATTTCAGTGGTGTTATCTGACATGAAACAGAGTAATACGCTCCACCGTCGCTTCAAAACTTTCTTATACATAAACCCTCAGCAGTATTTTCTTTGCCTGATATGACAATGTGTCGCCCTAGCATCTGCTGCATTAATGTTTTACAAAGCCATTTTTTTTTAAATTTCATCTGCTCTTATAATCATGAAGAGTATGCTGCTGATCCAAATATTTTCTCCATATTCATACAGAAATTCAGGCTATACTGTCTTAGAGATCACCTCAAAAGTAAAGGGACACAGACCAGCTTGAACATACACTTCTTTCTTTAGGTGAAGAGCTTGTATGCATACTGCATATTGACATACCATGGAGAAAGATCTTTCCTGTCATACCCCACTTTCTAACACACCCCACACTTTTGACTTGAGTGGAGGGATGGGGAGAAAGGGTGGAGGAAGAAACAAGACTACTGAAGTGGCTTTGGAGTGTTGGAAAGTGTCTGCTGGAGATTATATCCGTGCTGGATACAGCAAGTGCCACCCTGTGTGTCTCACCAGAAGACCATCTAATTCACCTCCAAGCAGAGACTGGGACACAGATGGTATAGATGCAACATGGATGACTGGAGAGTTGACCTCTGTGCAAAGCAGGGAGATAATCAACCTGGTAATATGAAAGAATCAGCACAGCATACTGGTTGTTTAGTTTTACACCTTCCTCAAGAAAAATATAGGTGCTATCACATTAATTCCTTCTGGAAAAAAGATTAATTCAACAGTTCCTTCAAAGAAAGTGCATTATATATATAAATATGCCTGTAATGCCAGTATACTGGAAAAAACATAGCTCTATTTAAGCATGAAGTCAGGGTATGGATGTATTTACAGTGGAGAGAATAAAAGAAATATAGAATCACAGAACCATAGAAAACTCCAGGTTGGCAAAATCTATATAGTTCATCAGATCCAACCTTTCACTGAAAGCAGGGCCTTGGATTAGGTTATCCAGGGCCACATCAACTCAAGTCTTCAGGTGAGATTCCAGCACTTTTCTGAGCAAAATATCCCATGTTTGAGTATTCTCACTGTGAAGAATATTTTTAACATCCAGGCAGAATTTTACCTCAAGCAACTTGTGCCTGTTGCCTCATACCTTGGCACCATGCATCTTTGTGAAGTGAGGATAACTTATTCTCCACAACCACCTTCAACATATTGGAAGACCATGATTAGAACCTCCTGAGCCACCATCTCTCCAGGCTGAGCAGTTCCTCCAACCTGTCTACATACATTGAGTTCTCCAACACTTTCATCATCTTGGTGGTCTTCCTCTGGATCTGGTGGTCTTTCTCTCTTGAACCAAAAGGACCAAGACAGTATCAGCACTAGCGTGGCCAGCAGGGACAGGGAAGGGATCTTACCCCTGGACTTGGCACTGGTCAGGACACACCTCAATGACTTGGGCCCCTCATTCCAAAAAAGGCCATTGAATGACTCGAGCGTGTCCAGAGAAGGGCAACAAAGCTGGTGCAGAGTCTGGAGCACAGGTCTGATGGGGAGCTGCTGAGGGAACTGGGGGGGTTTAGTCTGGAGAAGAGGAGGCTGAGGGGAGACCTCATGGCCCTCTACAACTCCATGAAAGGAGGGTGCAGAGAGGGGGGATGAGTCTCTTGACCCGAGGAACAAGCACCAGGACAAGAGGGAATGGCCTCAAGCTGCGCCAGGGCAGGGTCAGACTGGCTCTTAGGAAGGATTTCTTTGCAGAAGGGGTCGTTGGGCGTTGGAATGGGCTGCCCAGGGCAGGGGGGGGAGTCCCCATCCCTGGAGGGGTTGAAGAGTTGCGTTGACCCAGCGCTGAGGGATCTGGTGGAGTTGAGAACGGTCAGTGTGAAGTTCATGGTTGGACTGGATATCTTCAAGGTCTTTTCCAACTGAGATGATTCTGTGATTCTGTGATTCTGAGTTTTCCAAGGTATGGCCTAAGAAGTGCCAAGTGGAGTGGGATAATCACATCCCTAATCTGCTGGTTATATTCCTGCTGATGGAAGCCAGGACTTCACTGCTGCAAAGTTGCACTCATGTCCAGCTTGCCATCCACTCAGTCAGTCCCCTGCATTTCTGACAGAGGCGGGTGAAGGAGGCGTTGATACAGCACATAACATGACCATGGCCTTGGGGGCTGCACAGTCTGTTGAGGGTATTATAGGGTTTGTGCTTGCTCCTGCAGATCTAACCAAAGAGTCAACAGGAATCAGCCTGCCACCATAAATTCAGTCCACGTTTCATCCACAAAAAAGAACACAAGGACTTTCCCAAGGACTTTATGCATGATTGCAGTGAGAATGCAAGACAGAGGGATACATACAGTCTTGATGCAAGACAGAGAGAATAAAGAGCGAAACTATAGGCCCGAGCTCAATAAATGGGCAAAAGTAAATATCAGAAGAAGATTTCAAGCTGAAGAGTGTTGGAAAGTGAAATATCTGAAAAGCAGCTTAGAAATTGAGGTATGCTTTCAACAACAAATATAGTTCTTCAGACAATACATGAAAATTAGGTGCGCTCTGCCATCTACTATAATTACTAAAACTCATTCGTTATTTCTAGTTTAGTAATATGTCATGAGTTCCACCCAGGCAATTTCCCATTATCCTTCATAATCTACAAACATATAGTAAGAGACAGCACCTGTCATGACAAGCCTTAAATGCACAAGGTAAAAGATAGGAGAAAACATGGAAATGAATCACAGAGAGAGACAAGTGATTAAGTTTTTTTAAATAATTGAAGTGATTTTGAATCCTTTCACATTTAATAACAATACCCTTAGTGACTGGCCCAAGGACAAATGGACAGTCTGTTGTAGAGCCGGATATTTAGCAAATATGTTCTGAGTCACCACCCAGAGCCTTCAAAAAAGGCCCAAGTACCATGTAAGACACCGACCACAGGGCAGGGGTGCTGCATTACTGCCACACC
The DNA here is from genome assembly GCF_047716275.1 of Strix uralensis. Taxonomy (NCBI): domain Eukaryota; kingdom Metazoa; phylum Chordata; class Aves; order Strigiformes; family Strigidae; genus Strix; species Strix uralensis. The sequence goes on along the minus strand of NC_134012.1, from coordinate 3,551,253 downwards.
CTTGATACCTTTTCTTAATATTTTACAATTCTATTTCAGGCAGGGTTTTTTAGACAAAGAAGACATGAAAAAAGTACAGCTGGTCTCAGAGGGATGGGATGGACAGGTACCTGCCAGACCATCTATTTCATTATTTCTCAGTTAAAAAAATCTTTTTAAAATAATTGTTTCTGTTTCTATGATCTCCATTAAAAGAGATATAAAATTACTCTCTTACAACTAAAAATATTTTAAAGAATGCAATGAAAAGAAGAGATAAACCTATAATGCTGCAGAAGTAATTACATTTAGCTGGTAAATGTTAATTATGAATGTCTAAAAAAGGGTATAAACAGAGAAGATTGTTGATGTCAGGCAATAAGCTACTTTGCAGACATAAATGTGGAGAATTCTGCCTTCTCAGTATTCTTGTTTTCTGACCAGCAGGGCAGAAATAGTTGAAGGGCTGAAACCAGCAACTATTTTGGTGTGGTCCCAGGTATACAAGGCAGATGATCCAGTGTGCTTCTACCTGCTCCCTGACAAAACCCATGAAATAGAGAAAACACTGGATCATCTGCCTTGTTTACCTGGGACCAGAAAAATAAAAGAAAAAGGGGAACAGGAACTACCAGTGTATCTTTCCTTCCCCATTCTGTGCAAGAGAAAGAAATGTGCTCTGGGGAGTGTGATTGTCTGAGGAGGAAAACAAAAGATTAGCAGAGAGCAGAGGAGGTGGAGGTGGGAGGATGGTAACCCAGCAGGACATGGGAGTGGGGAGGAGAGGGAAGGAGGACACACGGGTGGGAGAGGGGTGGACACAAGGTGGAGGGGACATGGGGTGTTGGTGATGACCGACAGGCGGTGGGGCATGACTTCGGGCAGAGGTGCAGAAGAAGGAACGGTATTTGGTCTCTGTCACAGGGGAGTGACAGAGGTAGAGACTGTCATTCATGAACCCTGGAAATATGGTAAACCAGTGGATTACCCTGGCCCAAATTCATTGTGCTACAGCCACGGAGATGGCGGAGTGGTTCCACAGAGGGTCCTCTAATTTTAATTAAATTAAATGCAAGCACGCTGCTTCCAGGGTCAGCACGGTGGTGCAAACACTTTTGGGCACCACCAGATTTGACGCACCCTGAGCCAGTGACAAAAACCCTCTGCAAGAGCCCATGTAAGCCCTGACTGCTCTGTGCTGTGCTCTCCTGTAGCAAGACCCTTCCCATCACCACATTTGCATTACCCTCCTTTCCCAAACCTGCAGAAGGGGATGACAGAAATAATTCAAATAAACCAGCCTGATGTGCACAGATGGGGTGGTGGGTAGGAGGCAGCAAATAGCCCTTGAGCAGCCCAAAGCTCCACGTCCCCGCTTTCTAACACAAAAATGCTCTTGGCTTTCTTGGGACCCACCTCAGCAGCAAGATGTGTGACATGGCCTCTTCTACAAAACCAATTTAAGGAACATGAGCTCTTTTTTTCCCCAAAGATACAAGCCATAATTCTGCTTATACATCGATCACTAGAGAATATTTGGCATCCATTTCTTCAGAAATGCCCCCCAGTAGGTAGTGAGAAGTGTTCCCTTTTCAGTCCTAACAGAGGTGAAAGGAAATTGTGGTCATGATTCACTAGATGATTTTTCAGCTGTGCTTTCTATACTGCTGAAATATTCTCTATTCCCCTGGACATCTTTAACCTCTCCTTCAACTGGATGTACTCCTACCCTTTCAAGGCATGTACAGCCATGAAGTCATCTCATTCACCTCATTCTTTAACAAATAATGTCTGCTTTTTTAATGTTCCATTGTTTAAAAAAAATCCAAAAACTTTCACAGTGTGCTTTTAACCATAGATTTAGTTCACATACAACTGAAATCAAGAAAAGTTCCTTAGCTTGTAGAGTCCATTCATTCTGGCTGCAATTCCAAAGTACCTGTTAGTTCTTCTCTTCCTCCTGGTGCTTCAAACCCTTGGAAAGTGATGAAATGCATAAAATTTCTTGCTTTCCGCCCCCCCCCCCCCCACACACACACATGTGAAGCATGTCTTTTGTGATCTCTCACCAAAAGCACACTTCCAATTTTTATGAAATTATACTTTTGGTAACCTCTTGCATGTCTATCATATCTGCAGTATCAGAGCTCTTATTTGTGTACTCAGTAGCCTGAAAAATTATTTTTTTCTTTTTCTCTCTGCCTGTCTCACTTTTTCCTTTTTTTCTCCCAGCATTTTATTCTAATCAGTAGATAGTAGTGAGCTCTCTAAAAATGGAAAATTGGCTCATCAGCATTAGACTATCTACAAATTCCTCTGTGTTTTTACCTTCTCCCTGCCTTATCTGTGTAAAGCCTTGTCATGTGCACTTTTTATTTTTGTGTAGTAGGTTCTCAAGCTTTGTGACAGCTCTGCTGTTAGTAACTGCTGTCTTACTTTATGAAAACTTTTACCAGATGAAGTACTTCGAAACCAAGCAATGTCAAGAACAACGCAACTGCTTTTATTACACTCCTTTATGGTGGCACCCGCAGAGAAGAGCTGTTATTGCTTTCCCCACATATATTCAATAAGTCCAGAAGGTTTTGGCATTTGTTGGAGCCTTACTTTTTTCCGGCTTTCAATCAGGGAAGGAGTAACTTTGCCTTTTTCCACTCCCGGTTGCACATGTGCTTCCAGAGTCACTCAAGGAGAGGCCACAGGCGCGCATGCAGTACGTGATAAGCAATGTGCAACACACGTCTGCTCGTTTGTTTCCAGCTCGGAAAGTGACGCCCATCCTACAATTTCCAGACCAGGAGCCAAGAAGCTGGCTGTGATTTCATCAGCTGGTCCAATATTTGGTCTAGACCTGAATGGAGCCTGCCAGAGCTGGCGTTAGAGATACGTCAGGTAACGAGGACAGTCCTGTGAGGGGCACGCGACAAGCACTCGGCCATCTAATGCAGCAGGGACAGCAAGTCCCAGGACGCTCAATATTGGGATTGTTTGGAGAAAGCTAAACGCTTCCCTATTTAGCTGCTAAATTTATTTCCCTGGCTTGAGCTCCTACAGCAGCCAGAGATGTAGACTGGTGGTGCAGAGCACGACGCCAGCTCAGCAGTGGACGCCGCAGAGGATCCCAGCTGTGCCAGCTGGGAAACCAGCTCCAGGAGGTGGCTGGGCTCCCGTCCCCAGCTGCAGAGGGTCCTGTGCCCCGAGAGGGCTCACCGCCGGCCCAGGCAGCGCGGCTGGGCAGGGGCACAGGAGCCGCTGCTGCCACCTTACCCTGTGTCACACCTGGAGCCCTGCGAACGCCGGGGAAGATGTCGGAGCAGCTAATGTTGCTGGAGGTGGGACCCTGCGACCCAGCTGCTCACCATGCTGGTTTAGAGCTCCTCGCCCCCAGGTCTCTGTTGAAGCTGCTGCTGCTGTTCAAAAATCCAAACTTCGGAAAGAATTTGAATGCAGTCTTTACGTGCTGACAAATAAATCTATCACTTGCCACGGATGTACGGTTTTACTCAAGCTACTGATCTTCATCTCTTAATAACCAAAATAACAACCAAGGGGGAAGCAGTGCTGCTTTCTCAACTTTTCATTACATTTAAGGTTGTCATAGTATTTTAATTCAGCACAGCTAATGTGTCATACGGAGTATACAGAAGATTGGGTTTGCGTGCATCTCCACAAAAGCACTGACCAGACAGCTTTACCCCTTCTGTCTCAACATGAAATACTGTCATGCCTGAACTAATTCCTTTATGACAGTCATCATATCTAGCATCCTGATAAGTGAATATTTGTGAAACTAGCTCTCGCATAGATCCTCGTGAAGATAATAAATGATATTTATATTTTTCAGCATCGTTGTATACTAGTTGTCATTTTATCTGTGATGTATCTAGCTAGAGATCAATGAATCCAACCATGACACTAAACAGCTAAATAAACCATCATACTCAGCGTATGACAAATCTCTTGCTATCTCCTGCTTGCTCCGAGTCACAAATCTGCCTTTGTGTTAAACTTTTTGAGTCTGGAAATGCTTCTTCTGAAGATGGATTTTAAAGCCTACCAAAGTCTGTACATTTCCATCAACACTGCTATATGATGTAGACCAGAGGTAGAAAGAGATTAACTCTTCAGTCTGGCTGGCAAACATAGAAGAGAGACCAAATATGCCACTGTAATAGCAACAAAACAGCCTTCTGAGTAGACTGGATCATCTTCTCCTAAACCACGAATTTTCAGTTAAGTTCATCATTCAGGTTTCCACTAATTGAAAATAAGCTCATCAAATCATTCAGAAAGGGACAATTCCTCTAAGTTCCCGCATCTTTATTTTTATTTTCATTTTCTCCTTAAACAACGCTTGTTCTTACCCTGGAGAGAGGCCAGGTGTGTTGATACAGACACTTTACCTGTAGTTAGTTAAGAAGTATATGTTCTCTCACCTCTCCACATACTCAGTTAAGTCCTTAAAAACCATGATGGTAGAAAGAGGAGGAGAGTGTGGCCTGAGTTTCTCTGCTGAGGGACTCATATCAAACCCCAGATTTCTGCTGTAAGGATGAACAGCCGATGTCACAGCTAGAAATGCTGTTAGGTTGGGGATGCCACAAAAATATTAAGAAGCAGCAACAGCTTTTCTAAGGAAGCAACCCAAAACTTATCAAATGGGCTTGGAGACACATTTCCTTATTCCTGTTACCTGTATGATATTCTATAAGAGGTAGATAAATAGAAAACTCTAAGTGTAGATAAATAAATCTATTTCAAAGGGTCCTATGGTGAAGGACAGGTTGTAGGACAGATGCATAAAGCTTTGTCCTATCTGCAAACTCCCAATAGTCCATGTTAATGCTCTCTTCCCAGCAGCTGCACATACCTTATCCGCTCCAATTCTGCAGGCCAGGCTCCTCACTCTTCACTTTGTCTCCACTCTGGAGCATCTGCAAGGAGAGTGAAGACAAAATATGAAAATTCAAATTATTAAAGAACCATGATCGTGCTGTACTACCTGAGTATTCCAACGTATGTTTTACTGTTCCTGAGGTCAGGTCAAGTGTCTTACTGGACTGACATAGACTTGAGCAAATGCTTTTGCCTAATACTGGGCTTTAGGTGCTCTTTATACGGTGCCCAACGCTCTTCCTTGATTGCATGAGCTGCTTCTAGTCTAGTTGGGCCGATGCTTGTGTGTATTTCTGCTACATCTGCTGCACGGCACCAGCTGAAGCAGCATGCCAAGTAGGGTAATAGTAAGTAGGAATCTCCAGTAATTGCTCTGTGTTTTTATTCCCTCGCTGTTGATCCATAACAATTACTTCTAGGCCACTGCCAAACTACATATTAATGCTGCTGTACATTAAAATAGCAAGCAACGAGCTTCAGAGTTTAACGTGTTTTCAGTTTCACTTGAACACGAGCCATTTGAATTTCTTTTAATTAAATAAAAATCTTAAAATTTTAAAACAGCAAAGCATTTGGCTTCTGTTTGTCATAATCCGCAGAGACTATGGAAGAATCTCATCAAATTACACAACTTTCATTGAAGAGTGGCACTGTACAGGAGTCAGTGAGAAATGTATAAAGCTTCATTATATTAATCAGAGAAAATCTAGTCCTGTGATATGCAAGCAGGGGACATTAGTATTTTTTTTATAGAGGAGGAGGACAGGGAGAAGACCAGACAGCTGACTGTGATTTGTATGTGATCTCTACAGAATGATCTTATTATGGTGTCTGAGCCCCTCACAGAATTAAATATTTTCTCACATTCCTTTTCTCAGCTTGGTTTTGGACTCAGGTTTTACAAAGCTTAATCCCCAAAGAGTTTCTAGCAGTCTAGAAGTCGCTGTAGGTTCATCCCAGAACACAGGATTGTGCTGGGATTGCTTGGCACAAGAGCCTGACAAAGCCTTACCGAGCTCTGCCCCAAGAGCAGACCTAACTGCTTACAGCTCAGAGGTCGTCTTAATAGGGGAGATACAACCCTTTAGGGTAACGAAGTCACTTAGTATTAAGTATTTTCAGCTTCTTCAGTGGTCATCAGAAGGGACAGTCAGTTGCACTGGTTAGAAGAAATAACAATCTGGAAACTCATTCAGGTTTGACAGAGTAACTACCTTTTTAAGAGCTTTTTTTTTTTTTTTTTAAACATCTGAAATGTTATGGCTCATTTTGAAAGTAGAAATTTTAAAAGGATCTAAGAATAGTTGTTTCCAACCAGAAGCAGTCACTACTAGACATCTCCTGAGATCTGGGTGGAAAATTTTCAGTTGAGAGACGTTCTTTTTCACCAGAGCTTCATTGTCTGAATGGTGACTGCAAAATGTATATCTGCCCAGAGTTTGCATAAGTAGGTTGAAAGGGTCGATTGTCTCTGCAAATAGGCACCTGTACACCCAGACAGTAAATTTGAAAGCACAGGTGTAAATTTTGGGCATGGTTTATGTAGATGGAAATGATCCCTTCCATCACCAGTGAGCCTTGCCACTACACCCCACTGTTGTCCATAAAGGACAACACAGGAGCAAGAAGATCCTTCTGGGCAGATCACCAGGTCCTCCTGGTGAAAGTCACACAAAAAGGTGGTGGGCAAAGAAGAAGGTCCCCTCCTTGCTTCCCAAAGTACAGATTTTCCAGGCCCACAGTGCTTTGTATTTATTTAAAAGGGGCTAAACCCCAGTTTGGCAGTTCTTTCAGACTGGTTTCAAAATCAAGTCATGGTAATACACTCAAAATAATTTGGGGGTGGGGGGAGGGAAAAAAAAATTGGATCATTTCCCTCCATTGAAGAAACTTCAGAACTAGAGGACTCTCTGTTGGGTCCATAGGTCACAGAATCACAGAATCATCGAGGCTGGAAAAGACCCTGAAGATATCCAGTCCAACAATTGACCTTACACTGACCGTTCTCAGCTCCACCAGATCCCTCAGCACTGGGTCAACTTGACTCTTCAACCCCTCCAGGGATGGGGACTCCCCCCCCTGCCCTGGGCAGCCCATTCCAACGCCCAACGACCCCTTCTGCAAAGAAATCCTTCCTAAGAGCCAGTCTGACCCTGCCCTGGTGCAGCTTGAGGCCATTCCCTCTTGTCCTGGCGCTTGTTCCTCAGGTCAAGAGACTCATCCCCCCTCTCTGCACCCTCCTTTCAGGGAGTTGTAGAGGGCCATGAGGTCTCCCCTCAGCCTCCTCTTCTCCAGACTAAACGCCCCCATTTCCCTCAGCCACTCCCCATCAGACCTGTGCTCCAGACCCTGCACCAGCTTCGTTGCCCTTCTCTGGACATGCTCAAGTAACAGAGGTCAGCCTCTGTTGCCCATCAGGTATCTGATTTTAACATTGAATACCACTGAATTGATTAGGACGGAGCCTGCAGGAGCTGTTGGCAGCTCTGACAAGGTTGGTAAAAGTTGGGGAAGGTTTTTCTATTCTCAGTCTGCCCAGATACTCTTTGGGAGTAGGGATGACATTTAAATTTTTTCCTAATGTTTCCAACAGAAGCCTATAGTTACTCCCATGCATCCAGTGTACCTAGTCACTGATAAAAAGAGAAGGAAAGGTGGTAATTTCCTCCTGCCAACCCATTCACTGCAATGACATTTGAGAAAACATTAAAGCCTGGGTGTAATCCCTCAGTTGCTCACAGTAAGAAACACATATCAATTCTGGTTTGCTTCTTTCTTTTTTTAAAAACCAAAATTAATCATAAAACTTCATAATAACAAAACATTTTACCTTTTTCTGTCATTAAAAAAATAAAGTGTGAAAGAGAAAAGCAGGGCCCTTCTCCTACCTCCTTCTTCCACACAAGCCAGGAGACAGGGTGAGCGAGGGAAACTGGAAGATGTCAGAAAGCTATTTTAAGGCTAAAGGAACAGTCAGCTAGTAATGCAACTCACATTAGCATAACCACTGATATAACAATAATTTATAGAAAAATCACAGGTTGTATAATCCTCCAAAAGCTTCCTTTGAATGGAAAGCAAAGACTCTTTAGTGAAAACTTCCACTCTTTTCAAGGGTGGATACCTCAAGCCTGGGTTCAAAGGATTTTCTTCACAGGTTTTTTTGTTGGCTCTTCTTTTTTTTTTTTTTTTTTTTTTTTTTTGTGGTGGTGTTTTCTCAATATATAATTTGATAATGATGTAACTTGCATCTCTGTAAATTATATTCCATGTGTCAGAATCAAATGCTCCTAAAATACTCTCGAAAGACACTAAATATATTTCATACATTCCTTACTAACTCTATGTTATAAAGTAATTGATACACAGCCCACAAAACATCTAAAAATACTCTTTCAGCTTAAGAGATGCCTGCAATTTCTTCTGCTGTGCATAGCAGCAGACCACAGAAACCAATTTGAAAATCCAGTTAGGGTAACATTCAGGAAGTTACAGAGAGAAAACAACTTTTCACAACCTGAGTATTTGCTTTGTTTTATACTGAACTGCCAGCATGTTCACAGAGCTCAGGAAGAGAATAAATTTCCAGTACGTCTTTTCCTAATGAAAAATATTTTTCCACAGTTCTTGACATTATTGGTCTTTCTACAGTTAATATTGTATAAATCTAAATAAAAAAGGAGATACAATTATATCTAAATTGCTACTGTGTATGTTTGTTTATTTCAAGCTGTGTGCAATCTATCCAGGAATATTAACACTATTTCTAAAATGAATAGACCCCCATCATTTATTTTCTGAGTGTGCACAGGGTTGCTTTTGTTGGTTTTTTTTTTCCCTTCCTTACAACAGTAGAAAGTGTTGGTATGTCCATCCTAATCCACAAATTTCAAAAAGGAGGCCCATAAAAATGGATTCATAAAGGCTTAAACCTCAACAGGATTCATTCTTTCTAGGAGTGGACTCGTTCTGTGACCTCAGATTTATTTCTGCTGTGGCAACTTTCAGTCAAAAAAAAAAAAAACCCCACAGAAAAAAAAATGATGAGAAGATCCTGAATTTATGCTGGATGCTCAGATAAATTTAAGATATAGGAAAGGGATGGGGAGAGAATTTCAGAGGCTCCTTGGGGACCCTCTCCCATGCAGGTAAGGTGGGGAGCATCTCCTGCCAGCAATGTGGTGGCAGCCGGTCCCTGCAGGAGCAGGAGGCGGGGAAGGAGCCAAGTGTGCCCAACAACAGCAACGCCCATGGATGTGACTCCTCCGGCAGATTATGCTCTTCACCACCGTGCTACGGGCCAGTGAGAGCTCAGCGTGCATTGGCTCAGTACTGCTCTTCTGCTCCAGGAGCACCATCATTCCTGGGTATCATGGGAGGAAGGAAACAACCGCAGTTGTTAATTCCACATGAGCATTACTGGTAGGATCAGATCATTAAAGTGGTAAAGAAACAGGGTGAAATCATATATTCTTAAAAAAAAAAAAGAAAGAGGAGAAAGGGATGCGCAGACAAAAAATGTTAAAATATGTTAAAAAATTATTGTGGCAAATCAGAAACAGAACCCAAAAATCATACACACAAAAAGTCATCATGCAGTTGTGGGTCTCCCACAGATGGGGGTGACCACTCATGGTTGGGAGAGCCTGGGGCCGAGCCTGGAAAGAGGAGAAGCGAGGAAGAAGCACCGCACACCACCCAGGGTGGATACCTTCACAGGGAGCAGGTGGGAAGACCAGTTTAGGAACAACCTGGACTTTCAACACCAATGAAAGCTAGGTAGAAAATTCAGTGCTTTAGGAAGCATTTAGCCTAGGTATAGCCACCATTAGTAGGGCTCTGGGGTACCAACGCAGCAGTAAATTGCAGGAGAGAGTGGTTTGCACTTCCTTACTGATCAAGTCCTTATCTTGTGTGCCGGGGATTTAATTTTGATTTTGTTTTCTCCCCAACAGGCAGTCACTCCCTTCTGCTTGTGGGTCACTCAAAATCCACTTTTGCAAGCCAATGCCACGCTGCCTGTGACGATGCAGCCCAGTCTGGCCCAGTGGGTGAAAATCACAAGTCCACTTAGATTTGCAGTCCCGGCCAAGTGATGGAGCTCCACCAAACCACACATGGTGAGAGCCACAGCCAGCAAACAACACAGCCTTCTGTGTTCACCCCTCCCAAACCACCGATGAATGGGAGGAGGCTTATGTCTGCATGTACAAGCCTTTGTTCCCTGGAAAAGAAAACACCTCTTTTCATCTTTGGGGGGGGGGGGCGGAGGGGGGGGAAGACAAAAAGTCTAGACTTTTTCCGTCCAGTGATAGCTTTCTGAACCTTTGCGAACAAATCGCTGAGGTTAACAGAAATACACAGCTGCCCTCTTCACAGTGGGACTTAAGGTTCCTCCGTCCCACAAAGCCACTTTTTTTTAATTGTTGTGAGAAATGACTCAGTTTGGGGGGTTGCGCCCAGGAACGATACCCACATGAACTGGCAGGAAGCTGACGGTGTAATTTAGGAGGCCAGCTGTCTGCAGCACACTGGTATTAGTTAGCTCTTGGAGATGACCAAATAAAGCGGTGAAACACTTTGTGTTTGACATTCAGGCATTTGTTTTCTTGAAAATAAGTTTTTTAAAAAACCCAGAAACTTACAAAAAATACAGCTGCTGTGCAGTAGAGAGTGGAAACTATAAATGAATAGAAAAGGAAAAAAAAAAAAACCAACCTAACTTTAAGTAAATGGATAAGTTCTGTATTTTAAGCCCTGATAAAATATTTAAGGTCACATTGAATGGCAGCACAAGGAACATCTCAGGACAAGCTGTTATAAAACCATTGTGTAAATGGACAGGCACAACCACTTGTCCAGAGAGGCTTTGATATATACCGAGAAAGCTATTTTGCAGGCCCATTTCAGATGATGATGTACATTTTGTTTAGAAGACGAAGGTAAGAGAGGGCTGCTAAATAACTTCTCTTGGAAACTAGCTACCAAAGTGGCAGGGGGGGATAGGGAGGGGCTTCACCTGGAGGTACTGAATGTACAGCTACTGACCATGGGAGAGCAATGAATAAACACAGAACAACAAGGAAGGGGAAGGAATAGGCAATCCAGGAGATCTTCTCATCACAAGACCCCTTACCTTCTTTCTCTTTCCCATGGAAGCCCCTCGGATGAGTTAGCACCCAAGAAAACAGGGTTTTCCCTAAACCTTTGCATTTCTGATGCAGAGAGCTCCCTGCCAACAGGGAGGATGAAACAGCACTGACTCTCTCCCTTTCTTCTTATGACCCTCCCATGGCCAGATGACTCCTTGGTTGGCCTCCTCGACTGACCTGGCTCCAGGTGAGCCAGCTTTCCTACAAAGGCATTTACAGAGGCAAAGGATCTCAAGAAGACAAGGCAGGGGCTTTAAAAAGCAGTTGCCATCAGCTGCTGGTTCAGACACCTGCCCTCATTTCTTCACCACAAGCAGCTGTTCAGCCAGATCCTACTGAAATGACCTAACAAAGTCTAATTAATTTTTTTTTTGTGGGAAACATCCAGAAGAGCATATCTGAACTGTTTGAAATGAGCACTATACCTATAGCATCTATTAGTGGCCCAGCATCATGCTTTGACTTATCCACCAGTATAAATCTAACCTTGGCATCACCGCTGCCAGCTCAGTAGTGGGTGTGATCGGGGACAGTCACTGGAGGTAAAATTATTCCTAATGACCTGGCAGTCAGACCTATGAAACCTCAGTGGAAACCCTCAAAGGCAAGAGCAAAGGAACATAAACAAACCAACAGCTGAAATCTGAGAAATTTCTCCAATTCTCCCCTTTTCAAAACTTTCTAAAACTTCTTTTTTTAACATCAGTTGCTTTTAAGCTGTAGTTACCTTAAGTTTCCAGAGAAGTTTTTTGGCTTGCTGAACTGGGATTTTTTAATTTTAAAAAATGTCAAATTGATTCAGTCTAACAATTTTAAAACTTTCTGTCAAAAGCATTTCTTAATTAAAACGTAACTGAAATAATCCATTTTCAGAAAATAGTTTTGTTGTAAAAGCACTGACTTAAACAGATTCTAAACTTGTCATAAGGAAAAAAAAAAATTCAGAAAATCTTCAACAAACTCTGTTCAGGACTCTGTCAACCATGGCAGGTGTATCGTATATTATATATACAATGATTCCACCTATCTGCAGAGAGATCCTTTCCACCTGGCCTTTTGGATGTCAACTACAGGTCCACTGGGGGATTATGTCTGTGCCCCTGGACTACCCAGGGCATTATGGATAGGTCAAAGCCTCCCATGGACATTTTTTCAGATTTATGCAATCATCCATAACTAAATATAACAGACAACCCCACACATTCAGCAGTGAGGAAACCGAACAGACCGACACGTTTTTCAGACAGATCGGCACAGCGAGTCCACGGTTTAAAAGTTTATAACTTCTGTGCTTAGAGACTTCCAGGTGACTTCAAATTAAAATGTTAAAAATTTTAGATAAAAAAAAATTTCCTCTGTCTAATGCCCCACTTCTTTCCTTCTAGTTCCTCAGAGACACAAAGAGATTCTGCCACAACTTAAAAGTATTTAGCTGTAAAATAAGAGTAAAATATTCAGAAGATACTTCACATACATTTGGGTAAAACTGGGGACCTTATATTGCCAATCAGCCAATCCTATTTATTATCATTTAGAATATTTAGCTTTTGCAGCTCTTTCTCTCATGACAGTGTTTTTTCCTTGTCCTTCCACCATTTAACTTTTTATTCTTGTCTGTAATATTGCACATCAGTGCCCATCTTTGTCTTCAGCATCTGTTTCCTATTACCCTCTTCTCTTCCTTCCTGACTTGTCCCAGATTATCAGATCCAGATGCAGGCTTGACTAATCCTTGTGTATTTTTTTATTTATATGTGAATACACACACAGACACATATACAACCAACAAAAAAGATATATATACGTATGTATAAATATATGTGTACATACATGTATAACATATGATGTGTACACCTAACAAGTATACAATATATGTACATACATAAATGAGACACAGACAAATGAAACTTCCAAGATAATGGACATATATCAACATATATCAGACAATATGAGTGGTCTCAGAATACCACATATAATGAAATTAAAAAATAAAATGTTGTATGACCCAAATACTGGAGAAAGACCCAGATAAACTTTTTTTCCATCAGTATTAGGTTCTTCCCAATGTTTCAGCAGATGTTAAAGCAAGGTGGTCTAACAGTAACATGAAAAGCTTTAAAAAGCAGTTAGTTTCACAGCATGAGATGCTCTGTATGCAAAATTACAGAGTTTATAATACATTCCTAGTCTGCAAATCTGATTGGCTCAGTAGACCTAAGTGCTTTATAATAAGATTGCCTCTAAGTGCACATATAAATACATAGGCTAAAAATGCTCCAAGTAGACCATGACGCAATAAACTTAACTGCTGTGTTACGGGATAATGTGTCAAGAACTCCTGTTTTAATAACATCTTGATTACCTACTTAATCGGGTGAATATTACGTGTTTTCTGGTAAGGACCGCTGGGTAAATACATAATTAAAGAATCCTTAAATATTCATTTGGGGGATTTTTTTTCCACAAAAAAGAACAAGCGAAGACTAACTTAAGTGCCAGAGGTGACAAAAGGCTACACCCAAACAACACTCTTAAGTGAGACTTTAGGAGACAAAGGCCAAAAATTTTACATTAAGGCTGAAATATCTATGCTGACACACAAGCTGCCCTAAAAAGAAAATAACTGAGGGGAGCAAGAGAGAGGGAGTGAGTTATTAGCAAACTAATGTTAGAAAGTCAGCCCGGATTTTTAAACTCAAGTCTAAATGTCCTGATTTATGTCAATTTAAATATGACACGCTCTGTATTTATAAGAATATTAATTTAGGCCTCCTACAGCAGTAGCAAGTAACTCTATTAATCCACAATAGATATTTCAATTACATCACTGTTGCGATGCACATGGAACGGTGCATCATGATCTGCTTTCCTACATGCTCTTCAGCAACACCACAGTGGGACTAGCACAGTCACTTTGCTTCAGCTTCACACGCTGATTCAGTGATAGAATAAAGTACTTCACAGATTAGCTTAGTCTGCAGCACTTAAAGGTCAGGATTTATTGTAATGTAAATCACAAAGCAATTTTATCTTGACAGAGATTACATACTGTTACAATATTTCTCGCTGAATCTAGTGATGCGTTTGCTTTTTCTTTGCAACTGCTGTGCAAAATTGGACTTTAGCCCAGAAAAGAAAAAGGGATGGCAGCCTGTTTGGTTTTCCAGCAACAACTTAATTTCTCTTCAGATTTTTCAGCACTCTGAAAGAAAGGCATTTAAAAAAAAAAAAAGCGACACCACCAAAAACCTTCCATAAATACAAGTAAAACTTGCAGGATGGAAAAGCGTTTTGTGTAGATGTTAGGCAGGACATCCACCAAGTTATCCTGCAGCAGAATGGATACTTAGCTCCTGTTAGCTGGAACCAAATGATCTCATTACACAGTGCTGAAGTAGCATCCTGTCATGTCGTCCAAAACGCATTTATTAAAAAAAATAATAATAATACACATTTGTATCCTAAGACTGCAATGGTGGTGAGCCAGTGCTCAAGCATCTGCTCCACTCGCAGGCGAGCTGCCTCGGGTTACACGGTGTCAGGACTGCAGAGCAGCGTCCCCTTCACACCGAATCAACTATTTTTTATCATGTTTACAGACAAAAAAGTTCTGTGTATTACCGCGTTACACAGCCACATCATCAATAAACATGGCAACTTGCACTCATCTTCAGAGTGGCATCAGCAGCAATCACTGATGGGCTCTCCACACCTCATGGAGGCACCTTCCAGCAGCAATTTCAGGGTTGCCTCAGGTACCAAGCACATGCATCCCTCCGGTTAACCCAAACCTGCACGTTCCCAGGGATGGGACCGCGACAGCTCAAAAACACCCGGGAAGTGCCTTACAGGATGAGCAGAGCCGGTGGAGGCTGCCTGGAGAAGGTGCTGCTCCTGCTGAATCTCCTTTAACACAGCCTAGCCTTAGGTTAGAAACAAGACAAGTTAAGTACTTCCTTCGTTTGAAAGTCTTGCTGCTTTCCCAGCCTTTCCTTCCAAGGTCAGTAGTTTGGGGGCAAACCAAGGCATTTCAGTGAACTCCCTTTTGTGTGGAAAGCAGAAGGGAGGAGGACAGGAAAACACAATGCAGGGTGGAGAGACTTGGAGAAAGGCAGCAGCGTTTTTATAGTCCTGTATACCACAACCCTGGATTGATGTGGTGACTTGATAAGATGTTGAGTTACGCAACCGCTCCCGCAGATGTACTATCGCATTAGTTTTTGGGCCCTTGAACGTAGCTAGACTTGCTGACCTCAGACTGAGCTCGTAGTTAGGATAAACAAGTTGCTGTGCCAGTGTACAAATCAAGTCTGGAATCTGAAAAGTCATTAAGACAATAAACATGATGCTAAGTTCACAGATTCACTTTTCCAAGCGAAATCACACTTTAGGCTATATTAAGAAAGCTCTCTTTTTCAGTCAAAAATGCAGAGCTGCATATAAACATACAGTTGTACAACTGCTGTGCGTATTTTATATTTAGAAGAAATGGCAAGTTAGTAGATCCTGGTGGATTTTCTGGATTCCTTTCACTGAATTCCCACCTTTTACGTTTGTCTTTTGTAAGGTAGCATTTTAAAATGCAAATATAGCAAAGAAGTAAAATCCATCATATGCTCCTGGATCAGGCTCTGGGGCTGAGTAAGGATGTCAATTAGTATTCACAAAGTTTGCTTCTAATGAGCAGGAAAAGCAGGTGTTCATGGAAAACAGCAAATTTTAAGTTTATGAGACTTTGTATTTCTTTTAAAAATGCAGTTAACATTACAGCAATTGAAGTCAGGGATTCTTGAGACATATTAATATGTGTCTCAGAACATGAAATAAGAGTAGGAAACTGTCAGACACCAGGAACACTTTACAAAAATTCGTAAGAACTTGCAATAATTATATTCTTGTTTGTATTAGTTTTTTAATTGTACACACCGGTCTGAGTAAACTGTGCTGTCGACCTGGCTAGTTTGGATTTAGGGTATATTGTTTATTTACACAGAGCTTTTGTAAGCTATAAAAACAAACAAACAAATAAATAAATATAATGAAATAAATCTTCCACATGAGTTTGAGACCACTCTTTTGGCACCAACTCAGTTCTAGCCAAAGAGAATGCATTTTAATAAATTTCAGAACACACAAGTTTCTTTCGGTCCCTCCAGAGCAAAGATTCCTTCGTTTATTAATTTTAGCATCATTACCCTTCCATGTAAATACTTCTTTCCAAAGCTGAAAAGAAAAACAGCCTCAGAAACAGCCACCAGGCTCCTGGGTTTTTTTTAAAGCACACATTTTACAGAGTGCAATCAAAAGCAGGTTAACAGCACATTTAGGCAATTTTGATTTTTAGATCTGCCAATGCAAATAAATAACAAACTTTCAGAGATCAGAAACGAAATCTGATATAAATACCTACCCCCTGCTCATTTTTAGGTGGTCATTTAGCCCTCAGAAGCAGTAAGAGATGGAATGCTACTAGCTTGTGCTGAATTAAAACAAGGTCATATTATTATTGGGGAATTATAGCTCGTTCATATCTCATATTCTTATCGATCACAGATCTTCACAGCAGCTTAAAACTGGTTTGCACAGTTAGTAATTTCCTACTAGATTGCATGTGTTGTCCTTTTTTTCCAGAACAGAATCTGAATTGACACATTTCTTTGCATTTGAGCATGTGTCCTAAACACAAACTAGCCTGATGCGCTCAGTGTAGCACCATGAACTTGCTGTCAGATGCCATCTGCAGAAGGACCCCACAGAGGGCCCCTAAAACCACCACAATACAAAAATTGAGAGCCCCCAGACCCTCTCCACAATGCCCTGGGGCTGCAACAGCTCCCCTGGCCTTGCATCAACCTTAAGAAGCAGCAAGGCTACAGGTACCAGCTTGATCCATACAGCTGAAACTTTAATTAGCACAACGTAAGGTTTCAACAGACGAATTTTGGGCAGGTGCAAAGACGCAGCAATTTCAGATGTCAACATCCCTTCTGCCTCCGAAGCCCCCGTGCCAAAAACAAGCACTACCATAACAAAAGACGCAGTGTGAGTTTGCACCTTCCTCAGCTTAATCCACTGTGAAAAGTTTGGGAGAGCACCGAGGTGCCAGACTGTGTGACTGCAGCAATAAGATGATGTCCCTTCTGCTGGTGACTGCCTGGAGACTGCAGACCCTGCTCCGTCCCACCACGGTCCCTCTAACCCCTCGGGTGCACCTTTGTGGGCCAGGCCTCTGGAGAGATCCAGCACTGCAGCAGTAAAGAAATCATATGCATTTAATTTCCACTCTGTTTGCAAAATATTACCCATGCTGAAACCACCTTTTCCGTGTTTCTGCCATCCATCATGTTTCATCTCACTGAAGTACAGGGCAAATTCCTGCCTTCCACATCCATATTTAACATTATTTGTGCTGGATGCACAAAGACTAGCAGAGATCAGACAACATCAGGTTTGTCACTGCATGGTGCCTTAATATCAACAGGGGAGAAGTGGATGCAAATTCATCCTTCAGCCATATCACAGCCTCACAAAGTTGTCTGCACTTTAGCTGGATTTATCCCCTTTTTAAACTCACATGAATAATAAATACATAGTAAAATAAAAATACCTGGAGGTCTGCCACACGTAGAATATCAAGATTCCTGCACAGGATGAGGGTAATAATTGCAAAAGCAACTGTGTGATTTAGGAAGTTAAAGTCGCTTCTGAGGGGTGTGAGGGTGCTCAATTTCCAGTGCTAGCAGAGGGATTTGAAAGTCTGTTTGGTTCAAGGGCCAAGATCCTAGAGACAGAGATTCCCCCCTCCTGTGGTTCACTGTGGAAATCAAGCTGCAGATCCGTTAGTTACTTGGATGTGTTCTGAATATTTCATCCCAAATCTCTGCACAATCTGTCAAAAACAGCCATTGAAAGCAACCAAACAGGCACTTTCCTGAAATACTTTCTTTAATGGTCACACAGCACAATTGCTCATCAGTCTTTTACTCAGGGGGAGAAAATTTTACTTAAGTAAACACTAATTCGAGATAAAACCTCACTCATTTGAGGATATTTAAATAAGAAATGTTTTTTTCTTGAAAGTTACTGAATCATATCTCCATCACACCTGGAAGAATTTAAAATATTAAATGTGTGAAATAAGAAGACCTAATAAAGCTTTGTGTTCTGAGAAAAAGCATGGTTACTAGTAGCATTAGAAATGGTGTTAGAACAACTTCATTCTATGCAGTAAGAAATAATTTCCACCACTTTTTACTTTGGCACTGTCCACAACTTTTAAGAGCTCGGGTGCCAAATTCATCTTGACACAAAACAACACAGAACAATAAAAAGAGTAAGAGAAGGCAGATGGGGTCAGAGGAGGAAGAGGAGCAGCGTGACACCACCAGATGAAGCAGCCATTGATCAAAAAACATTGCGTGCAGAACTTTCCAGATCGTTTTACAGCTGCTTGGGTTTTTTCCATTCTGCTCTCCCCTAATCTACCTGAGCGAGGCAAGGTTTGTGATGGGGCTGGCAAAATGAGGGGGGAAGGATCACACACGAGACAAGCCTCGGGGTGCCTGTGGGAGGGAAGAGGGATGCGGAGCGTGGCAGGGCGCAGGGGACGGGGATGGGGCAGTCACAGACCCTGGTCACAGGGCAGGACGACGTGGAGCGAGTCCAGCACAGGGGAAATGATTTTGCATGAGATGATTTTGCAAAGGAGCTTTCTGAAGTGCTGAGCACGGAGTTGCAAAGCTCAGAGTAAAGGAGGGTGCGTGCTTGAGGCAGGAAATAATTAGCAGATAGGTGAGCTGTTTGGTTGTCAGCACAGAAAAACCACAGTTGTATCCCCATAACCCATGAATAAAAGAAAACAAAATAGCACATCTTTGAACAAGTGTCTATTTTCTTGGTAAATTCTATACATTGCAAGCAATTAAATCTTTTTTCTGTCCATTTTTCTTTCAGCTGCAAGGTGACCCAGCATAGAAACGTGAGCTTTCTGTCCGTGCAAAATGCTCAGTTCCTATTTGTACTGCAAAGAAGTTGCATCCTAGTTGATAAATCGCTATTGTATGGGTGGAAGAGGCCCACAGATTTTGAAGGTGTGTGTACACACCGAGAGAGTGAAAAGATTCTGGTATAAAAATTCCACCTGACATTTGATTATGCTGGTTTTGTTTTTCTAACTTCAGATCCCGCTTTTTAGTCATAACAATGGGTCCCCCTAGTGGGTAAAAGCATAATTGACGAATTTTGTCCATTTAAATTTCCTCTTACTGCAATATATCACATTTGATTACCAAGTGGAAGCTGATGCTTGTAGAAAAGTGAGTGCGAAAAGGTATGGTTAACTTTTGTGCAACTTTTTTAAAACATAAAGCACAGCTATGGTGATATATATTCCTGCTGAGCTGTTTCATTAAGGAATCAAGTCACAAATCCTCCTGGTGGTTTACTAATGCAGCACAGAAACTGTACCTCAAACACCTTGGTTTTAAAAAAATAATAACATAAATCAATTTTTCTGTTAAGGTTGCCCTGAATAGGGTGTAATCAATTTGTAATCCAAACTGTGTGGGAAAGACAACACAATATTACCTTTTTTTCTAAAAAAAAAAAGAAACCAAAAATGAGTCACACTAACACTTTTCCAAGTCACAATATTCAGTGTTTCACAAAGTAATGAATTAGATGCTGTTAGCACTGCAACTGTTTTTGTAAATGCAGCAACCATTATAAACAGGTATAATTAGTTCACTTGCATAACTCCAGATACCAGTACCTATTTTATTAGCTGAAGAAGTCTCAGGTAGGATAGTGGGAGTTATGTTTTGCTCTTTTGGAAGTATCACAGAACAATTTAATTGCCAATGGGGACTGAAGAACTGACTTGATTAATGCATCCTTCAAGCTGCAAAATCCTGAGCAGGATCATTCCTCAGCATTGAGGAACCCTGGAGAAGGGGGTGGGGGGTGGGGGGGGTGTCAAACCATATTTTTTAAGCCTTCAGATATTTTTGCCTTTTTTAAATGCCTTTTTAAGAGAGGTCTGTAGCATGAGCTATATGAACTAACATTTTTTATTACTTTCATTTTACTTGGCTGGCTTGCCTGTGATAATTTTTTTTTAATATATACAGCAATCACAAATGCCATACAGATATTTTACTATTTCCTTTTCGCATTCCTTAGTACAGCACTGTGCTACCACTACTGTGCAGTTTCAACCTGTATTATGGTAGCTCTGCCTTTCACTAAACAGGAGAGCACTAGGTGGCTGGCTTCCCTCCCCCCCCGCCTCCATCACAACTCAATTTAAAATAGATTTATTATATGAGCTTGCACAGCTCCTTTTTCGGTGGGTAACTTCTCTATCTTACATTTCCATTTACAGCTGGGATGGTTGCTGTGTTGCAACCTCTTTGCCTCCAGTAGCAGGCTGGGAAGGGCTCCTTCCAACACCTCGGAGAGCCCATCAAGCAAGAATAGGTTACAGAACTTGGTGTAAATTTACCGCAAGTTTTTGACAGCACAAATTGTCCAAATTCTATTCACACCAATAAAGCAGGCTTTACTGTCAGTCAAACTTCTGGCTAAGCCCATTCTTAAGAGGAATATTTTAAAGAAATTATTCCTTCATTTGTTTATTCCTTTGGAATTCTTTTAAAAATTCGTTTATAAATGAAGTAGTTTTCAAAACAGTAAGGGCTAAAAAGTGGCAAATACAACATCCACTGGCTAAACACTTACATGTCATTTCAAAAAGACCTACATATGGAAAGTTCCCACTTATTATATATTCTAAGCGCTATCACTTCTGACTGCTGGTAATTGCCAACATGTTCATTTTGCTTAGCAACAGTTTTACAGTAGATGAACCATTTGTGCTATCATAAAAGTAAGATATTTGCAGATTCTCTAGACGTTTATGATGTTTCCACTGATTTTATGGTAACGTGTGTGACATTAGAGGGACTGTCCGAATGGATTTGTCCAGGTTTTCCCTCAGTGTACTTTAGGGGACACGGAAAGCGCTCAAAACACTGACCTTTTTTCCCCCCCTCTGTGGAATCATTTTTCTTTTATTACTCAAGGATGGAAACATTCTCAGCATCCCTACAGACCTACTTCAGCAGCAATTATCCCTCTGCAAGAGCACTAGAGAAAATGACTTCTGCAAAAGTTTTGCTAGTGCCAGCCACTATCTTCTACAAACTCTTGACCTAATGGAAAACTCAAAGAAAAATGCAGCTCTCACTTCAGATATGTTCTGTGCACAGCGAGGCGAGTTGCAGCCACAGTTATTACCTGCTTAATAGTAGGACACAGCTTGAGAAAAACAAGTAAAGGGTTGTTTAAGTGAGCAGTGCATCCATCAGATGCGAGTCGACAAAAAACTTCAACTTTGTGAGGCCTAACGAGCAATTGTGAGCAATCTACGGGGCAACTCGATGTAGCGCAGCTGTCCTTATCCTCTGTTCTTGTGCCATTTGTGATAAAAACCTCTGCTAACAAAGGTTACTAAGCTGTGACATCCCAGAACTCCACATAACCTGCAGAACTTGCTTAGGACAGCTTAAAGTTGAAGGATTTCTCCATGCTCAGCTTCCTGCTATAACCTCCTACAATGCCAGGCTTGAATTAAGACTCTCCCTGAGCTGCAGCCACGCTGCAAGACGTCAAGATGCACCCGTGAGCAACACGACAAGGTTGAGGGGACCCCAGGGGCAGAGAGATCAACATGGACCCGGGCGCTGTCCCCTTCGGCCGCCGTTCCTCCTGCGCGGGCCTGTGGCCCTCACGGACCCCCTGTCCTTCTGCTCCAAGCTCAGGGCCAGCTGGGTCTCTTCCCAGCGCCTCTCTGCTCATGCCTCCCTTCACAAACTGCCTCTCTGGCCTCTGCTCCGCCACCAGCCAAGTTGTCGTGGTTTTCCTTTTCCTCTTTGCTGAGCTCCAAGGGCACGGTTAAGCAAGGCTCTGCTGCATGTGGTGAAGACAGCCACGTCACCAGAGTGCTCCCGAGGTGTTTCTGAATGCAGGCAGAGCCTCCACGTGATGAGGCATATGTAACCTTAACATTGCCATTTTCTGACTTTTGATGACTTAACCGTGCCACGGAAACTTTCCCATGAATAAACACAAACCAAAAATGTTTGACGTGACAAACTTAGCATTGAAAAGACTGTTCTAAAATAAGCCAGCAGAGTAACATTTGGTATACACTGCGCTCTGACATGGTATTTTTATTCATTTGGAGGTTCTCAGTTTCCTCAAAGTTGCATGGGATTAGTTAGGGAAGTGATGGACTAGTTGGCACAGTCAAACAGTTGTTACTGTAAACTCAACAGAGGCCCCAGCGGATTTCAGTGCAATGGATTATGACATTCCCTTAGCTGCCACTTTTGGATTTCTACCAGACATCACTGCCCTCCATAGCAGAGGCGACACAGAAACATTTGTCCCAGGTACTCCAGATCAGACCCTGCTGTTTTAACACTAACCCACCTTTGCAAGTCTAAAAATAAGGCACACGTTCACCAGGCAGCTTTCAAATACATAACGACTGTTGAACCCTGTTACCATTCTACAAGACACAAGATTTAAATCTGCAACCAAATGACTCCCTCCCGATATCAAAGAATGAAGAGACAAACACTGAGAATCTGTATCCTATGATAGAGGAAGGAAGCTATCAAAAAGCACCAGGCCAGGTGTGACCCCACAAAACTCTGAGTTGAACGTATGTGTCAATGCTGGGGCCAAGCAGACAGTTGAAAGTTCAGAGCTTAGATCTTACCCAGCTGCAGACTCCAATCTATCACACTGTCAGTCAGTGAATATCAAGAAAAGCCAACAGAAGTTGCAGCACCCCCGGTACACAAAACAGCAAGAAGCTCACCAGTCAGCAGCATAAAACAAGCGTGGTTTTGGAATGCAAGAATCTCCCAAATGATGAAATGCAGAGCAAAAGCAAAGCCAAACATTTGAGATGGCATCATGAAATACTATGCTGATTGTTTCTTTTTCTTTTCTTCCGTGCCACTCCCCCAGTCTAGGCAACTTATAAGATCTCTCCAGTTCACCCGCCTGTGCTTTACGGAGCGTTGCATCATTGTTACCTAGCCTGTAACAAGTGCTGCCACATCTGCAAGAATAAAGATTTTTCAAGTACATTGCAAAAACAAGAAATAAGGCCTCAATCCAGAAGAGACAAAGTGCATCTTGCTGGAAGAGTTACAAACAGAAAGTGACACCTGTCAAGATATAATTACCAGCCATCTATGGAGGAACAGGACCATAACATCCCATAAAAGACAGTTGTCCAACAGCCGCAGCAGCGTATTAGAAAACTGGCACATTCGGAATAAAGGTATGCTGCTTGGTGAAAAAGGTTTTCAATGACTAATAAAGGACATTTTAAGCTCTTTATTACTTTCACTGTCTGCAGAAAATAAAAATGCCCTGAAACATTTTACGTAAGAAGTTAAAAGCCAGAAACTACTGAAGTGGACAATTCTCGTATTGTTCCTAGAGCAGTTCATAAGCTCAGTCCCAAACACTGAATCTTTTCCCCTCAATATTCACCTACCAAACAAATCTGCTAAGATTGCAAAATACTGGTTAAAGTTGGGGTTTTTTTTTGGGGGGGCGGGGGGGTTTAACTAAGTTTTACATTTTATGTGGGCTTTTTTTGCTATTAGATTGTAAAACATTTTACTTGACCTGTAAGAAGTTTGCTGTATTTATTTCCAAGCAAGATTTTCTCTTGCATGGTAGAATCCTTCAAGTCTTATTTTTTCCCCTTTCCCATCTATTTATACTGAAATTAACATGAAAGAAATAAAGTATGTCTATACTATATATAGCAGAATTTTTCCCCATAAACACCAATCTTCATCCTGCAAATACTTTATGCTGTTTACTTTTTGAGCAAGAACATGCTTATAAAATCCACCGCTGATGCAGCAGACTTTAAGACTGAGACATTAACTGAACATTAAGATTACTTCAATTTCCTAAAAAAATACCAATTATTCCTTCATTCCCACAAGTTTCATATTAATTTTATCCCTCACATTTTTCCCCATTATATTTTCAAAATTAATTTTGAAAAAAAACCCCAAAATTAAAGTATCTCAACAGGAAGAATGTCCTCTCCTAGCAAAGGCTGTTCAAAAGACATCTCTGAATGAGAGCTGATGGCCACACACCCCACTGGGGTTCAACACGAGGCGTCTGTTCACAGTACTTGATGAGTTATAAGGAGCCACTGCTAGTCATTTTGAATTGCTTGGACTTTCTGTATGAATGGACTGGTATCGATGGCTTAATAGAGAGCAACACAGTATTTCACAGATGAGAATGTTACAATACACACTCGAAAAATAATAGGAAAAAAAAATCTATTAACTGTGATGACCTTCAGTCTTCAATAAATACCAAACTCTGATTGTTTGTGCAGGGCAAACCTGTTCAGAACCCCAGGATTACTGACAGTTAAAAACCAGCTGCTTTTCTGACAATAAAGATGAACACAGGATTAACCAAGATTTAAATTTTTTGATATATAGGAGAGTGAAATTAAAAAGAAGAAACTACAACTAATATACAGGAAATCTGGAAGATTAACCCACAAGAACTCTTCTGGAAGACATCTGGCAAACCAGAAATACATCCAGACTCTTCAAATACTTTAAAAGTTCATTTCTTCTAACTAGGTACTGCAGAAAGAGCAAACAGCGTCTCCAGCACTATCAGAGCTGTAGATACTGAAGAGACAGCTGCTGGCTGACATCTGCATGATTTAAACACATTTTTGACAACAGTTTATCATCATGGATAGTGGCCTGCCCTTTGCTATCATAACAGAGGTAATACAGAGTTAATAAATTGCATCTCTGAGAATGCAAATGCTTGCTCATGTAATGGTAACATTCATCTAGAACGGTGGAAATACAAGCCTATAAATGAAAAATAATTATTTTCCCTGAAGGATTTTATATTATAGTCCAGTTCAGATTAAGCTACAAGAATAACACTTTCAAGTAGTAATAGTAAAGAACATTTTATTAAAATGGAAGTTTGTCAAACCTTATGTATCAAAACTAAGGCCATAGCTAATGCTAACACAAAGTCAACTTCAAAAGGTTCTTATGATACAATTTAGAAATCTTATACAAAGCTATTTTACAAATGAGTACTAGAACATTCTGAAATGCAGCATTACTTGTTCTAAAATGATATATCAATTATTCTAGTGATAATATTTAATGATACAAAGTCGTGAACTATCAGTGCATATAACCTGTCTTTATTTTGGTCCTGTGAGGGAGGTAATTTTCTGCATCACTCCAGCTACAGAAATGAATGGAAGTACAAAACACTGTAATGGAAGCTGCCAATGATTCCTCCCTTCTGTGCTGAGTTCATTTCTTTTCTTCTAATGCTAAATGTCTCCAGTCATAATAGCAATGAACTCCTCTTGATTGACTGTAGAAAAAGAGAAAATCGTTAGACAAGCAGCAAACATCCATAAACCATAAAAGAAAATAATGTAGATGCATATTATAGTTTTCACTTAAAGGTTTTGCAGTTAGTGTTCATTGTGTCTGATTGATTACTAATCAGGGTTTACAAGTTTGGATTTTTTTTTTTGCGCTGAACAACAGATTTTGCCTTTTTTTTTTTTCTCTCCATATAAAAGGAAAAGTCAGAATGAAAGTTTAATTGTGTGGAATACTTAAGCCAGAATCTAGCCCACAAGCTATTATTTCTAATTATAAAAGTAAAAACACTCTAGAAGTAAAACAAGGTAGAAAAAACCACTAAGTATGTAAAAAGATGGCTACGCAACAATACTTTAATATTGTTACTAAGATTAATAAAAACATTAAAAATGGTAGATACATTTTATTAAATAAGTGCTTTTTAAGCAACAATACTGCAGCTCCAGTTACAAATTCTGTTTTATTCTTATAAACATGATTCAGACATTTATGTCCAAACTGCCTCCCCATCCCAAACCAAGCTATTCCTCTCTCAAACCTGTAACACTTGCCAAATACGAAATGAATTTTAAGATCATTTACTCATGATTCCATAAATTAGCTAGAATTAAAATGGACTTTTGACAAGCTTTTCCCCATCTGAACTTTCTTCATTCTTCAGTTATAATTAAGAGAAATCTTACACAAATGTACTTGAAGAAATTAAGTCATAATAATAAATTAATTAGCAGTCATTAATTATTTTGCTGCACTTATACCTGAGCTATTGACCTTACTCATATGTTAAAACAGAGCCACTGTAAACGACTTAACCAATGAACATGTTCACTCTTCAACTAATTACTGTGGTGGGGAATGATTAGAGTAAGTCAGTGGTATGAAAAGACCAGACACATTTAAAGAATTCTCCCTGACAATTATCTGTCCTGGCCAATGTGTCCAAACTATTCCTGAACAAAGCACTGCAAAGTAAGAGCTACATTTACAGCTAGAAGAAAATTTAAAAAAAATAAACCTTAACCTGCCCCGTTGCAACACGTCAAAAAATACGAAACAAGTAAATTTAGTCTAGCTTAGGACCCTATACTCTGAAGTATCAGTCCATCATATAGCTACGTCGTGTTCTACAATACGTAAGAATTTCCACAGCTTTCGCACAGCAACAGCACAATAACAGCAGAAACATCCTCCCCAAAATATCCTGTTTTAAAACAAACATCTTTGTTAAACAATGCTGCAAAGTGGAAATACAGCACTATGACAAACGAATTTTGTAACATTCAAACAAACTGCAAAGAGAAGCGTAGTTACAACTCCCAGTAACCCAGTTATTCCTTCTCAGACTTAGGATCTGCTCACAAGTTAAGCACAAACAAGTCAGAACCAATCACAGCCCTTCCTAGCACCAGATTTCCCTCAATTCCATGACACAAATGATCATAAAAGAACAAACTGGTATCACAGATAATATGAAGAAAAAGTTGACTCAGACTCTGGGGACTTAAAGAAGCCTGTTATTTCAGTGGAGGCTTTTATTCCTAATTCTGTGCCAAAACCCAAGACTAGGTTATGCTTCCTACAGATGCATCCACCCAAGACAACAAAAACTGCATGAACTGACAGTATGGAGTTTCTAAAAATAGTCATGCTCCAAAACAAAAGTCATTCCTAGGATCAGGAATATGGAAATAAAACTATTTCTGGTTTTAAGGCAGACAAATATGTCAAAAATACTTTCTTCTGCCGAAAGTTACGTACAGTGTACCAGTACAGCTCAGTGGTTTTGCTGGAAACACAAGGGTCCAAGTAGCCTGGCTATCACACAACAGACCTACGTCACCCTGAGCAAAACAACCTCTCACATAAGAAGGGTGTTAAACCACAAGTGGTATTATCCCTGTATTTGAAGTCTCAATTAAAAATGCTACCAACGAACAGTTTCAAATAATTTTTTTTGGCAGGAAAAGAAGAATTAGATGACAGCAAGATTTTGCTACATGACCCAGATGTTTGAAGCTAAACGGAACAGTGATTCACAGGATTATTTACTTCTTCAGAATGAATCTTTAAAAGCGAGAAACAGCATCAGTTTTCTTTAAAGAACAGAAAACACACAGAAACTTAAGGATAAACAGCACCATATACAAACATTATGCTGTCAATCTTCCATATTCGATCTCATGCTTGACTGCTCCAGAGAATGAATGGATGAATGAATAAGAGGAAAAGTGAGCCACCCACTCGTAGCTGATCAATTTGAATTAAAAAATGTAACACTGACCCAGAATAAATACAACTCAGAAACCTTCCTGAAAGGAGCTAATGGTCTACATTCAGTTTGTAGTGATCAAATAGCCACGTGACAAAAAAACATCCTTGGATCCATGATTCTGACATCTCAACTGGCAGCTCCAGGAGAGTGACACAAAACGTGTTTGCAGATGAACTGTACTCTCGCTCACCTCTACAGCTAAACCTTCCAAAAACTCCCAAAAAAGTAAAATTAATCTAAAATAAAAAGTCAAGCAATGCCCTTAAAACTCATCGTTTTTTAAAAGCAAAACAAGCTCAAAATTAAAGTATCTACCTAGACTAGCAATCAATCTGATGGATTGAGAAAACAGGCATCATTCACTCTCTGCTTTGCAGCTACTGAAGAGGAAGTTAATAGGTATCCTATTGTCTGCCAGAATTCACAGCTGCAATCCTGTGTGTCACTGCAGATAGGTGCCTGAAAACAGGATCTGCAGCTTTCACTACACTGACCTGCTTCAATTATCCTATAGGAAACACTGAGAAAAAACAAAATCTGTTTTCTCAGGATGCAGCTCCAACAAAACCTGATCAAGCAGTGAGACCGTTCAGGGATCTAAGCAGCAAGAAAAATAACACTTAAAAACCTAAATGAACAGTTTTCTCCTGGCTTAGCTCCCTTAAGCACCTCACCTGGGGGATCAGAACTGCCAGTGCAAGAAATGGGTGGGAAGACACAGCTGGGAGTGTGGAGGAACATCAGACTGTACATTGTACATCATCCATTGTACAGTATTTATTAAGGAACCATGGTCTCAGACCACAGAAAGACAGCAGAAAACATCAGCTCCAAAAAGAAAGAAATCACACACTGTTCTCAATGCTTACTTTAGTAGTAACAGTGTCAACCTTAACACTCTTCTGGCAGTTGAGTCACTGACCTTTCACTATCTTTGTCTCCAGGTTCCCTATTTACACTCCTACAGCAGAACAAGAGGTTCACATTGCCACACCACTGACCATGTTTAAACGTCCTGCTCTTCCTCTTGAAAGAAAAGGGGTTGTTTCAGTAGTTGACTAACTGTATTCGCCAGTATGCAATAACATCTATCTCTAGGGAGAAGTGTCTGTCACAAAGCTGACAATGCAATTTTTTTTCCACTAGTAGTGAGAGTTTTGAGTCCAACAGATGCGGTGGCTCGCAAGAAGAGCTACTGTGACTGGAAAAGTTGATGAACTCTACTGAAATCTCAGACATGAGTCACCATCCTGAAAGAAAAACTTAGAAGTAGGTTTCGATGACTGTTAAAAATGCAGTGTTTATGTAGACGGTCTCAAGTGAGTGGTCCCTGAAATTCAGATACTAAGGTTTCTGGTATAGACAAAAGAGTGCTTTCAAGTTAATAAAAAAAAAAAGCCTAAGTTTCAGTGTTCATGAAGATTTAATAAGCACAGTATCAAACTAGATTTGTTAATTCATTCTTTATCTAGCTAATAAATGCCTTCTGCAGCCCACTCTGCATGCACCTTGTCAATTGTCCAGAGTAATTTTTCACACCATGCTCTTCGGTGCTCTGAGGTTCAGGAGTACATTAAAGACCTATCCAAGTTGATTCTGCACAGACACAGGCTACAACCAGCATCATTTATTAGCTTAATACTCCATATCCGAGTACCATGCTGAAATCACAACAGTGACACATCACCACTTAAGAAATACTGACTAGGTGATCAGAAGAGTTTCTCTTAGCACTTTAATCCTTTTACTGATTTATAAAGAAATAAAAATGTCACATAGGTACATGGAATCTCCCACATACCAGTTCAGTTTCTTCCACCTTCAACTATACTTTCACTCGACTTTTAATGGACATTGGTTGAATAAGAGTTAGTGGTGAATCAGCTTGAGAAATCACCTTGATTTTTAGACTCCCAGCATGTGTTTCCAGGAGCAGTAGCTGTCAAAACCAATTTCCATTATGTGTAAGCTACAGTAAGTTTGAGCTAAAAGCTATTTAGAAGGAAATTAAAGAGGACATTTTCACAACAAAACCCCGTTTAAAAAAAGAGGAGAAAATTAACAGACTATATGGGGTTTTGTTTCTAATACCTACTTTCTCCATCTCCATCCTTATCAAATTCTTCAATCATAGCCCGTAGTTCTTCATCAGACATATTTTCACCCAATTCTCTAGCAACTCGGCGCAGGTTTCTTAGACTTATTTTACCAGAATCATCATCATCAAACAATTTGAATGCCTTGAGTATTTCTTCTTGTGGGTCTCTGTCCAGTATCCAGTCTGTCACTGTAAGAAGGATACCTTAAATTAGACTAAAAAATTCTGAAGGTTAAACTCAAAATAACCTTAGCAGACTGAGGCAATATGAAGAACATACATTTCCAATTTCACCCTTTCTTTCATTTTTATGTATTTCAATTCAATTTGTTTGGCTGACCTCTCCTTCTCACCTCTCTTTTCCCAAGCTGAGTTTCTCTTTAGGACATACCTGTTGCAGCGGAAAGCTACATGACAGTTTACGTGCTTTCAACACACTTTTCAACAGGAATTAAAAGTCTACACTTCTCCTCTGTTCCCAACTTACCTTTCAGGAAAAACAGCTCTGACAAATGAAGATGTGATATTTTTTTTATATGTTTTGATCAGGATAGTATTTTGACTTGGAGAGAACACTGAAACACTAAGTAATGAAAAACATTCACATGGATGGAACCTCTCCTTTAGATACAAAATCACACTAACAAAAAAACCAAAAAAGCCTAAACCCGGGGGTTATGAAAAGAACACTGCTATGAACTGCAAGATGTTAATTCTGAAAGGATTAATCAGTCTTTATTACTCCTTTTATCAAAACCATTTGTCAATTTCTGTAACAGAAAAGGCAAACTGGCCCTCATAAAATATTTTTCTAGTAATTATTTCAGACGAATCAACCATAATAGATCTTCACATCTTTGTACCTGTTAGTCTTGTATTACAGGGCTTGCTATTTATGACTTTCGTCAAGCCATTAAAAACACATCAACTCCATTTTGTGCATAGAGAACCACTTAGCATCTGCCACTGTCTGCAGATGCAATGCCTGCTCTGGCTTAGCAAACTTGACAGGAAAAAATTAGATTCAAGCTCATATAAGGTCACTACAGCAATGAAGTTTATATGTCTACATAAATCCCTCAGATTTATAATAAAATTAAAATATTTTAACTACACTGCATGACAGTATTACATAATTTGAAAAATTCTACCTTTTGTGGCAAAAAGACAACTGCAATGTTAGCTGAAGAACAATAACACACTAGGTCTCTATATACTATTAGGAACATGACTGTACAAAACAAGACAAAAAGTAATTGCATCTTTATACATTTCAGATGAGCCATTCCTGCATTTAAAACCATAAATAACACTAAACTATGAAAAACTGATGGCTCAAGAATTGCTTGGCTATATTTAGCAGCTCTTCACAATTAAAGCTTCTATAACCTATTTTCACTAAGTCCCTGATCTTTCTGCTAGAAGCGGTATCATGTTTAATTCTGTGCTACGGTCATACGGCATCATAGCAGCACTCAAATCTGATTCAAGTTTTGGGACAGGTTCGATCACCTTCCAAGCATATATTGTGCTTTCTACAAGAATTCTCCTAGCTTCTCACAGCACTTACAGACTGCCCGTATGGATAGCCAGGACAGAACCAGGAAACAATGAACAATGACAGGACTGAACATCAGGAATTAAAAAAGAATTACACAGTAGTTACAGTATATTCAATTATATATTATAGCATAATGATGTAATTACAGTGGTATTATTATTACTATTAAATCAATACTCTCACTTTTTTTTTTTAATTATATCAGGACTGATCATGTATATTTCCCCATAGGCTTTACTTCTGGTTCTCTTCTGACTTGTAATTTTCTCTAACCTGAAATAAAACTATAAAAATATTATCTGACATTAACAACACATTTTGTCCAATCCTAACCTGTTAAATCATTAAAATTTGCCACATTTCAATCAATAACTGTTTTGCCATGTTAAGTAGATTGTTGTTTGTAGCTAAGAGCAAACACACAGGTACTACACTGGGAGAGATTTCAGAAGCTTTACAGAAATCTAATACCTTGAACACACGGACGGGAATAATGAAATAGAGATGTAAAGCCATATATGGCAAAATCCCACACAACTTATTTTTTTTGGTAAACACACATTGTATGCAAAAGTATAAATTATGTGTAACAACCAAAAAATCTTCAAAGAAACTTTATCTTTAAAAATTCTGCAGATCACTACATACTCAAAGTATGTCAAACTGTGCAATACACAATCTTCAGATAAAAGAAACAGCCTAATAAAATTCTACTGTTTTTATCAACAGTTGAAAATCCTTTAATATTTAACATCTGTTTCAATTTCTCTTATCTTTGTTATATATGAAGTCTGTATTCAGTTTACAGTTTGCCTCTGTACACACTCCTTCCCATGAAATTCAATGCCAAATACTTTTCCACAGCAGGAAGGAGAATCTTACAAAATCCATAAAGAATATCTAAATTTTAAGTCCGCATTTATTTCTTTGTGTAAGTTTGAAAAATATTAGGACTGTGTATACTCTATTTCCTTTTATACTGTGGCTATCATTCACCTCTACATATCAAACTGAGTATTCAGAATACAAAGACTTATTTTCCTCCACTACTGACTTTTATTAAGAAAAACATGAAATCTCCGACTTCTACTTCTTAATAGTACCAGGTAATTGAAGAAGTACACAAAGTACTGCTGCCAAACTGTAGTTGCTACTACACGCCACATTTCTGTGAAGGTACACAACCAAACACATACCAACTTCATTAAAATCTTCAAAGGTGATCTTGCCTGTCGCTTCTCGATCATAATCTTTAAGTATTTTCAGTACATCAGCTTTTTTCACATCAAACCCCAAGGCTCTCATTGCCACCTTTTGGAACAAAATGGAAGTGCAACCACATATGAAGGTTAAAATACAGATTTAACAGATTTCTTTTTATTTTCAGTAATTACCATCTTGCCCAAGAGAGAAGGTCTGTATTAGCGGTTTAGCAACAATAATAAAAAAAATTAATAAAAAAGCTTTGTATATAAAAATGACCTGAAAACACTATTAGCAAATGGAACACCAAGTTACAGCAAAAAAACTAGCCTTTGCATTTTCAGGGATTTTACAGATTGGACCAAATGTTTCTTAGGACAAGTAGACTTATTTTCCTCATGTCCAAAAACATTTCAAGTACTGACATTTTTTCAAAGATAAAACTGAAAATCATTCTTCAAATTATTCTACTTCAGTATTCATACTAAGTGTGAGTATGTTCATGGGTTTACAAGTCCTCTTACGAGCGACTTCACTGCTTTTCCAGTGAACAACATAAACCAACCTACTTTTTTATTTTTCCATTAGGTTAGGGAGTACACGTTTAGTTTTCCATTTCAACTGAGATGGCAATTTCTCAGCACACACTACCTTAACTTCCTCCAAACTGATGAATATAAACTAAACTGGTAGTGGAAAACCACAATCCTATTGGATGTAGCCCTCCAAAAATCTATGCTGTATTTGGATTTTGTAGAGAAGGAGACAGTTCTTTTCTTTATGTATTTCTGTTCTTCCGTAGTATTATCTTCAGGGCCACAATATTAAATTAGGCAGGTAAGCAACAGCTTTGCAGGTAATCATGCCAGCTGGGAATTCAAAGCATACCATAACTGGAAAAAGCATATTAACAGTCCTGAAACAGTCCCCGGTATTACCCCACTCACTGTAGCTTCCCGCAAAGATAAAATACCTGAACTCTGAAATAAAGGGAATTGCTATACTTAAGACATTTCTCTTAACAGCAATTAAAGTAAACAAAAGAGTTTTTTTGTCCCCCTGTGAGTTACTTGGTAGAGCCAGAATGTGAAGCCAGCAGGCTGGGTTAAGTATTTCTTCCTAAAAGAATCTCAACCCATATGTGACAGAAACACTGGCCTCTCCAAAGCCACTTTTTGTTCCTGATGCAGTATAATCAGAACAAAAATTCATAAAGATTCTATTAAAGCGACTTTAATAAACTTCATGTACTGTTTCTAGAGACTTCCAGGTGGGAGGACTCACTAGGAGACTGCCATCCTAACCTCCATTTGCTGAGAGCTGTGAACAGGAGACTTCACTGGGAAGGGCAACTATGGAGCCCTCCCCACACACAAATAGCATGCTTCATTCCTACAATCCACAGGCTCCCTGTTGAAAAATGCAAGTGGGTAAGCTCTGGTTTTTAGTCAACAGTTCTACAAATTTGATTTACGTCTTTTACCTAAGCATCTGAAACCTGTGGATCTTCACAACACCAAGCTTCAGATTATATAGTGCCTTTAAAAAGAACCAGCTTTTCAAGAGCTTTTCTCACTTAAGTCATCTGTCCAAGCTAAACCCTGGGGAGCATTCAGACCAGTATTATGCAGGAAACTACAGCAATTCTGTTTCTTTGTCAAGTTTATAGTGTGGGAAGAAAAGCTAATTCTTACACCAATGCAGTATTTCCCACCCCCCTCCCAATCTTCACTCCTACAGCCCAGCAAGAGATCTTGAACATGGAGCATTTTTTAAAGATACAGTCAACATCTCAAAAACTCACTAAGAAACAGATACATATTATCTGCCATAAAACTGTTTAAATGAAGAAAACTTTTACCTTTAATTCATGGTAATTTATTGCTCTGTCTTTGTCTGTATCAAACAACTCAAAGGCATCTTTAATTTCTTGCTTCTGCTCCTCAGTCAGTTCTCTTCTTTTCTTCTTTTTAGTTTTGTCTACGGAAAGCTCATTCCTATATGACAAGAAAGAAATTAAGTGTAATTGATTTTTTTCTGGGAAGATACCACTGTAGATAATGTCTTCCACCAATAAGAAACTCACCATAACTGTACAAATCACTACCTCCTCTGTTCAGCCTCTTCCCAGCTTGTCCTGTCAGTTTAAAATAACACTTGAAATTGACAATTCCTTTATGAAAGCTGAATGACACCTCCACTCCCCCACCCAAAATAAAACCAGCACAGGTGTTTTGGTTAATAAATACCAACAACAAAATTAGGGTAGAAAAACTACCAGTTAAAAAGAATACTTGAGGTTACAAACTAGATTGGCAGTTGAAATGATACAACTGAAAACACTTGTTTCTGAACTGTAGCTTAGAAGAAAGAATTTTGAGAGACAGGCTGCTGGAGGCTTAACTAGAAGAGACAAGTGAGTTGTCAGGCTACTGAAGCGGGCTTTAGGTGCCACAAATTGGCTTTGCTGCCTGTAACAGTTCTTAAGGCAAACAGCATTTATGGATTTTTTTAAAATCCTTTAAATCACACACATACGCACTGTTCAAAAGACTTTCTGCTGTGTTTTGGTATATACAAAAGACAAGCCTCCCCCCCGCAGTCAGCAAATCTTGCTCACAAACAGCTCTCTTTTCCTTGGCTAGTCTAGAAATAAGATTAAATTTTCAGGTAACAGACAGAAAACATATGATTCATATATTGGGGACAACAGCTGAAAAAGCTGAAAAGGATGGCACTGATAAAAGGTACTTTGGACCAAGCTAGTAACTTTTTTTTTTTTGCTGTAACTGTGCTTTATTCACATCAATGAGATTGACTGCTGTAATCCAGAGTAATTGCTTGGAAGATGTCCATTTCAGAGCAAGAACTCTAAAAAAAATTAAAAAATAAAAAATAGTACATTTGAGCTAACATGCGGTATCAACTAAGACTGCTCAAGGTACACACTGGGAAGAAGCAGGCATGCATGCACCTCATAGCATACTGTCGCTGTGATGAGCATGGCTAATTGCAGTGGTAAATCCCCTCCATACCATGACCCTGAGGCCACATCAGATGTGCTGCGTCCAGCTGTGGGCACCCCAGGGCCAGAGAAATGTAGAGAAAGTGGATAAAGTCTAAGGCAGAGACTCCCGTGCCTGGTTGCTGCAGCATATGAAAAGCTGAAGAAACTGGGTTTAGTTGGACCACGGTGAGTGAGGCAGAGGGACTAGGCGGGTGAGGGCTAAGGAGAGGGGATCTAAGTGCTGTCCTTCACCATCTGGAGGGTTATTACACAGAAAAGAGTGACAGGTTCCCCTCAGAGGAGCACAGTGAAAGAACAAGAGACAACAACTACAAAATGCAAGAGAAAAAACTGCAGCTAAGGGGAAACGTTTTCCCAGCATGAGTGTTTATGGGCTGGAACAGCTGCACTGGGAGACTGAAGAGTCCCCATCGTAAGAAATTTTTAGAAGCCAACTGGAGAAAGTGCTCAGCAACCTCATTCAGTTTTGAGTGGGACCTGCTCTGAGCAGAAAGGTGGACTAGATGACTTCCAGAAGCCCCTTCTAACGTTCTCCTCTCAGGAAAATGCTTTTTACACTCATTTCTTTATTTGCACCAGAGGAAAAATGCACGCTCTTGTCACCTACTGTAAAACACGTAAGAATTACTGATGAGTGAACAGAAAAATGGTTTTCAAGGATATTTATTTTCCGAATCTCCTGTAATGAGCCGCTTTTTCTTCTCCTTTGTTAAAGATTTGCTAATTTTAATCAAAACCAAAGATTAAACACACAGCTGGGATTTAGCTTTCAACAACCACTGAAGCTACACCAGTAAAAATTCCAAATATAGACAAGAAAAGCACAAGCTGCACAAGCTGGACCTGCCTCAGACCACAATATTGTCAAAGAGTGAGAGATCCTTAGCAGACCAATTGGGGACAGCATGATTTCACACAGGCTTTGGATTACTATAGCTTTTGGAAGGACTAAAATAACTCTGAGCTGGCTACATAATTAGGACTGGGAGAGTAGCTCGGATCCAGAGAGCCCACATTTTGTGAGCTGCAATGATGAAATCCATTTAGAAGTCTGAAAGCAGATTAACGCCAGACTCTTCTGGAAGAAGCATCTGGCTACTCGAGTGTTTATTTAGTGCTTAGCATAAAGTGTTTTTTTCAAGAGACAGACCAGTACTTAAATGGAAGTAGTTTAGTAGCACTTCTACAACCACTTTTACCACATGAAATATGAAGTTCCCAGACTTGAAAATTAAGGATCATATATGCCATATAAGCATATTAATTACACCTGAAGACAAGGATTTGCAAGGTACAGACTTTGTAAGCCAGGCCCCTTTATAAAACAGTTACTGAATCAAAATGAAAACACAACAAAACTCAACAGCCTAACAACGCCTATTAAAAGGCTTTTTGAAGATGTATTACTTAAAACAATCCAGAAGCGAACCTCTCAAAGCCAGACGCGACGGTCCCTCCCCTCCTCTCCCCTCGGTAAACAGACGCTGCCGGGCCTGATCCGCCCACGACCCCCTCCGAAGGGATCAGACGTAAGCGGCTGGAGGCTGCGGATGACCTTCGCCGGCACACGCCAGCTCCCAGGCCCCGCCGCTGCCCGCCTCACCCGGCTTCCCGACAATACCTCCCCCGGCAGCCCCCCGAGGGGACAGCGAGGCCCTGAGGGCCCCAGAGGGCCCCGGATAGCGGCGGCCGCCCCCCGCCCGCGCTCCGCCGCCCAAAGGGAGCGAGGGGGGAACCGCCCAGCTCATACCAACCTCAAGGCCAAGCTCATGCTGCTGCCGCCACCCCCGCGCCGGGCCGCGGCGGGCCTAACCCACCGCCTGCCCCTCCGCACGGCCCCGCCGCCCCCTTCCCCTGGGAAACGCGGCACGACGCCGGCGACGGCCAACCCGCGCCCTCCTCGCTTTCTGATTGGGCGCTGGCGGAGATCTTCCCGCCTCCGAGCACTGCGCGCTTGCTCATTGGCTGGAGGGCTGACACTCAAGCGGGAGGAGGCGTTTCTCCGTACCGTCTCCGCGGGGGGGGCGGGGTTTGGTGCGTGAGGGTGCTGCTACGCAGAATGCTGCGCGTCGCGGTCAGAGGGGCGGGGGGTGCCTGCCTGTGGAAAATGGCGGCGGTCATGGCGGGCCTGTAGCGTGGCTGGCGGGCTCACGGGGTGCCTGTGCCGCCCCCGCTCGCTCCTCTCTAGCTCCTCTCTAGCCTAGGTGTGCTGGGCTGCGGTAGAAGAGACTTCCGGCGTGCTCAGGGCCTGTCTGCTCTGTCCGCCGCTGAGTCGGGCGGCGCCATCTTGAGTGTGGAAGTAGGGCAGGTTGTGGGGGAGCGGCCTGAGGCGGTGTTCCCGCCGGCCGGAGCCGGGGAGCGGCCGCTTGTTGTGCGGCGGCAGCTGTCGGCACCCCGGGATGTTGGCAGTGCTTTGGAGAAGCGGGCTGGTCTCTTTGTCAGCTGAGAATTGCTACTGGCTGTACACCTTCAAGATGGGGTTTGGGGTGAGGGGAGATGTGGTTCATAAGCATGTCGTTGCAAAATTTGTATACACACATAATATTCAGAGTTTATGGAAGCATTTTTATCAAGCCTTTGTGCCATTTTACTGACTCTGTCTTCCTAACAATTTCCGGGGGAAGCAATCTGTATTACGTGAAGGCTGGAGACCTTAATAGATTGTTTGAGTTCACAGAATCACAGAATTGTCTTGGTTGGAAAAGACCTTGAAGATCATTCAGTCCAACCCTGAACCTCCCACTGACCATTCTCAACTCCACCAGATCCCTCAGCGCTGGGTCAACCCGACTCTTCAACCCCTCCAGGGATGGGGACTCCCCCCCCTGCCCTGGGCAGCCCATTCCAACGCCCAACAACCCCTTCTGCAAAGAAATCCTTCCTAAGAGCCAGTCTAACCCTACCCTGGTGCAACTTGAGGCCAACCCCTCTTGTCCTGGCGCTTGTTCCTCGGGTCAAGAGACTCATCCCCCCCTCTCTGCACCCTCCTTTCAGGTAGTTGGAGAGAGCCATGAGGTCTCCCCTCAGCCTCCTCTTCTCTAGACTAAACCCCCCCAGTTCCCTCAGCCGCTCCTCATTTTTTTTTTTTAGTTTTAAAAGTTTTAAATAATTTCTAATCTCCCAGGAGAAATCCACAATCCATTCAATTTGAGACTTTTACACCAACTGAGAAGCCACATAAGTATCATTGAGGCAACATATCCTGAATTATATTGCGATTGGACATTCTGTATTCTGGGTCCCCTGCTCCATATCCAAATGCTGTGCTGGGTTACTCAAAGAGAAGGTCTTCATCCTTCTAAGAGATTGGCTGGTTCATGTTCCCCACCAGCAGCCCTCCGCAGCTCCTGTTCTTTCTCAGATTTTTCTTTCAATACCTTTTTTTTTTTTTTTTCCTGGATATTCTTTAACCTGTAGAATTCTTGTTCTCATTCATCCAGGTCTGTGATGATACAAGAAGGAGTACACTGGATCCTGGGAATAATCACATGTTCAATTGCATTCACATGTCTGTCTGTTATTTTAATGGCTTCATCCAAAGTAACAAAGAATGTCTGTAAGGAGGCCAGTTCCACAAGTAGCTCCACAGCTTTGGCATAGTTCCTCTTCAGCTTAGCCAGCTGTTCTCCACCTCTGGCCAAGCCGGTCAGCTCATAGCTGTCCCCTCCTTCCTGGCAATGCTCAAAAACTGGCAAGGTTACACCTGCTACATTGTCTTTTTTAGCTCCGATCTTGACTTGAGCTTTATTCACATCTTGGATCACAGTGGTACTGAAATCTTCTGTAAACTTTGCCTCAGCAAGTGAAAAGGCAGCTTCTCTCATCACCTCACCCATCAGCATTTTAGTGTCAATAATTTTCTTAAGGATCTGCCTGAATTGGAGTCTCAAAGCATCAGATTTTTTCTTCAAGAGGTTATGACCTGTTTGGGCTCCTTTCAAACAAGCCTTCATGACGGTCTGAGCCATCCACGAGGGGAAGATCTCGGTGCGATCCTTGCCTGACATGGTGGCAGCGGGGGCCGGTGGGGCCCGCTCTGGTTGTCACCATGAATCATTCTTCTACCCTAAAGGTCAGAAGGTCAGCTTACATTTTGCTAACTCATTGTCGTTAATACTCCTGTGCTTTTCAAACCAGTGAACGAGCCACTGTTACATATTCTGTGGGTGGAGGAAATACTCGTCTCACCGACTTGGAAGAAACGCTGCCTCAGTGCTCCGGTCTGTGTCACGATACCTGTCCCTTGTACCTTGCTATGACAGGGCTGGTTTATAACCAGTCCTGAAACAGCATAGTCCAGTGTTACTAGCTGGACCATATGGATGTTCAAATCTTTCCTAATGCGGTGCTAAGCAGCCTGGCTAGATTCACTGAAAAAACTTGGGCAGTGAAAAACTCCTTTAGGCATTTCAATCCTGCTCTCTTCAGGACTGACAGCATGCCTTGAAGGTGTTTTACACCTACGTTTCCAGTAATAAACCAGTAGCAGGTTGACCCCAAGTGCGCACTGCTGGATGTGAAGAGCTGGATTCAGTAGGTGTGCTCAAGACATTTTCCCTGAACGAAGTCAAGCAGAGATGAGGCTTGTTTGGCAGTCGTTCATAATATCTGGTCCACAGATCAAGTAGGCAGAAGTACGTAGTACAAAGAAGTTTGTAATTGACCTCTGTTAACAAATGGTAGCTTAGTAACTAAAAGCATAAATTATTGGCAGGTTTGACCATAAACTTGTGCTGTAGTGAGATTTTTGATTAGTGGTTTTCCATTTCACTCCTTGCTGTTTGGATGTGTCTGTACTTAGGTGCATTCATCTGAGAATTGCTTTCAAATCTGTGTTTTTCCCCTGTCTGAAGCAGGGAGTTGGGTACAAGTCCTGAATACACCTCTTGGGACTCCATGCTGGTCCCATCAAGGCAACCATCAGTGTTTGTAGTGATGTTGTTACTCTCTGCACTAAACTGTAAGATCTTTGGGGCAGAAGATCTCCAGGCAAACAGATTCTTAGTGCAACTGGTGCTGTTCTTCATGGGATGCTACAGCAAAAGCTCTGCTCCAGAAACCTAAATGCCACTGTTTGTAAATTTAGTAAAGCTGGCAGCAGTGCTCATATTGCACATGAAATGGAGATGCCAGGAATTCAAAACTGAAAAGGCAGGCTTAAATTATAATAGCTAAAAATAAATACCTGATTTTGGGTATGGTAGCTGTGACTTGCAAACCCTTACATTTTCAAAGCTGGCTAAATCCCTTCTAAAATTACCTCTTATGAGTAGGGTGGATAAATTAGAATATCACTGGAGTGTATAAATTAGAATATCACCAGCATGTTCCTCACACCTGTGTATTGCCAGCTTAATGAGGAAAATAATGATTTTTTTTGTGAGGTATACTTGAAGGCTTTATTATTAGCTGTATCTTCAGCTGTTAATTAATTTTCAAACTCATCTGTTGGTATATGAAGGACATTTGTGAGGCTGTCTGCCAGCCATCTCTTTCAGTCAATATGTTTCCTTTTCTATTCCTAGTTTTATTAGTATTTGAAACCACCCTACTGTTCCCTTGTCCCAAGCTGAATTGGAGGGTCCAGAAGATTGCAAACCCCATCCCAGCTGTTCAAAATCAGATCAAATATCAGAACCTTGTGAGATAAAGCAACAAGCTGCTTTGTCAATAAAATTAATCCAAAAACTTTCAAATGAGTTTTGCTTGGGTAGACTTCATGCAAGCACCAGTGTTGTTTGTTCATGTCACTCTTACAGCAAATTGTACAGCACAAAATAAGTGTGAAAATGTAAAGCTGTATTAAAAACATGTCATGCATCCTTGCCAGTTTGATGATTGGAAATGATGATCTGGACCAAACTTCTGGAAAATATCTTCCTCTGTAGCTCTGGTACAGTCACAGATGTGTTGGCCAAGGATCTTTTCTGAGTCATTCTCCCTGTGTCAGAGATTTGTTTTTCCCGTGCTTTCCTATTTTAATTGCTATTGAATGCCTCGTAACCTTCCCAGGGCACTGTTGGGCACACATGGGAACACACACGGGCAAAGTCAGTTATTAAACTGGTGAGATTAGCCTGTGCAATAAAAGCTGAAATTGGAGGAACTATGTGCTGGAAATGGTTTTGGATAGCACAGCGAAGGCGAAGAGCAGGCTTAATAACACTGTTGGTTTTTACTTTAATCCATAATTATGCAAGGAAGCCTATTCTTTTCACGGTGAAATCATGGTAAATTTAGATGCTTTTTTTTTTTTTTTTTTTTGTCTGTGCAGAGAGATGTAGTCCCAGGTGGTACCTGGCTCTGTGTTCCTCCTCTCAGCACAGCAGCTCTGCCCCAGCCCTTGGAGGCAGCTACTGCCTGTACTTTTACTGCTCAGCCACCAGTGGGCAAGTCTGCTGCTGCTGCTGCTGCTGCTGCGGCTGCTGCTGCTCCAGCCCAGCCTGCACCACCCCTACTGGATAAGAACGAATTTTACTGCCTTTTGGTACGAGAATAGAGGAGCAGAGAGGGGGTATTCCGCCTGCACGTTCTCTGTAGAACTGACTTTGAGGTGTGATTACACTGCTCACAGCAACGCGGTGTTAATGTATGAGCGCGTAGTGAAGTGATTTAGCATCGCGCTATAGTTGTCTGGGCTAATTACGTACCCCAGAGGACTAAATTGCTTTCTGACTAGCCTGGATATCCCTGTGCTGTACCAGGGTGTGCGATGTACATATAACCTAATGTTTTTACCAGCGTGTATGTATATTTGGCTTCGAATAATGTTTAAAATAAAACCTAACCTGTATTTTCTGATTGCTTTTCAGTTGTATCTGTGCTTCCCAATTCAGTTTGGAAGTAGGGGACTGAAGAATGGATGAAATCTGGTTGCATTTTTAGACACAAGTGGTACTGCTTAATGATTTCAGAAATACGTGCATAAATTATAAATAATAACTTGAAACAGTGTTGGCTAAATTCTTAGACCTAGATTCTAAAAGTTAAATATTCATAATTCCTCCTTTGCCATATGTTTTTCTGCCCTTATCTCCCTCCCTCTTTCCTAACAGATCTCCATTTTTTGTTTTCTTTGGCTACAGATGTCTGCTCTTAAAAGGCAAGGTGTTACACTAGGCTTTAACAGCACTTGTTCTAAAGCTCATTCTGAGCTCTGCTGTATAGCATCCTTCAGTCTAGGATTTAACAGTAATGCCCTTTTTTTTTTTTTCTCTGTCTCTGATAATGTTCGTTTTAGCAGAAACATCCCATGTTTCTTTCATAGTGTCATAATGGCAAAGAGATGTTCACTGATGTAAAAATAAAATGAGATGCTGTAGTACTGAAGAAATTAAAATTACTTTCATTTCCATGTGTATCAGACCATTATAAAGACCCCTGACTCATCTGAGATAGCCACAGATATAGCATGTATTGTGAAATACAAGGTGTAGTTCAATATGACACCACACATTCATAGTTGCTGTAAATAAGAATTGTATGTAACTGGTAAGAAACTGGAATCAGATTGCATGCACAGCAGTATGAAAAATAGAATTTTACATTTTAAAGCTTAAGTTCAAAGTGCCAAAGGATGAACCAAAACATTGATGGCTGTAAAGAAATCCATTCTACGTGAGCAGAGTGTAGGCTGAATATGAGATGAAGGCGTAGCAGAAGAAAGGTATGAGGCAGCCTGAAGGCTATTCTTATTGATGCAAAGATACCCTGTGTGACTAAAGCAGCCTCCTCAAACTCTGAAGCTTCCTCCTCCACCTGGTAAGCTGTAAGAAGGTGGAGTTACAGGCATGATGGAAGACAGGATCAGAATTCAAAATCATGTTGATAAGTTGACGAGGTGGCCTAGAATCAGCGATAAGAAATGGAATGAAGGCAAGTTGACGGTTCTTTATTTCATAGGAAAAAACTCCAGTGCAGAAAGGCAAGATGGGAGGTAACTGGATCGAAAATGTTATTACAGAACAGAATTTGGAGATTGCAAGGGACCAGAAATACAAATCAGCAATACGACGTATCAGGAAAGGTGCAAACATGTAAGGCAAGGATTAACCTGTTCTGCTCTGCTTGGTGCTGGCCAAAGCTTGAGTGCTGTACAGCTTTGCAGAGCATAGTTTAAGACAGGAATAAAGAAACTGGAAAGATCTGGAGGGAAAAGACAAAGGAATTAAATCTTTACTTATATGTCATGTTTTTAAGCTTATGGTAGCTGTCTGGTAACAGTTTTCTGCTATGTAAAAAGATGTTATACAGCCACTGCATCCAAGAATAACAGCTTAATTTGTAAAAAAAAGGATAAATTGGACTGAATATGAAGGAAAGTCTAGGTTGATCAATAGGGCATTGTGGAATGACCTTTATGGGTGATGGTGAGCCACAGGGCTGCCCTTTATCTGCTGGGTTTCTTATTCTGTGCTCCAGAAGTGGTGGATTTCAGATACTGTGAAGAAAAAGAAGCCATTTCTCAGAGTGAGGAAGAGAGGAAAAAAGATGAGGGAACTCATGCGGAGGCATAGAAGTCTGGGTATGTGTGCAGAAGCAGCAGAGGCTGTGGGATGAAGGAAAAAGTTGGTAACAGACCAGAAATGTGAGGCAGTTGAGGGGCCAGGAAGTGAAAAAGTAATGGAAACAGGAAAAAGTGGGGGCAGGCAGAGGTGGGAACCTCTGGTTTTAAGCAAACATTCTGCTTCTCTGCATGAAGGTGGTGCTAGGTGACCTCAGGATGGTTT
The DNA here is from genome assembly GCF_047716275.1 of Strix uralensis. Classification (NCBI taxonomy): domain Eukaryota; kingdom Metazoa; phylum Chordata; class Aves; order Strigiformes; family Strigidae; genus Strix; species Strix uralensis. The sequence goes on along the minus strand of NC_134012.1, from coordinate 3,506,840 downwards.
TTCTCAGCCCTCTATTGTATACTTGTCTGCAAGGAAGTGCAATAAAGTATTCGATTTCTCATCAGCAAACCAAAATGTCCCCTTATTTGCTAAATGCTGATGAAAAATACTTATTCTTGTTGCTAGGACAATTTACCGTATCATACCTGATGTCAAATATGATTTCCACAGTATGTGTAACAAACTTCTTTCAACTTGTCGGCAAACTCATTTTCTGAGAAAGGATTCGTGACAGTGATGGATTTCGCTTACACCTTGGGTTCCTAGTGCTCCCACTTCGAACACCAGGGCTAGTCCTTGTAACTGGGGCACTGAAATCTTTTTGTCCTGTGCTGCGGTGACTCTTGATGTGCATCTGAACTTATTGCAGTCCTCAGATGACAGAGACAGGCTGTGCACATCCTTCATTAGGATGCAAGTTTTGAGTTGGCACAAGTTGATAAACTCGGATCCGAGGTGTCTGTCTTCCACTAGGAGTTACCCTGTTCCTAGATGTGTAATGGGGCATCATTGACACACAGTTGTACCACATCTTCAAATGATGATGCCCCGTCTATGGGGATAGTCCTGACTGTCAGGTTGTATGATAAAAGATGTCACCAAAAAGGACAGAGGAACAGGGCTGGGTGGGGGACCCCAATAACATAATCTGAGAAGTGGCTGCTCCCAATCTCATTTTTTTATTCCTTAGATAAAACCAACATTGCAGTATTTTTTGATTCTTTTCATTTAATTGCCCTATTTCCCTCATAAAATCGTATCTACCTATATTTGCCTTCAAATTCTGTCCTCATCACTCCATAAAATTCAAAATTTAACAAGCTAGTTTTGAAAGTAAGATTGTACTTGTGCTAATATGCAAAGAGATTGACTTGAAGACTGCACCTCGACACTGGAACTCCTGGGAGGAAAACAAATGCATTGTGTTAACTGAACAACCAGACATCCCAGAAGTTCAGTTATCAGTTGTCTGGAAGGAAGCATATCTTCATCTTTAAATGAACAGGTGCATTTCACCTTCATTTATTCTTGGCTTTATACAGGCACATTTCTTTTCTGCTGGTTTTCATGACAGCAGCTGCTTTTGTTATTCATGGACTAATTTCCACAAAACTTCTACAGTTTATCAGTTGATAAGGAGTCTTACCTTTTATCAGAAACTAGACAGCAATGCTAGGCATTATTTTAAGCTCCAGTTATGTGCTGAACAGAAGCTATGTGACCACTTTTGTTTCAAGTAAACAGCTGTCATGAGCTACTGTCTTGTGTGAAAATAATAATCTACCTCCCCACAAACTGAAATTGGCCCCCAAATATATACCTTCATCACATCCATGTTTTCTGTGTGCGAATTCTATTGAAGACGTAATGCTGATTTGTGTTAAAATGTGTGGTTTTTTTCCAAGAAGTACCCACTCATGGTTTGTTGTTGTGTGAGTCCAGAGGGCAACTGAGCACCATGCAGCCACTCGCTCCCCCCTTCCCCCTCAGGAGTGCGGATAGGAGGAAATACAACAGAAGGCTTGGGAATCATGATAAGGACAGGGAGGGATGATTCACCCATTATGGTCATGGGCAAAAGACAGACTTGTTAGGGGAAGAAAAAGAACATCAATTTAATTCAGATACTAACAGCAACAACACTTAACAGACAGAGTGGGGCATCTTAAAAACACCTTCCCCCATCCCTCCCTTCTTCCCGGGCCCAGCTTTGCCCCTGATCTCTCTACCTCCTCCTCCCCCCAGCAGTGCAGGGGGCAGGCGATGGTGGTTATGGTCAGTCCTGCTGCCTCTTCCTCCTCAGGGGGAGGACTCCTCACATTCTCGTCTCCTCCAGCGTGGTTCCCCTCTCACAGCAGACAGTTCTCCATGAACCTTCTCTGACCTGAGTCCTTCCCACACGCTGCAGCTCTCCCAGCGCTGAACTACAACAGTGGGGGCTGCTTCTCCCCTCACAGTCCTGGCCTCCTTCGGGCGCAGCCGCCTGCTCCGCTGTGGGCTCCTCCACGGGCTGCAGGGCGGCATCTGCTCCACCGGTGACCTCCATGGTGGCAGGGGGTCCTGCCCTCTCACCACAGGATACAGGGGGGTCTCTGCTCTGGAAAACCTCCCCCCTTTCCTCCTGCTCCTTTCTTCCACTGACCTCGGTGTTCACAGAGGTGTCTCCCTCACAGCTCCAACCCCTCCTCCCAGGTTTCCCTTCTTAAATACGTTATCCCGGAGGTGCAGCCACCATCGCTAATTGGCTCGGCCTTGGCCAGAGGCGGCTCCGACTCGGAGCCGGGGGAGCTTCAAGAAGCTTCTCACAGGGGCCACCACTGTAGCCCCCTCCCCTGCTACCAAAACCCCCACCACACCCCCAAACCCAGCACAGGTGTTATAGAAGCTTTGCATCATCTGTCTATGATATGTAAATTCTACTTCAGTCTCTTGCTCAGCACAGAAAACACTGCTAACAGCTTGTAAAGATTTTACACTACGTTTAGGATAAAAAAGTACTCCTCTTAAAAAATACCTAGAAATTACAACAGGACTGCATAGGATTAAAACATTTTTTATTATGATTATCTACGACAAAATTAGTTTTTTAAGAGTAAACTGCTGTTTAACATCGCAGAAGTCTTGACAGATTATAAAGCAAAACTTTCTATCTGATTTTTTTGTCAATTCCCCAATCTACTGAAAGCTGCATTAACACACATTTAGATTTTACAAATAAATCAACACAGTTCTAAATGCCCAAGATGTTGCAATATTTAAACTTACAATGTATGTTTTAAATATTTAATCCAAGTAGTGTTAAAGGGACACTGTAAAACTCTGATGACTAAAACTTGGCAATCCTTAACAAAAATAGTCACAGTTCTTTATACTTAAGATGTATAATTTACCTAGTAGTGAATTTCTTATAGTACAAAAAAAATTTCAAGATCCTCAAAAACTACTTTCAACTGGATTATAGCAGCAGTTTACTAACATGCCCCACATTTTGGGCTGTGTTCATGTAAAGCTCACTTCTGAGCTAGGAAATTATTCCCCAGATTTTGGTCAAGGAGGAAAACCCAGGCAATAGATGTTATCGGCATATACTTAATGGACTTAAGCATGCCTTAATAGGGCGTTTTGACAGTGATCTGGACATTTAAGGATCTTGTAGCCAATACTGAGCACAGATTTAAACACAGATGATGGAGGGTATCTTTGCTTTTGCACTGGCATGCCTGTGAGCCTTCTGGGAGGAGCTCAGGTTTTACAATGCAGTAAAATCTGGCTACAGGGCTTCTAATATTGGATCAAATAAACGAACCAATAGCAGTATAACACAAAAGGCTCATTCAGCGTGGTCTCACTCTCCTGATGAACATTTGCATACAAATTAGCAGGCTGTCAGAAGAGGTGTCTCTGTGCCTTATGGCAGGGGGATATCACCAGTGCTCCTACAGCCTTCTCAAAAGCACAGAGCGATATTACTGCTGGTGTTACCCTGCAGATGGCTAATTTGAAGGAATTCAACTACCATCGGGTAACCTGTGACACCACAGCTTCATCAGGAAAACTGGTGGACCCTTCAGTGCTGTGTATTTCTTCAGCCATTCCAACTTTCCCGCTTGTCACCTCGGATCTGTGCCTCTGAACCCTCAGCTATCAAGAAGAATGTCTGGGCTGCTATGTAAATAGCAGCATGTGTCAGCAGGCTAAAAAAGGAAAACCACACTGTGGAATTGGTTCTGCGCCTCTTTACCGAATGGCTTTTTTGCTTCCCAGGCTAACCTTTTGTATTTCCTCCTCCGGCCAAGTGAGGCCAAGATAAAAAGCTCCTGGCTTCATTTATGACTGAAGTCTGCCCACTGATTCAAACTCCTCATGCAATACAACAATGCACTTGGATTTCTCAAAAAAAAGGGACTGTGATACGAGTGATAACAGGTCTTTCAAGTGCTGCATTGCTGCACCTGTCCTGCCCACTCACAATTTTGCTTCAGCTTGGAGACAGGCACTGCTAACAAGAACTAGGCACATCACAACCTATCAGTACAAATCCTGGTGAAGAATATATTCAAATAGTAAAGGCAGGAGTGCAGTGATCTGTGAAAGGAGAAAAGCATTACATAAGATATGCCTTCATAATTTTCAGACAGGGATGCTTTGTATTTTGCAGCTGTTTTTTTCACCAGGATTTACACCAATAGAAGGCTGTCAACTTCCACTTGCCCATGCCTTAGAGCCCAAACTTTGGGCTCCCTTTTTGTTGGGTATGATGAGAGGGGGGGAAAAAGCTTCCCTGTAAAGTGAAAGCCGAACAAATAAGGCTAAACTGCACTAAAATTTGGGAAAAACATTTGCAGTCTTTTTAGGAAAGTATATATGTCTATATACAAAAATAACATCAGACAGTGTCCTTTTAAAAAAGTTATAGACTGTTAGAATAATTACACAAACTACAACCATTTCAACAGCTTTTAAATATCACACATTCAGTTTTCGTAAGCAAGTTACAACATCATTTAGCATTTCTCAATGTATTCAGCTTTTTTTGGAACAGACTCAAATACAATGCACTTTACTTTTCATAAAAACCATATGCACCAAACACCGAATAAGCAAACAGTGAACAGTTCAAGTTACATTCACTTTGTGGTAACAAGTGTACCGGCTGTTTAATCCAGCAGCTGCAGCAGGGCAAGGTAATGTTAGTGTTTCCATCCTTCCCCTACCACAGAGCATTAACAACCGAGCTACAATCCAGTCACAGAAAAATACTCTTGAACAGCAATAAAACCTTTAAGCTTGTCACAGTCCAGTTCTCCAAATTTACAGAACAACAAACTCTGAAAATAAACTTTTTTTTAATGAGCTCATCAGAAAAAAAACCAAAACACATCAAGCAAGGGCTCAATCCGCTTTGTACAGGCTAGTCTAATACACTAATTCATTAGTTCACAACTTCTCTAATTCCTAACTGGCACGCCTACAAGCAGAACAGTTCCCCAGCCGACGGTGAGAGCGCTCACTCGTGCCCCTCTGCCCCGGCGCAGGCATTCCCTGCACCACATGGGGAAGCGCGAAAGCCTCAACAGTCCGTCTGCTGTTGGATCTGCATCAAAAAGCTTTTTGGATAAGCTGATGTATCTATACCTTCCAGCTTGGAAGTTTGGTCTTTAGCATTTCCATATGTTAGTGGGTTCTAAAGAAACTGCCAGACAGTCGCTTTGCAAAGATGCAGCAGGCACCAAGCGGCAGGTGCTGACGGCTGAAGAATGGCCCTTTCCTCCGTCTGCCCACCGAGTCCTGCCCAGGCACTGCTCTAGCTTTGACCTAACGGCGCTGCTCCCAGCAGACACCATGTCTTAGCATGAGCTGTGTTAGGCCAAAACCTGAGCAGGAGTTGAGTGAATAGTCACAAGCCTAGCGCTACATCCACAAGGTTTCAGGCATGAATGTAAAACCTCTTCTTTTGGCATATATGCATCCGTCAGGATCATAACAAAAATAAAACAATATATTTCAGTCACAGTATGTGTGCAAACATGCCCTGAAAAAATAGAAAGAAAAATGTAGCTTTGGCTAAAGCTACTCACTCACATACTTTTTATAAAAATAGGAATAAAGTAGGCAAAAATAGGGAGAATTTTTGCAGCTCATCTGTATCAATTTGCCAGCTTTTTACTAATGCATACTGCTTTTGCTTCTATCAACACTTTCACAAGCCACTTGTTTTTTTTCAACAGGGAACAGGTCACACAAACCGCACTGTCACTAGGAAGTGACTCTCGAATTTGTAATGCGAAGTGCTATGCTTGCGATGGATCTCATGGCACAAGTTGAAACCTTGTGACAAACTCCAGCCTGCGAAATGTAGTTGGAAGCTAACCGATACAGCCTTTCTGCCCCAAATATGTTAAAGTGCCCAGGCAGTACCTTCTCCACAAGACCTCTGTCCACCAGCTCCATGAGGCGCTGGCAGCTTGTAACGTAGTCACTTATTCTGCTGTAGGGAAGCCAGTCAATCATGGATCCATCGTACACCACGTCTCCGCTGAACAAAATCTTATGGTCTTTGTCGTGTAAGCAAATGCTGCCTCTTGAGTGACCAGGCATGTGCATGACAGTAAGCTGTCGGTCTCCAAGGCTGATCACATCCCCTGCAAACAAGGAAAACATATGCATTTATCGTGTATATTAAACACCATGAAGAATACGACCTACCCATATGCTATATATCCACAGAAAAGAGAGCGGGATATTTATTTTCCTGGTGAGCGCCAAAGAGGCACTTGAAAAATACACTTGACAAAAAGTTAACACAGGCTTGGACTGTATTAATTGAAGCTATTCCCACCCTAATAAACTAAACAATGTGAAAAGAAATGTGACAGAGGAAATAAAACAGGAATCAAACAGAACACATCTAAGCAGGGTCTCCTTTGAAAGTTTACAAAGTAAGTATTTCACAATTTATTATCATTTTGCCCTCACTTAATTCACCTAGAATTGCACTGCTGTTAACTCTGAAAGGCAAAAGGTCTGAACATAAATTGCTGGAGAAGAACCAAGACTGGCCTCCACACACTTTCTTCATCTTACTCAACCAGATATACAAAAATAGAACTTTCTCAACATTATGTCATTTTTTTTGCCATCTTAAATGTGAATGCCTTTTCATTGTAGCCACTGAACTGGTACTTTCAGCAGAAAGCCAGTCTAGGGGTGGAAAACAGGCCAAATAAGTCTGCTTGTAAATTGTAATGGCAGCATAATTATAAATGTGCAAAAGGCATTTACAGGTGGTAAATATGTAAACTTTTGGGCTGTGCAGGGAAAGAAGACCAACAGCTGCTCAGAAGCAGCTCCTTAACAACTATATGAAACATTGCTAAAAGAAATAACATCCAGTACAATGTAAAACATCCAGTACAATGTAAAACAACGCATTTCAAGTTCCATGGAGAACAACAAAAAGTTACCAAACCTCTACCATATCAAAAATCTGAAAGTTACAGATTGCCTCACACCACAGACAGGCATGCCACAAATTTACTCAAAACTCAGCAAGTCTGAAGGTACTTAACTCTTGAAAGGAAGACCTTTTGTGAGAGGACCTTTGGTATTTAACTGAAAAGGATTTTTGAAAATGCTCAAACAGTGTTTGGAAGTCACCGAAGAGCTAACTCCTGACCATCCTGTACCCAACAGGGGAACATTTGCAGAAGCTGCTAGTTTCAAAATTATCAAATAGAATTTTTAGCCAAATTCTCTTTCAGGGAAATGTTGGGGAGCCTTGGCAGGAAAAAGAAGTAGACTTGACTATTGAGAAGACTGTGCAGAAAATGAATGTACTGGTGAATGAAACCACAGTGGAGGTGGTGAAGTCAATGGAGGAAAGTGTTGCAGTGGGTTTCAGACTGCTCCTGGCACTGAAAGGAATACAAAGAAGCAGAATATAGCATGCAAAATTTAAAGAAGCATGCAGAATTTAAGAAAAACTCCTAAATTCTGAAGCTGAAGGGACCACTAAAGGAAACTGTGAGTCCTAGAATATACTAGTTACTAGGAAAACACTAAATGGTAAGGCACAGTACAAGTAGATGCAATTTTAGCTAGAACAGGTGAAATTAAAGGTGCTTGAAACATCTAGTAAGATTAAGGTAATGGCAAAAACTAAACAAACGAAGCAAGTAGAAGCTGCGGTTTTGGACTGTAACAGATTATTGCCCTTGCCCCTGGGCACATTCTGTATTTTCAGTATTACTGGATAGCCTGACCCCACAGCAATCACACACAGTGGAGATGACATGCCACTTCCACACAGTATGTCTCAATAAATGTTATCTTAGAAACTCTGATGTTACTTTGAGAGCGAGTGTGCTTGTTCTTTTACATTATTTTCTCAATAATTCCTCCCTTTTAAAGAAAAAACAATTGAATCTGTTGACTGACTATAGCTGAGTGTCACATCACATCTTCTCTGAAGCCTTCAGTAAGTTCAGTTCTGCTTTTCCAAGCACCTATGTGGGATGGTGTAATACAGCCAAGAAGAGACCAAGTCCCCTGCAAAAGGTGTCACCTGTCTGTCACACTGCTACCCTTTAACTTCTGCTTCACTGTGTTGTACAGTTAGGTTGGTTGTTGCCAAAATAACTTAGTTGTTGTTACTTATGAGAGACAAAATGGAATTTTTTATCTGTAACAGGTCACTTCTGTGAATTTTACATAATTTAGGTAAATTCTGTAAAAATACATATTCCTCGCAGCACGTATTATTTAGGTAACTTCTGTAAAACAAAATCCATATTCTTCGCAGTATGTATTTCAATGAATTGCTTTGTTCCTTACACTGCTATACCTCGATGGTTTATAAATAATCTGGGTCACCAGTCGCCAGAACTGACAGACATGGTGACATACTGTTAGCAGCCTAAGGCTAAACCTGGGATGCTCAATTAATCACTCAAATCACTGTTGAGTGATTTTCATTCTAAGAAAAAAAATCCTGCACCAACAGGAAAACAGGTCAGGCAAGCCCAGGGTATTTTATGCCCGTTTCTCCATTCCTGTCAATATTTTCAGAACTGGTAGAAACAAGAATTTGACCCACTACGTATCTTTTTCGTTCCACATTGAGGCCTGCGGATGGCTTGTCGATATGCAAAGCAGGTTGTGGAGACCAAACCGAAGTGAAAAAATACCGGTTTACGTGCTGCATGAGGGGCTGCCTACCGCAGCTGGAGAAGAGGGGCAGCCAACCCACAGCTGTCACCCCGCGACCCCAGATTCACAATTCACAGAATCATCTCGGTTGGAAAAGCCCTTGCGGATCCTCCAGTCCAAGCATTAACCTCCCACTGGCCGTTCTCACAGAATCACAGAATCATCTAGGTTGGAAGGGACCTTGAAGATCATCTAGTCCAACCGTTAACCTAGCACTGACAGATCCCAACTACACCATATCCCTCAGTGCTATGTCAACCCGCCTCTTGAACACCTCCAGGAATGGGGACTCCACCACCTCCCTGGGCAGCCCATTCCAACGCCTGACTACCCGTTCTGTAAAGAAATACTTCCTAATATCTAGTCTAAACCTTCCGTGGCACAACTTGAGGCCATTCCCTCTTGTCCTATCACTTATTACTTGGTTAAAGAGGCTCATCCCCAGCTTTCTGCAACCTCCTTTCAGGGAGTTCTCAACTCCACCAGATCCCTCAGCGCTGGGTCAACCCGACTCTTCAACCCCTCCAGGGATGGGGACTCCCCCTCTGCCCTGGGCAGCCCATTCCAACGCCCAACAACCCCTTCTGCAAAGAAATCCTTCCTAAGAGCCAGTCTGACCCTGCCCTGCCGCAGCTTGAGGCCATTCCCTCTTGTCCTGGCACTTGTTCCCTGGGTCAAGAGACTCATCCCCCCTCTCTGCACCCTCCTTTCAGGTAGTTGTAGAGGGCCATGAGGTCTCCCCTCAGCCTCCTCTTCTCCAGACTAACACACCCCCCCCCCCCCCCCCCCCCAGTTCCCTCAGCCGCTCCTTATGTATCATAATTCACGAGAACACCCGTTCACGACGCCTTCCCCTCGGGCATCCCCCTCGGCCCCACGCCCGGACACGAATGGAAAGGGAGAAGCTAAACCGCGGGCCGGGCGGCCGCCCTCACCCTCCTGCAGCAGGCGGCTGGGCCGGACGGGCGGGACGCGGAACTGCCGTGCCCGCCAGCCGGGCCGCGGCGGCCGGGCCACCTCCCGGTCCGACAGCCAAGTGACGGCCTCGTAGTTGTCGCCTCGCAGCAGGGCCGCCGCTTCGGCGCTGTGCACCGCCACCTCCTCGAAGTGCTGCAGCCCGCCCGAGTGGTCGAAGTGGACGTGGGTGGCGACGGCCAGCAAAGGCCGCGGGCCGGCCCCCTCGGCCGGCGCCAACAGCCCGGCGGCGCGCAGGTAGTCGGGGAGGCTGCGCAGCCCCAGCCCGGCATCGATCACCACGTCCCGCTGCGAGCCCCGCACCAGCCAGATGTTGGCCCGGTTGCCCGATTCGTAAAAACGTTCTTGGATCCAGAAGATGCCGCCGCCCAAGGGCTTGTGGGCGAACCACTCCAGCGCCGACATGGCCCGGCCGCCGTTCCTCCACGACGAGCCGACACCCGCCCCCCCCCCGCCCCCCTCTCCCCTCTCCCCCGCCTTCAGCGCCGCGGCGGCGGCGACGGCAGGCGGGGCGGCCCCGGGCCCGGCCCACTGCGGCAACCGCGGGCGGAGCGCGGCGGCAGGCGGGTGAGCGAGCGGGGGAGCTTCGAGGGACGGTGAGGGAGCCCCGAGGGACCCCTGAGGGGGTCCTGAGGAGGCCCTGAGGGGGGCTCTGAAGGAGCTCCGCGGGAACTCTGAGAGGACTCTGAGAGAGGTTTGAGGGGACCCCTAGGGGGTCCTGAGGGAACCTGAGGGGTCTCTGAGGGAACCCCGAGGGACCCCTGAGGGGGTCTCTGAGGGAGCCCCGCAGGAACTCTGAGGAGGCTCTGAGAGAGCCCCGAGGGGACCCCGAGGAGGCCCTGAGGGAATCTGAGGGGTCCCTGAGGGGGCTCTGAGGGAGTCCCAAGGGACCCCTGAGCGGGCTGTGAGGGACCCCGGAGGGGGCCCTGAGGGAGCCCTGAGGGAGCCGGGGGTGCTCAGCCCTTGCGTGAGGGGATTGAAGGCGTTGAAGCCCCCTCCCCTGTCGTGACAGGGCCGGGCGCTGCCCGGGGCAGGCGGCCAAGACCATCTGCGGAGGGGGTAGGAAAGCTGTAAAGCCCGGGTTTAGCGCGGGGAGTGGGGGGACCCTCCGGGGGTGACCGGTGGAGGAGATGGTGGTGCAGAGGGTGGAGACAGCAGGGAGAGGGAGCAGGAAAGGGCAAGGGGTGAGCTGGGGGGTGTATTCTCACATGGTAGCGGCTTGTGGCCATCATCATAAATATTTTCACCCTTTTACCTTCAGGGGTGCCAGGTAAAAAAAAAAAAAAAACCAAAAAAACCAACACAAAACCTCAGTATTTAAATTTCAGTCCTTTCTCCTTTATCTGCTCTTCCCTTCCACTGATTGTAACTGTCTCTGAAAATCAAGGATTCGAACACGATCGAGAGTTTTGTTCTGAGGAAAACATATGATAACGAGAGCTCGTCCAAGGGCCGAGTCTCCTCACGCTTGTCGCCATCGTGGGGACTCGGTCTCCGCAGGCCTTTCCCTTACGAAGGCCTCTCCAGCCTTCCCCTGACTGACTGCCCACAGCATCCACAGGTTTGAAGGAATTTTAAAAGCTTAAATCTGAAATTCACCTGCTTGTTTGTAAATGACACACATACTGCCCATAAACGGGAAAATGCTCCCAGGTGCTGCATTGGACATCCTTTGTGGCAGCCAAAACACTAGTTGTTGTGGTAACTTTGTCATGCTTGGTGACTTGACTTGTACAACTCTTTTCCTTCACTATTTCTCTGATCGTCTGTCACTTCATGGTGTCAGTAGACATAAACCTTCTAAGCCAGGATGCTTGAAAAAAACCACAAGTTTCAGTAAAAGTGCAAAGTTGAAATACCCCTAGTTTTAAAGCTTGTTACTTCTCATCAGACTAATGCTCTAGTTCCAGAGAATCTTGCTGAGAATTAATTTTAAAGCAGTATTTTAAAAATGGACCTTTATATTCACTAATGCAAACAGTGTGCCTCTCCTTGCTAGCTGGACATCTCCCTTAACTTTTTGTTTTGTTTTTCCTCTGTTGTTGTTGTTCCCCTTTTTCAGTACCTAGATGATATAATTGCTTATGTTTGGGGCTTTATTGTATCTTTTATCTTTCTCCATTCTGCCAGGCTCACATCTTGCTTTTCATCTTGTTGTCAAATGAGTTTGCTATTTTATTTTTTTTTTTAATTTCCAGTTAATTAAGTGCTCAGGTTTAGCTTTGGCTTTGTTATCTCTCTTAAAATGATTTATTTAGGCCTCTCTGCTTATTTTTAGACAGTCTTCTGTGCTGCTGAGTGATGTGAACATACATAATGTGATTTTGGTTTATCCAAGCAGACCTTATTGCTTTTGAAAGTAATAAGTAGGAAAATGCTTGCATCAACAGGTTTCTCACTGGTATTTAATAAAAAGGCCATTGCTTCCATTTGGGGGAATCTTAAAAGATCTTAAGTATTCATTTCTTTACTCCTAATTGTAATTCTGGACTGGATTCCTTGTAGACAAGTGTATGAGAAGCTGTAGGTATTGTGTTTTTTCTTTTTTGCTGTTTGAACTTGTTACCTCACCTACACACTAATGGTGGGAATAGATGTGGTGATGCCAGTACAGCTGTAAGTCTGGAACAGACACGATCTTACCAAGCAGGGTGCTGCCTTGCAGTGAATGACAAACAGCACATGGGATTTCTGGGCTGATGCCTTGAACTGATCTTTGCATGGTCTTGGAGAGTGAGCGGTAGCACATTGCTTCAGCCAGGCTTCTCTTGGGTCCCATTTCTTGACATCTTCCCTGCAAAAAATATTTCTCATACCTTGCTTTACTGGCCAACCCCATGGGTCATGCAATCCTGAGATGAAGACTGGCCTAACAGTGAAGGTGGTGAGATGTGACTGTAAATGTAGTTTTGCAGGCTATTTTTCTTATCTATCCTTGGTGAAATATTTTAGTTAGAAACAACCTCCTTTTAGCTTGCAGACATGCTGGAGTCCTTTGATGCTTTTGCCTTGAAATTCTTTGCTTTTGGCTCTTTATCAGTACCCAAAACTAGTTATAAAGATAAAGAAAAAAAATAATATGAAGGGTGAAGAAGCCAAACTGTTTTTTGGAGAAGAGTTCAGAAACAGCAGAATGTATTCACAGAAGGTTCTGAGTCCTTGAACATTTTTGTTGTTGTTGTTTCTGATTCTTCTACCCTGATTCAACTCAAGTCAGCACATCTAGGGTTTAGAAGAAGAAAGTTTAAAATTCCTAAGTTAGGAGGTAATTTCAGGCATGCAGGGGGAGCTGGCACAAATGAGGGAATGTACCAAATTTGAAAATGGTTTGCTGTTTAAAACGGTCTTTGAGAGTGCCTTTAAAATTACTGTAATCTTTGTTAGACATTAATTTTATAGGTAATGTATACATGCATTTGATACATGTAACGAAAATAACTCTTTAAAAATCTGTAATATTTTCAGTAACTCCAAATGGCTGGTAGAGGAAGAGGAGGAAGAGGACGTGCTGCACTTACCTTCAACATCGAGGCTGTTGGCTTTGCTAAAGGTGCAGCTCTGCCTGAGGATGTGTTGGAGCCTCCAGCACCGTACCCTGTAAGTACCACAGGTACCTGAGAGCACGCTCTCTGTGTTCAGGGAAAGTGTATGCACTCTCCTGTTTAGGTAAGGTAGTTAGATACATGAACAACCCTAAGCACTTTAAGTCAGTTTTGAAGTATTTAATGTAAATCGCTGTTTTTCTTATTATTACATCCTGTCCCTTTGCTAATTGTTGTATCCTGCATTTAACTAGGTTGCTTACAGGATGTTCATTCGTTAAAGCCCTCCTTGTGGTTTGGTTTTCTGGGCATTGCAGTAACAGAAACACTGGCTATCTGAACTTGTTTGCAATTAAGTTAGACTAGTCTTTGAAGCTGTGAATGGATTTGCTCATTTTAGAAATTTACTGTCGATGCAAACATAAAAGATTTTGGATGATTGTCTTGTACCTCAGCAGCCAACATTTGAAAATAGTTTGAAAATCACTGGAAAATATTTTATGTAATCAAGGAAACATAATTGACATTTGGCATTTGGGATGTATTTGAAAATGAAAGAGCGTTTTCTGACTGCATTTTGCTGTGCAGGGAAGCTTGGGCAATTTTGAGGCAGAAAAATAGTCTTACCACACTGCAGTTTTATGTAAGGGAACTTCCCAATTACGTCAGGATTTCATCAAGGTGCACAAAATTTTTCTCAATCTCACGTTATGATACAGAACTTGCAGGTTTGACGTATATTTGGTGCTATGCTGAGATTTCTCCAAATAGTTCCTTCACTTACTGAACCAGATGTCATATATCCTCTTAGTCCACCTTGTTATGGAGGCTCTCAAATAAACAACCAACCACCAAAAATAAAATAATTATTAACACAGTTAACTAGCTCTCCATAAATTACAGGTTGAAATGTCTGTGAGAGGAGAACAGAACAACTTTTTAGGGTTTAACGGCAACCCAAAACGCAGAACAAAGCCCCACTCCCTAGGGTTTAATGGCAACGCAAAACGCTTTATCACTCACTTGATAAGTGAGGACTCTCAACCTCGAGGACCTGCTCAGGGCAGCATCCCGACCCAAGGCACCTCGAGGAGTTTCCTTGGGCAGCATCCTGACCCAAGGGGAGAGTCCTCAACCACAGCGTGCAGCTCCAGGGGACAAGCTCAAAATGGCTCCCCTAGGGGACTCCATTTATACCCAGGCCCAATCTGACCTGTAGTCAATAGCGGCTCCCATTGGCCAAAGGTCCCAACTACCGCGAGGCCCTGAGAACAAAGGCAGTCACGAGCTGCTCCACTTCAGCAGCCAAGAAGCTGCTTTCATTGGGCAGATGCACCTGTCACACACCTTCATGATTAAGTTGTGTGATTTCATTGATACTAAGCCGTCTGTAACTGCTCCTAATGTGAGTGTTGCAGTCTGCTTGATAGCACGGGGAAACTGAATTCTGGGTGAACTACAGCTTCTGCAGGTACTTTCAGCAGTGGATCAGCCTTGCAGGGGAATTACTAGCCCCAGCATATCTAAAGTATACCATGGAGAAGTTAAAGATGCTTCCTTCCTTCCTTCCTTAGTTTCAGAACTAAGTTAAAATTGCCAGGGAAATCTAGTGCCACTCAAAAAAAATCAAAGTTAACCCAGTGGCATAACTAGGGTTGATAAAAATGTCAAGAGTTAAATTTGGCATTTGGTCAGTTACCAGAATTATATTACAGATGGTGACTGACTCACATTGAAATTAATTCAAGCAGTGAATTGTTCCTGTTGCGTATTTCTAATAGACACATTTTGAGTTCTTAGGAATTTCCTTTAAATGCAATTAGAAACCCAATTAAGGACCATCAGCTTACCATTAGCAACATTAGTGATTTAAAACGCTGGCAAGCTAGAGAATACGGCTGGAAGCAGTAAACTCCGTCAGTGATCCAGCTCTGGGACTTGTGGTAGCACTTTGTGCTTTGCAACCTGCCACTCAGGTATTGATTGTGCACCAACTGTTGTGCCAGAGAAACATCCATTCTTTGGTTCTCTTTTGGGCTTTAGTGTTCTGTGCATTCTAAAAACAGTTTTCACTTATCTATCTTTCTCATTTTCAAGATTCTTAGTTAAAAAAAAAAAAAAAAAAAAAAAAATCCAAACCTTAAAAATTCATTTAAATTCAGCGGACAGAAACTGAATTGTGTGAGGACCTGTGTGCTACCTGGTTGTATGACAATGTAACCTGACAACAGTCATGGAACGGGTGTCCATGTTATTCAGAGTAATCACACCTAATGTAGTTAAAACACTGTTACAGAAGAGGTTAAGGCCAGCACTACTCTGACTGAAGAGAGAAACAATGGTTTCTGAGTAAGTTAGGGTGATGTGAAAAACTGCTTTTGGCAATTAAGAGCTTAGCGTGACTATGAATGACTATTTCACAGTTTTAATACTTTTTTTTTCTTGTTTTCTTGATACATTTTTGCAGAAAGATACAGTGAAGCCATATTAGGTATCCACCTAGTTGTAAACATAGTTATGTATGTCAGAAGGCCATAAAGTATACTTGCAAAGTAACATAATGCATAGTTGCACTCTTCTGTGATTAGCTGTGTTTATTGTAGCTTTTTTAGTGTTCCTGTATATTTGATGGATATTAAGACCTTATAAATAATAAACATAATTTGTACAGAGTACAGACAATAAGCCAGTGCCTCTGAAAACTGGAGAAGATGAAGATTACATGTTGGCCTTAAAACAAGAACTTAGAGGAACTACGAAAACATTGCCCTATTTTTTGACAGTAGAACATCATGAAGGTTTGTTTGTGTGCTTTTTATTTATATCTTTGGTAGTTACTGTTTTGTGAAGGATGATGTAGCGAAATGCATGCGTTGAAAATGTATTTTGTTTTGAGTTTTTTTTGTTGAAAATGTATTTATTCTCATGATAATGAGAATAAAAATTGACAGCTTAAAATGGTAGGGAATTTTTCTGCCTTTACGCTTACTGTAGTTGTAGGTCACACCTACAAGTGCTGCAACTAGAAAGCAACTACTGTGTGAAAAAGAGACATATCAAACATCTATTCCATTTGGTACACCGTGAGAAACATTGAGACCAATTGTATTCAGTCTTTTCAATTGTATGCTAACCAATACCAGTGAAACAGGCATTTCTGCATGTTAAAATACCCTAAAAAATTTGTATTGGAGCAAAGAAATTCGTAGTAAATAGTAGTGTTGAGATTCAGCTTCCATTTTAATTGTGTAAAGACATACTTAAAATAATCAATGTTATGTTCAATAGCTGGACATTCTAAAAGGTACTAACTTTTTTTCCCCTAAGTCCATTCAGGAAGGATTGGTAAGTGTTACTGACAAATCCCCTGAAATATGAAAACTGAGATGAGGATAAGTGGTTTACTGAGGTTTGCATTAGAAGCAGAGCTGGATGAGAAGTGAAAGCTTGATCTTACTCTCTTGAGCTAAGAATGTCTTTTGCTTATATGTAATTAAAAATTAACCGCTTTGTTATTGTTTGACAACAATAAATGCTCCGCTATACTTGACATCCAGTCATACATCATTACACTGTTAAAATCCAAGCTTCCTGGTCAGAAAACTGAGCTGGTGGGAAAGAAGGCAAGAGGAGCAGGGTAGGAAAACTTTTAATGTCTGTTTACCTTGCTGTGGGTGTATTGTAAATCTAGCCATCACAGGAGGTTATTATTGTGAGGAGTGCTTATTTTTGTTTGTGATTTTTGCCTAGTTCTGTCATCCTCCTGAGTGCTTGTTCTGAATGGTGTAAACAGCAAGTGCTGTTACAGGAAAATGGAAAATACAACATATCAGGAAATGCTGCATGTGTCAGACCCTAGGCCCAGTCGGTGCAGTAGGCAGTCGCTGAAAAGCTTTATAAAAATGTTTAAAAAATCTGCTATCTTGTCATGATTTTGAGTAATAAGAGCTGACTTGAACTCTAAAACATGAAGTTTATTTCCATGCCAAAGCCATCAGAGTATTTTCTGACTGAGTATTCATGATGTTGATACGATACAGGTACATAGTTCAGTCCCCCCTCTGAATTTCTGGTAATTTTTGTTGGTGGTGTAGTGGTGAATTCTCGAGGGTTTTGAGACTTTGTGCAATTCTTTTTTTATTAGGCTTTGAATGTAACACTGATTAACACACCTTATTGATTGTCCGCTCATTCTTGTACGAAAGCACTGTTTGAAACACCACAGTGTGAGCAGTGAACACGCTGCTGACCCCAAAAGGCAGAGTATTCCCTCTGACCTGCAGCTGGAGCCCTGCAGCCACCGCGACACATCAGGCAGCTGGTGCAGCACAAGCACAGCCCAGGGTGGACCCTGACAGTGCAGCCAGTAGAACCTTGGTTATGAGGCAAGAACAGGTCCAGTCTTCATTTCCAGATCCCTTTGTGGTGGTAGAATTCCAAATTACTCTTTTATCACATCTCCTCTTTCATCGGAGTAAACAAATTCCGGTCTCTTTGGATTCTCATCGCACTCGAGGCTTGCCGTGCTCTTGATCAGTGTCAGCCTTGAAGTTTGTTATTTCCGTTTGAGACACAAAAAAAGAAACTGCTATGCCTGAAAGCCACCCAGGGTTACTTGCAAGGAACCAGCCGCTTTATGAGAACATACCTCTCTTTTCCAGCTTTGCCTCACGTGATCGTTCTTACTGTTCGCCTCAAAATTGTCTTTGTTTCTGCAGCCTTCTTTCTGAGATGAAGTGCTCTCTCTCTATTGCTGAGTATGCCTCTTAGTAGAACTGCCAGCTTTGAAGACTCTTTTCCTACAAAAACTGGCAGTTGCAGGGGAAGTGGGTAGACAGCCACTTGATAAACTCAAATAATGCTTCAAGTGTTCTCATCATCTCCCCAAGGGTAGTTTGAGGTAACTTCTTACTGAACCTTTAGCTGTACAAAAATGCCCCATCGGAGAGGTGAGGTATAATTAAATCAGCGGTGGTCTGCAGCTTAAAAAGCTTGCTTTCATCTCAGACACAGTATGCAGTTGTCTCTGGCACTGCATTATGTGGCAGAAGCAGCCTAGCTCTAAGAAAATCACTTCCCCCAGGGTAGATGGTTTTTAACTGATCTTTTCTGTTACCTGGTTTAGAGTCCTTTGCTCCCCTGTATTTCATCAAATCGTCTGGTAGGACTAAGAGGGAGGCAGGAGGGGGACTGTGGGCAGGAACGTCTTGAATTAGCTTTGCTGCAAGAGCAAATGGATCGTTTTAGACCCTCAGCACAACATCTACGAGCCAAATGGTCCTTTGAAGTGTGAGAAGGGAAACATTTTAATTAGTTAGGACATAGCTATCTATCTTTCTTTCATTATTCAGGTAGTAAATGAAAGCCACGTCTAATACTATCTGGCAATTTTGATGCATTAGTGTGCCATAGAGAACAGATTTTCATCATTCATTTCAACACTCATTTGAGTGAGTAGCAGGCATGTTCTACACTAAGTTCTCTATTTTCCTCACTTTATAAGCTATGAATCATTCATATTTTTCCTGTAGGTATATCTGCTGTGACTGGGTGACTGTCACTGTGGCAGTGGTTTGGAATGAATTCATTAGCTGTGAGTGGCGAGAGTCAGTCAGACGTATTTTTTTGCTGATGGCATCAGCAATTAGTACTTCACTGAAGAGCCTCGAGCTGAAATCAAAATTACTAGGCTCTTTCCCTCTGTGTGCTGACAGTTTCCCAACAGCATCTCTGAAGGCCACCTACATTAAATGTCCCTTGAGACACTGTAATTTTAAATGCAAGCTCTTCATTGCACAGTTTTAAGTAGGTCTTCTGCTTACCCTCCTCATAACTAAGTTTAAAATGGAGCTTCATTTCTGGTGTCTTCCTTCTCCCTTCCTTTTTTCTGGTGAGTATCTTGGAAGTCTTTGACTGTAAAAGTCACAGTCTGTCTTTGTTACCATTTTTTGTACACTACCCACAAAAATTATCCTTGTTTGCGTAGTGAGTTATTAGTGCAGTCAGAAGCAGTAATTTTCCATTCAGTGGATTTTGCAGTTGGGCATGGTAATTTGGTAAGAAAAAATGGGACTGATTTAAAAATACTTAAGTTGTGATATTGTTTTTGTCATTAGAGATTGTACAAAAAAGTTTTTCTGCAGTACAAACGGATGTACTTACACTGCATAACTACTGTAATATTTACAGTGCATTTCTCAGTTTAGTTAAGCTGGAAAGAGGTTAAATGGACTGAAATGTGTTGGTGCTGTTTAGGACACATCTCTGTTATGCTGTAAAGCTTTGCCATTGCAGAAGTATTTAAGGTCTTGGGAGCTAATTGTGATCAGTCTGAAACGCAGCCTTCTGAGACCTGGGAATTCTGGGTAGTTTTAGGATTAGCACAGTGGTGGTAAATCTCACTGACTGGTTTTGTAGCAAAGGTTTGATTGTGAAACTGTTGAATAGTAGAAGAGTTTGCGTTCATTTGATGTTTCAACCTAGCTTACCTGACTGTATCTGCATTTTATGTTTTCATGCTTTCCAGGGATAGAAGTATAAATGATAATAATTTTAGAGGGGTTTTTCTGGGGCTTTTTTTGGGAGGGGAGGGAGTGTTTTGATCAAAAGGAGATACCCAAAAATGCAAAACAATATTCGGGGTTTTTGCCTTTTTTTGTACTTACTACTTAGAAATGATTAGTCCTCAGAATTATGAGAACTGCTCAAAGTAGTGACATGAAACTGTTTTTTAAGTGTTTGACAACAGCACAAGAAAGTGTTCAATATGGGATTAAAAAAATACACTGTATGTTTAGTTATGGGAAAAGATCAAAGACAGTGTCTGGATTTGCCTTTTTAATTAATTGAATTCAATAACTCTTTGTATCCTTCTCTATAGTCATTGAGAGGTATAGTAAAAGGTACCAGGACAGTGGAAAGGAGCATGCAACATGGACCCCAGGTAATATCTGAGATTATCAAAGGCTAATTCTTTTTTAACCTGTGAAATGTTCTGCGCTTTTAAATGTTTGATTCATTATTTTTCAAGCAATAAGAAAGTACGCAAATCCTTACCAAGTCATGTATTCCTTGTTATGCCCTTCACATGTTTTCAAATCAAGACAAAGTATTGTTTTGTCCAAAAAAAAAAGGAAAAAAGGATCTGATTTTATTTATTTACTCAGTTGAAACAACTGGTTTGCAGCAAGGATGCAAGCTTTAGCTCTCACTCTAGCTTTGCTTCTTCCTTACTCGCCATGCAAATACCAGTTTTGAACTGGGAGCAAACACTGACGTTGCTAAAAATAACTCAATCTGATGTCTCAGTCACAGGTAGCTGGGTTTTATAACATTAAAATTCCACAACCATATCTGTATAGCTCACTACTGCAAACCTAATTATAGAATGTAAATTGAAGGGTATGTGGGCCACTGGAAGGGCTGAACTTTGTCTCTTTGGGGCAGATGCCAGTTGTCATTAAGTGGGTGGAATGCCAGTCCTCACTGTTGTTCCTCACTTTAAAGTACAGCTAGAATTCCATAAAAGAGTTGTGTGATAAAACACTAATTCCATGAGAACTGTGTGCTAAGACACTTAGGCATGCTCGTAAATAGGGTCAAGCACAACAGGGGCCCCTACCTTTCCTTGGTGGGTGGCAGGGGGAGGATTACTGCTGTAAATCATAATTCATGTATATTAAAGCTATTTTCTGAACAGATTGGAGAATACTCCCAAGAGAGCTTAAGCCAAAAGAAAAGACCAAAAAAGGTATATTATATATTTTTTAAAAGCATTTAGTACACACTAGTTGACTGATAGAAGACATACTGGAGCTGGTTATGGGGAAAAAAAAATGGTAGAAATGTTAATTAGTCTGAATAATCAGGGCTTTTGACAGGTTTTTTTTCTAAATAATTTACTAGTCTGCCAGTCTTCTGTGGTTTTTGCTTTGCTCTGTAGGGTATTTTAACTTACTGGAATAGATTTATCTTTCTTTCCTGCCTCTCATAGTGATGTGCAATATTAACATATGAGATATGTAGCAGTGAAAGGTTAAAAAAAACACAAAACTTTTTGGTTTGAAAGTTTGTATATTTAATCAACACTCATCCTATTTAATGAATAGCTGGCTGTTCAGATTTTCTTTATATCTTGGGTTTCTCAGTTATCTTGTTTATGATTTTGCTGACTTTTGCATTTTTTTTAAGCCTTTTATATGAGATTCAGTGTAGGTTATTTTCTACTTCCCCTGGTTTTACTTTCTTTGTTTATTTTCAGCTTTCTTCTGCAGGATTGTGAACCAGATCCTTCAACAGCAGTTGGAGCTGGTATTGGTTCTTACAGGAAAAAACTTTTTTATTATACAGCATCATATGTGTATTTGTTTTTCAAAGTGTTTTCTAGCATGCATGACTGTTATTTTAAGTTCTCTGTAGAAGTCTGTTGCTCTGTTGATGTGAAATAACACTTGACCTCCTGTATCTAGCTGTTTGTTATATATAATTGTTTACTTTCTTGTTCTCTTTGTCCAAGTCTTTCATGCGTCATTTTTCAGTTCAAGGATAAAATAGAAAAAGAAAAGGGAATGTGCAGTAGTCCTGGAGACTGGCTCAGCTGGAAGCTTTGTTCCTTTTAAGAGCGTCATCGAGAAGCATGGTACTAAAGGTAGACTGCAAGATTCAACTGAAGATTACATACTTACTTGCAAAATCTCTAAAGATGAAACCACTACATACCTGCTTTTTTTTTTTTTCAAAAGAAGAAACTGCATTGGCTTTTATAAGCCTATATGCAATAATTAGCTCCCCAGGATCCAATGAAATCATAAATGCCAATTTATTATTCCTTGTTACAATAATGTTGTGATTGTCATAAACAAAGAGAGAATCACTGCTCACTGTGGGGGATTTTTCCTCTTTCGTGCCAGTTTCTCTGTTTGCTCTTAAAAGTACATTTTCTTACATAGCTGTAATGGCAAAGATCAGCTGACCATTGCAATTTGATTGTGTAAAAAAAAAAAAATAGGTTCCTCTAAAAGCAAAAATCACGTGCTTTTAGCTTTGTGGGGGAATCCTGATGATACAGAAGCCCTAAAAAAGTTGTATGACTCAGGAGGTTTGTAAATAGCTGATCAGTGACACATTAGCCCTTCTGGTAGGTCTCTCCATTGTATTTTGAGGACAGCCATCTTAGGTGGCTTTGTAAATTGCGGGAGTGATTTTGGGAATGTGTACAGGAATGGCTTCATTTTTACACACCTCTCACTTTGGTGGTGCCTGGCAAAAACAACCAACCAAACAAAAATGATAAGAAAAGCATTGACTGGGTTCAGCTCTTGTAGGCCAGCTATATGCATATGTATATAGCAATCAGATGTATACATTTACACCCAAGTACTTTGAGAACAGGTATCTGGAGAGATTAGATGCACTCCATTGCACCTCTAAGCTACATGGATGTAAGGAGCTATTTTGCTTGATGTAAGGAGCTATTTTGCTTGAAGTTCTACTAACAATGGGTCAGTGTCTCTAATTTTATGATAAGCTCTGGGGACACCCAGCATTTAAGGAAAGATCTTGCATGTCTGTTTCCATTTCCAGGCTGTTTTGTTCTATAGGCATTACCTCTAAAAGCCCTCAGGGGTTTGTGCAGAAATGACAATTTTGAATCGCACTTTTCACTTGTTTTCCTTAAAAGCCTACTTCATTCTGGATGTGTTTGCTTTGATGCTGTTCATATGTTATTACAGAGCAGCTTGACTCCCCTCAGCTCTGTGCAGTGCTTTTGTCATGTAATCCCTTCCTAGGCACAACACTGAAATGTAATGCATGCTATTTATGACAAGTGCTTTTGACAAAATACAGTTGTCTTCTTAGCAGCTCTCAGTGTCGTGCTTCCTTAAGTATTAGGCCAGATAAAATACATAACCACATCTGGGTTAGTATCTGTTCCAGAAAGGATCTCCCCTCCATCGATGCACGCTGGTTTTTTTCTGATACCACTTAGTGCAGCCTAGCATAAAAAAGGGGCAACTCACATTAGCTTGCCTGAAGATGCCTTGCCCCTCAGCAGCTGTAGCTACACCAATATGGCAGATCATGCAGGCAGTTTTACCCTCCTGAGAAGAGGTAATCCATGTCAGGAACAGTTCTGTGTTGTCAGTTTTATGTGATCGTGCTGACTATAGCAGGAGAGGTGAAGGACAGCTGCACTGTGGAAACGGGATGTCTCACAAGCTCTCTAAATGCTGTAACATCTCTGGCTCTGGAGCGGTTTGTTTCTCCTCATCTACCAGTCCAACTGTGCTCATGGAACTGGGGCAGCCTTAGTTTAGGGTGCTGCAATCCGGGTAGCTCTTAGCTGGCTCTGTGGAATGCTATTTTTGACCTTTGCTCCACTATATAGTTGGATTGTAGGGAGTAACTTGATAATGTTCATGAATCAAGGGACTAGGTGGAAATACGCACTGTGGACTCATGAGAGCCAGCGGTGGTCCAGAAGCCTTCTAGCTGCAGTAACCATGCCTACTGCATTGGAGCTAATAAACTGCTATCTGCCTTTTTTTATCTATCTGTCCAAAGCACCCAGCTGTCGTGAATGTGTTGCAGAAATTAGTAACATTAACGACTTGTTATCCTTTCAAGATGAGGAAAAATAACAGTTGAGATTTTGTTCTAGTTTTTTAACATACCATGAGTATCTAGGTGAAAAGTATTTTGTGAAACTAAACGTCATACTCTGGCCAAACCTTCGGTCAACTGTCTGTTTGAAGTGAGATTCAGACTGGCCCTGTAGGCATCACTTACATAAATTGGGCATTTACACCTCCAGGAATGATGTAGCTCAAAGTCTAAGGTAATTTTAATACAGATAGTATGGGATTTCCATGGCATACTCAAGATGTAAGTTCTTAAGAGCAAGTAAAATAAGAGAATCTGTGTTCTTCCATATTAAAAAAATAATGGTGTTGTATTTTATTTCAGCAGGTGCAAAACCAAAAAAGGCAAAAAGATCTGAGCCTAAAAGTAATCTGGAGGTATTGAAAAAAATTGAGGTAAGATGTGTGTACTACTCCTAAATTGTACAATAGAAATTGCTGAAGGAAAATTAAACCTTTGGTATGTGTGTTGATGGGAGTGTTGATCTGCTGGAGGGTAGGGAGGCTCTGCAGAGAGATCTGGACAGGCTGGAGCGATGGGCTGAGGCCAACTGCATGAGCTTCAATAAGGCCAAATGCCAGGTGCTGCACTTGGGCCACAACAACCCTCAACAGCGCTACAGGCTTGGGGAGGAGTGGCTGGAGAGCTGCCAGACAGAGAGGGACCTGGGGGTGTTGATTGACAGCCGGCTGAACATGAGCCAGCAGTGTGCCCAGGTGGCCAAGAAGGCCAATGGCATCCTGGCTTGTATCAGCAATAGCGTGGCCAGCAGGGACAGGGAAGGGATCTTACCCCTGGACTCGGCACTGGTGAGGCCGCACCTCGATGACTGTGTTCAGTTTTGGGCCCCTCACTACAAAAAGGACATTGAATGACTCGAGCGTGTCCAGAGAAGGGCAACGGAGCTGGTGCAGGGTCTGGAGCACAGGTCTGATGGGGAGCAGCTGAGGGAACTGGGGGGTTTAGTGTGGAGAAGAGGAGGCTGAGGGGAGACCTCATGGCCCTCTCCAACTCCCTGAAAGGAGGGTGCAGAGAGGGGGGATGAGTCTCTTGAACCAAGGAACAAGCGACAGGACAAGAGGGAATGGCCTCAAGCTGCGCCAGGGCAGGGTCAGACTGGCTCTTAGGAAGTATTTCTTTGCAGAAGGGGTTGTTGGGCGTTGGAATGGGCTGCCCAGGGCAGGGGGGGGAGTCCCCATCCCTGGATGTGTTTAAGAGTAGGGTCAACCTTACGCTGAGGGATCTGGTGTCGTTGGGAACTGTTAATGTTGGGTTGATGGTTGGACTAGATGATCTTCAAGGTCTTTTCCAACCCAGACAATTCTGTGATTCTGTGATTCTGTTTTTTTGGTACAAATGGAATAACCAAGTGTAGCCACTTTCCAGCCTTGTCTTGTTAATCTGACAGACAACTGTTCTGCAGTGTGGTAGCACAAGGCAGGGGATAGGGATAGAGCCTGGCTGTGGAGAAACAATTTTCTTTGCTCCTGTTTGAACACAACAACCAGTTGTTCTTCCCTGGGTAGCGATGCAGCCAAATTGTGAACAGCGCAGCTACTAGCAGAGCTTCTTGAAGGCACAGTTGGTGCCAAAGTTTTTTAATCTATTGCTGTTTCACCGAGCTACTGCTGTTGGGAATTAAACAATGTAGTAAGTTGAGAGGGAAGAAACATACAGAAAGAGAAACTTAGGAGGAAAGCGACCTCAGTTTTGGAGGCGGCTACCCACCATGAGGGAATGGGAAGCTTAAAGGTGAAACAGCCTTGTATTTTTTCTCCTGGTAATCCATCTGTTGTTTGGTACAGGTACATTATTATGTACAGTATGAGGTATTGCTTTATCAAGTATGACATTACTGTCAATTATTCTAACAGTGGATGATAAAGGGAAATCATCTGTTACAAAAGACACACTTCTTTAGTCCAGTTTATGCTTGATCAGGTAAGTCCTTGTGAAGTTCTTGTGCTTCACATCATGTTTTAAATACCAACAAAAACCATTGTGCAGCATTGTTATGCTTGTTGTCTTGCTGTTAACTGCAGCATAACGTTTTGGTAGGGTGGAGGATGTGCTGTTGCAGTAACACGGGATTACCTTGTGAAAAAGATTGCCTTGTGACAGGAGTTGGAAGGGAAGGATGATGAAGACGAAAAATCTGAAGGTGAAAAATCTGAAGACGAGAAAGACAAAACAAAAGAGAAAGAAGGTGAAGATGATGAAGAAGCAGAAGAATCAGAGGAACATGATGAAGAGGAGCATGAAGAGGTATGTTAATTTTCTTATTTACACAAAGTCAGATCCCACTCATTGAGTAGTGTGTTGGCTGTCAGCCAGAGAAACACCCCTTGCTTCTCCAGTGCTGAGGGAGAGCTGTAGTGAGAGCCATTATTAGATTAATTTTCTTTGTTGCACTGTGTTGTGTTGCACTTAATTTAAGTGGGTGATTTAGACTTGTTACTCCCAAAGAGCTCTGAAAAAAAGATCTTGCAAGCATGTGTCCTGCCACAATCAATACATACAGTTACTCATTTTCATCACTAAAACTGTGATGACTCTTCTGCTTTTGTAGATATCAGAATTTCATTACAGTGTTTTCCTTTTTCTTTACCAACAAATAAGGAAAGAAAAAACTCCTATTAGTGTTTCAAAACATGGGTGCTCAAGTGCAGTTTAAAGCATGTTTCTTTCACAAATTGCCTCCTCCACAGATACCATGATTTTTTTTTTTTCTTTTGCTTAGGAAAATGACTACATTGCTTCATATTTTGAAGATGGAGATGACTTTGATGCTGCCAGTGATGACAATATGGATGAAGCGACGTATTAGCTATTGTTTCTAGGTGGTACACTGCTCAAGCCTTACACTACTTGAAGTAGAATTCTGGAGGCAGGCTGAGTATCAACAGAACTAATGCTTTAGCTCTGTGGGTTTTAAGTATACTCTCCAGAAACACGTTGAACAATTATTTTTAATTGTACGAGGCTGTAAAACAGGATGCGGGATCCTTTGTTTTGTTCTTTTGCCAAATATTTTGCAGACATACGCCTTTTTTAAGGTTCTCTGCAATTACTACTGATGGAGTGAGCTGTATGCCATGGTATTGCCTCTGCACAGAGAAAGAATGTATGCATTTTAATCAAAATTGTGCCTAAGCATTTGCACTACACAGTTCTACGCTTTAGCAGTCAAATCTTGAAAATAATAGTGAAATTCTTGATGACTGCAGCAAAAAGAGATATGGCCTTTACAGACATAAGCTGCTCATATTTGGCAGCTGTCTTCTGAATTTGGGTAACTTCCGAATTCAGGTGACTGAAAATAATTGACAACAGAGCACTTTAATATAAACTGACTTGAAATGGCCTTAGTAATATGGACAAACAACATAATGAGAGTATTTTGAAGAGCTATTATTCTAGTTAACTGTTACTTTTAGTATTTTGGTAAAAAGGGACTGTAATATTTAACAATGTGTTATCTTTTTAACTATACATAAGTAACATAAGTAAGTAATAGAAGTAATAATTAAGGGTAGTTTCACTTAGAAAGAATATATGTTAGAATTTAAGACTGAGAAATTATGGAATCCTGATTTTCACCAGTGGCACACAGATTAGTGATGAGAATGTCATTCTTTCACCTCAGTTTCTCTGCCTCTTAAGGGGATACTAACTTTCTTACCTCACAGAGCTGTTAAGTGAGATGGCAGATGACAGCTATCTATGTCATGGTTAATGCATCTATTTACTTTCCTACAGAACAAACAAGGCAGAAACTTAACAGATGGCAAACCAATACAAAAAAAACCCCAAAATGTAGGGAAAGATTGTGAAGTATTTTGATGCATGAGGTTTTAATTAGGGAAACAAGACAAGAATGTCAAGAATAGCTAAATCAGAATGTTTGGAAACAGCAATTTTAAGAACCAACAACTGAAGCATAGAAAATTTTTCCTGAGATTAAATACTTGAAGAACACAGTGACAGAGCATTCTGTGTCCTGTGCTCCTTTGATGGTCAAAGTATCATTGGTCAGTGTTACTATATTACTATTGATCAGGGTTGTTGTTTTTGGGTTTTTCACTTGCTTAAAACATTCTGTTCCTTATAACCAGTGCTGTTATTTGGTCTAATGAAAGAACAGTTTTAAAACAAAACCAATTCTTTTATCAGCAAAGGAAACTACAGACTTTTTCCTTGCAAGTTTGCTTTTCTGTCAAGCAGTACTTTACCTCACCGGTGACTGGAAAACAGCACTGCATTATTCCATGAACTTCTGTGTGAAATAATTCATTCCTTAAGGTGTAGCTTTCATGTGTTCTGATGAAATACATACCAGTTGTAAAAGAAAAGAAACTAAAATGCTGTGCAGGTCACACTTCAGAGCATACCCATTTTATTTTGAAGTGTTCATAGCTATACAAATAATGTTTAATAAACATTCTTCTGCATTGCATATGAAGTGTATTCTGTCCATCCGTTTAACACCACACAGGCCAGCAGTTGTTTCCTGAACAGGTGTGCCTGCTTCTTGCACGTGATACACCAGAGAGACAGAAGACGTTCTGAACAAGGTAAGCATCTTGAAAATCAACTTTGCCTGCCTCAAGTATAACAAGTGTTATCTTCTACTAGCTGTTCCCCCCCATGCAAGGTGAACGGCGAGGCTCCTTGCCTCTCACACAAGGATGCAAACAGGTGGCTTTTGCCGGAGACAGAGCTGGGAGTTAACACTGGAAAAGCATTACTGCATGAGTTACAGTTTGGTCACAAGCTGTGGCTTGCCTGAGTAGGTTCGATACCTCATTTTGTAGCAGACACAAAATCTTGAGGAGTGATGACTGTCTTCATTCGTCATACTGCTAACGGGAGAGACAACTGCCTCGTGCTGTACTGTTCAGAAATAGTACTCTGGCAGAAATCAGATATTTTTGAGACCTCTAAAAGGTGAACTATGGTCACCTCTGACCTCCAGATAGACCCTCTAGGACTAGTTTAACAATGGCAGCTAAGCCAAGGCTTCTGAAGAGGCAGAGTTCTGCAGTGACACAGCTCTCTGCTGAGGCACTTCTGCACTGAAACGAGGTGGTGCTGTTAGAGGCGTAACAGCTTTTTTTATAAAATGATTTTCCAATTGCTTAGAATTTATTGCAAGACCATAATGCTGATAAAACTTAGACCATTCTTTGGGTCTCACCAAATTTCAGGTTTGGACAGGCATATATTCAAACCCTACTTCGTACAAGGCACTGCTTTCAGTGTGCAGGGAGAGCACCACCTAAGAACTTCACTGATCCCTACCTTGATTTTTCATGCCTGTTTCTTAATCCTCCTTTCACAGAATTAACAAGTTGTTAGAACTTTATGCAGGAAAGTGCCAAGTTCCTCAAGGCCTGCACAGGATAACACATGAAGGCTCCAGTGATGGTATGGCAGATGTCAATGCCATGTTCTTATTGGCCAAGGATCTGTATTTTAGATCATACATAAAAACGAGCCAAAACAAATAACAGCAGTGACCTCCTGTAATAAAACATGCAAAGTATCCAGAGCTAAGAATACATTATATGCACCACTTCCACTGCAGTCTAAAATGAAATATTTATTTTACGGGTATTACTTATGTTCTTCTAAAAGCAGAGGAGCAGGAGTATTTAAAAGAAGGCTTGTGTCCTCATTCAGGATTATTTTACGAAGTTATATTTTCAGCCTTTATAAAATAGTTATACAAAGACTATTTGTGACAACATACTTCAAAATGTATCAGATTTAAAGCATTTACATTTTACATGATCCAACAGTGCAATATGCACTTGAGAACCAACTTCCTGATCAACAATGTGTTGTAATTAATCTATGATTTACCACTCTGTTTTGTTTGTTTTTTTTTTTTAAATAAGTCAGTTTCTAAAAGACTCACTTGACAAATTTTAACTTAAATCAGATTTAAGTTCCATACAGAGCAGTTATCCTGTTTATTCAGGGCTGACATGCAGTGATGCATTGCCAGCTGTGTTGTACTTTGGAAAAAAACAGTAAAGATCCCTGCATCCTGCAGAAATCCAAGCCAGCTGATGCTTGTAGATTGACAGCATTAGGAATTCTACAATCTTGGAAAGAGACGTACTGTATCTTCTGACAAAGTTAACTCTCTCAATTAAAAATATGCTATGTAATAAAATAGTAAAAATATGCTAGGCTCTCAGTTAAAAGCATAATATGGACTAATAAAGCAGCTCTCCCTCTGTGTTTTTCTAACACCTGCTTATCCTAAGGTAAATAAAGGCCCTTAACTCGGTGACAGTAAGCCACAGGCCTTCCAACACCATGAAAGCCAAAGCCTGAGATGCGCTAGAGAACGATCCGGCCGAAGCACCACAGGGTGAAAACCACCAGATAACAACCAACCTCTCTACCCGCATCTACAGACCTTCCTGACAGAGTCAAACCACAGCTGAAGGTCAGTTCACTTCTATACCGATGGCACTTTAACGCCAGCCAGTTCAGGCACGTGCAGTAAATCAGGCTTATGGTGCCTCATCACAACAGCTAATTTCATGTTGACAATTTTGTAAGATATGGAAGGATAAAGTATTAAAAATGTTGAGGTTTCAGAAACTGAAGGGGAAAGAAGCAAACCAGCAAACAAGCTTGCAGCAAAACACAGACACATTATGTGCCAAGTTTCAGTCCCACATAGAAAAGATTTGTCTTAGTGTGCCAAAGCTGTAGTGCCTGGACTAGAGCAAGTCACCTTTTAAAGTTTTAGCCGGAGAAACTCTATCACTTTAGCCACCATAAATTATTTTGCAATGCAATTTTTCCTACACCCGTACCCAGAAACAGTACTTCAGTATTTGTGCTTGTTTAATTGGCATATTCAAAGACCTATTAATTTAAAAGATCTTTGAAAACAAGCGTTATGTGAAGCATGAAGTTCATGTCTGTTTGCAATCCCTCTTCTAGTGTGGAAACTGTGAGTAGCCTCGCTATCTCCACAGATATGGCTCTGATCAAAGGGTTCAAGAGCCACAGATCATAGTTCACAGATCCAACTGTACCACATTTCCCTTCAAGCTTTGGCCTGCTGCAATTTCAATATAATACATTAGAAGTTATCCAATTCATCCTCCTACACTTGGCATGCCAGTGAACATCTGCCCCAAGAACAGATGGGGCAGGAGTCTTTACTTGCAAAATTCAAGGTGATAAAGCACTCCAGAATACCTCCAATAGTCAGGAAACATTCACTTTATCAGGTTTTTTATATCATATATACTTAGTCAAGACACTTAAAGGAAAGCTTGTAACAGTAGTTTAAAGGACAGTGGTTATTTTCCCATTTCTCTTTGTAAATCCTATTCAAGTCAGCTATGTCGGGCTTTGGTAACAAATGGTTCTTTGAACAGGGTAACAGAAATCTCACTCCAGAAAGCAAATATAACCAAATAAACTATAGGCAGCATCTCAATTTTTATTTAAAAATATTCCAAGTACACAAGTACCTCCTTTCTGCAGGAAGAGTCCAGGGGTTTTTAGTTTATCTTGTAGCATTTTCAGGCAGGGAAGAGGGGGAAAAAACAAGGTTGGTTGTGAAACCCCAAGTGAAACATTCAAGGACAGAGTGGTTGATGGATACACTGCTACATAAAGAACAAGTCTGAAGCTGCAACTGGTCTATTCTACTGCAATTTAAGTTTCTTGCTAGCAGCCATTAAATCTCATTTGAAGTTTTCTAGGAGATTTCAGGTGAAAGTTAGTGTTTGAGGTTCATGGGCAATGTGACCATGAGTACAGTTGGTACCCACATGACTGCTCTATCAGTTGGTCCTGAACTGAGATTAAGTGGAGGGGAAAAAAAATTCATTAGCATAAAATAAAGACTACT
Source organism: Strix uralensis (assembly GCF_047716275.1). Taxonomy (NCBI): domain Eukaryota; kingdom Metazoa; phylum Chordata; class Aves; order Strigiformes; family Strigidae; genus Strix; species Strix uralensis. Next base: position 3,475,085 of record NC_134012.1, on the reverse strand, counting down.
GAAGCTGTCAGGGCACAGTGCCAGACATCTGCACTTCTTTCGTCCTATGCACAGGTGAGAAGCGCAGTCCAGTCCAGCCAGTTTTCAGGAGGGTACCATGGAAGGATGTGAAGTTTCAGCAAGACTCAACTGGACTGTGTTGAGGCACAGTGTCACAGAAAACAAATCATCCTACTGCCTATACTGAAAAATACTAAAGAATGGGTTGACCACAAGCACAAGATTTGAAGATTCCAGCTTAAGTATTAGCTACTGCCTCTATAAAAGCCACTTTAAAAAAAAGACCTTCATAGTGGCAATTAATTATGGAATGATTGGGTTTTCTTAAAAAAACCCCTTACTCTATAAGAAAGATAAAATTATGAGAATACAGTTTTAACTGACAACTGTAAACTTGATATTAAAATGTCAAGTGTCTTATGCATTCTATAAATACTTTAAGATGTTTAAAAGTTAGATATCCCCAAATGCCCATTTTAGGGCTGTAAAACATACAGTGAGACTCCTCATGTGTTAGCTCAAACTACGTTTTTTCATCTCATTTTTAATTAAAAAACATATTCCTATCAAAATAGAAAAAAGTGCAAAGCTTCAGAGGCAATTTTATACCTAAATTTGTATCCCAACCTTGAATTAAAATCACCTGTCTCAGGCATATGCAGAGATCCACAGAAACACTCCTGTACTGAGTGGTGCCCATAAAGGCAAGTTACACATCAGGACACGTTTTCTCTGCGTTCCAGATGCATTTTGTGTTCTGTGGTTTCCCCTTTATCTAACGCTACGTTATGTGTCTAAGAGTAACAGTTGCCTGGGGTTTTCCGTTGTTAAGGCTGAAGGTCTTCTTGATTATCGACATTTAAAATATTCGCCGGATTTATTCCATTTTCTATTTGCTTCTGATGCGATGCTGCTGTGACAAACAAATGGGAAGATTCCATTGTGGAATGGTGACTGACATCTGCTTTCACTAGAACTTCGTAATACAGGAGATAAAAAACTGGAGTTACTATGCCAATAATCAGCATAATCACTACAGCTGTCCACCATCCTATGCCCCAATCCGCTCCGTAGTAGGGATCCTTGCATTTTTTAGTTTTACCATCAGTTTCAAAGCAGACCTGTTGGGCTGCTAAGGCAGAAACAACTTCATTAAGATTCTCTCTCTTTGTATCATTACACTTCACTATTTCTTCTATATCTCGATCCACTTCTTTTAAGAAGCTGCCAGCAGTCTCATTAGGGGAGAATTTATCAGAAGGTGGCGTTTCCTGCGGTTCTGGGGAGCAGTGAGCAGGCCGAAGGACTGGTTTGCCTTTTGGAGAGACATGTGTTTCGGTCAACACGCTGAACTTTTTCACTGGAATTCTGACAGACCTCAGGGCAAAAAAGTCTTGATCATTGATAAGATTGTTAACTCTCTTGATATCTGCAACCTAAAAATAAAAACAACAGTTTAAATATCAAAGCCCATTGAACCGAAACGCTCTAAGAATACTACATCCTTGAGAAATACATTCTTCCCTAATGAAACAAAGGCAGGGCCTTTGTTTCGTTTTGCCTTTTTTTTTTTTTTTTTCCTAAACCAATACCCATTCAAACAGTATGAGGCAAGAAGAGGTCAAAGACCAAATCTAAAGCCAGAAGGTAATTATGAGGTAACAAACCTCCTCGCTTCAGGTTCGATGACTGAAAGTCACTTCACACATCTATATTCACTTAATGTATACTCACCTATCAGTGGCAACTGTCTCTGAGAAATGAGTGGGACTTCACCTCAGTGTTTTTAAATGAAGTCAATTACTGTGAATTCCTAATTAAATTGAAAACTTCTATGTAAGGAACATTAAAAATTAGGAGCTTCCAATTCATCTAGCCACAGCTGTTTGGATATTCTTTCTGCTTCTGGGGGCTAAGGCAGAAACCAAGAATAACTTAAAACTGTCATCTTACCTCATCACATCAGCTCTCCCCTTTCCCTGTTCTTGCTCAAAACGATTCTCACTTTGCTCTCAATAAGTTCAGATTTTTAAGTCTAACGTGAAATACTTTGCAAGGATTTAAGTGCCCTTGGAGAATTCATTCTGAGACAGGAACTCCCCTCAACACAGCAGGCACAGCCACAAACCTCGCCATAATGAAATACTCAACAATCAGTACTTTTTTTGCAACACCTGGTAAGCACACAGGGATTGTGCCCATTTTAAGACGCACAGTACCCGAGTTCAGACCCTTCCTGTCCTCACTGGGAGGACATCCACCACAGAAAACACAGTAGCCAAGAGACCCTTGTTGCTGTGACTGCTCCACTTACAACAGATGTGGCCAGAAAAAGTAAGTTAGGGCGATCGCTGCACTAGCCTTGTAACACGAAAAAGTGTTTCGGTTCTTCTGATGGTGTATTTGTTACATGTCATGTACCAGGCTGAATAAATTAGATGAGCACCAAAGACTGCCAAACACAGCATTCACCCCCAGTGATCAGTGCAAGGTCATGCTTTCTGCCCCGGGCCACTCTTCCACGTTCTCCACAAATTTATGAGAAAGAGTGCACCTCCATCATATTTATTTCTTATCTGAGGCCTGATCTAGTCAGTCTGCTCAAAATACCCAACTGTGGTGGGTTCTGAAGCCAAGAATTGCTTAATAAGGCTCAGGTCTGTCATTATTATGAAATAATTATGTCTTTGGTACCTAAGCTCACAACAGGAGGCCCCTAATTTTGTTTCTGCATGAAGAATTAGATGACAGCAAGATTTCCGTAAATACGGATTTTAAATTTCACCTCTTGAAAACTGCACATTTAGTCATCCGTCCGCCACCACACACAGCTGATTTCCTGTTAGAACTGGGTACAGGCAAAAGCTAACACTAACCATGACAGAAGCTGCTGCTTTTAATTAGTACTGGCCAGCCAAAAGTACCGGGTGGGAAGCACACGCACCAGACGAAATTATCAAGTCTCAGTTAGGAGCAGTAGCCAGGTCCGAGCACCAGAAGGGAACGCCTGGGGCTGGTGGGCGGAGAGCTCCCAACCCTGCCATGTGCTCCTGCCGATAAGTATTTAGGCAGTTTAACAGAATTTTTTAAAGCTACAGTGAGGTGTTTTTTTTTTCCCCTCCCTCCCTTAATGAGCTCCACACAAACCGTGACAGGGGTTCTGCAATACCCTCCTCATCACCAAGTCTGACAGCAAAGCGCTGGGAAAAGCGTAATTTTACTGTAACACGCACACTTTGAGAGGCCGAGCCACCAGGGCAACCGTCCATTTCTTACGCTTTTTAGCTTTAAATGGAAAAGCCAACGGAGCTGAGCCTGCAGCACGTTGTCACACAAACACCCCGCCGCCCTCCTGTCCCGCCCGGGGACTCACCGAGCAGCAATACTGAAGCGCGATGGCGTTCAGCGTGTCGCCTTCTTGGATATCCTTCGTCAGCAGGACGATGTCATCCAGCCGGTCCCTCGACGCGCTTCTCCGCACCTTTTCCCGGCCCCGCGGCCGCAGCTCCGACACCTCGCCGCCCTCCTCCTCGGGCGCCTCGCTCTCCGCGATCACGAAGGGGTACAGGTGCCCGCCGACGGGCGCCTGCCCTACGGCCGGCGGCTGCAGGCCGCACCCGGTGCCTCTACCGGACATTCTCCGCGGGTGGCTCTGTGGAACAAACCGCAGCCCTGGCGTCCCCCGCACCGAGCCCCCACCCTCCCGGCGAGGCGACGACCGCCACCGCTGAGGGGAACGCCCGGCCCCGCCGCCCCGAGCCGCGGCCTTACCTGCCGCCACTCCTCATCGCGACCGCAATGGCGGCCGCCCCGCCACGTCCGCAGGCAGGCCACGCCCCCCGCACCGCCCGCACGCCCGCCCTTAAAGGGACCGTTCCCTCAGCGCGCCCGCGGTTTCCCGCCTCGCCCGTGAGGGGGACGCGGCTGCTCCGGGACCCGCTGAGGGTGCGGCGGGATGGTGGGTAGAGGGGGGGTTATTCCCTGAGGGATGCGCCGCTCCGGGGCGGCCTCGGTGGAGGGAAGGGCGTGGGGAAACTGCTGGGCGCCGGAGGCCGAGGCGAAGCGCCCTTCCCGCTCGTGTCCCGCCGGCGCGGCCCCCCGCGGGGCTGCGAGGGACACCACCTCCCCCCCGCTCCCCTCCAGCGGCGGGCGGGCACAGGGGCTCCGAGGGGGGCCGGGGAGGGGACCGAGGGGCAGGCGGTGTCCCGGCTGTGAAGTTTTCTGGGTTAATACGTCATTCTTCTGATGGTTTCTGGAGAAACGGAGGCGGCTCAGATACGGAGCTGACGCGTATCGGGGTCGGTCGGGTAATTCTAAGAGCCGCTTTGCCCGCAGCAGCCCGCAGCTCCTCTCCCAAAGCCTGTGCGCCCGTGCTCTGCAGTGCTGCTCACTCGGAAGTTGCCAGGCAGCTTCTTTTTATCCCTTCATCCCTTTCCCCCCCTCCTCAGGACTCGTACTGCAGAGGTGCAGGTGTTCAGCCCATGCTGATGTATTTTTTTCCCGAAAGAGAAACCATAAATTAAGCCCAGTAGATATTTCAGCTTTCCTTTCCTAACAAAGTCATGTTCACTACTGACTCCACAGCCGTGGCAGCTGCTGAGGCAATAGGAAGACTTCCTAGTCTAGCTAGTAGATTTAATCTGCTGTGGTTTTCTTCTGACACGGCCTTAGAAGCAAGTTTTTGATTACAGCAGGAGCAAATACAGTATTTCTTAGAAAAACTTGACAGCTCTAAGGTTGGGCTGAATATGTTGTAACAAATGATCGCATTGCTGCTGTTGACAAATGCAGTTGCCAGTCTGATTTGTCAACAGGTGAAACCCAATCTTAAAGAAAGTAATTTTAAATAAGTTGTTGTTTTTTTCCTTTTGTTTTTGAGCTTTGCTATACGATGTTTTCAGAATGCTGAACAACCAAAGAGGTGAGAAATGGGCTTGGTATTAACAATGGCAGAATGATTTTATGACGTGAGTTTTGAAAGCTAAATGATGTCAGAACTAATGTTGGTGTAGCTCTATTGAGTGTGATGCTTCACACCCACAGAAACCGAACAGGATTGAAGCCCCATTTCCAGGCTTTGTAAAATAAGCTGTCAAGGTGCGGTGTCTCAGCTTATTTTAAAGAGAAAATATATATATTTCAGTATCTACCTTAAAATAGTGCTCTAATGTGGACGAGGGATGGATGGGGTAAAACTGAAGTATTCCTAAGGCTGTTTAGGTACTCCTTAGCTAAACAGCATCAACAAGAGAAGCAGTACATTTCAGCATAGGTGTTCTGTCAAGAGCATAGAAGTTCTATGTTGTAAGTAAGAGAAGGTTTGCATGAAAGAATATCAATATTCTCGGGTGCAGAAGTCACAAGTAAGCATAAAATATGAGCTGGCAGGATTAGGCAGGTCTGATCGCTGCCCTTTGTGGAGAAGCACGGGACAGTACAAACATGTAAACAGGATTTCCTTCCTGTGGGAAGTTGGGCACAGTTAGTGGTAGCTAATTTTCAGGCTTTCTTATTATGCATTTGTTAAAATATTGCTGAAGGTGCCAAGTGTAATCAGAATTCCCCCAAACCAAATCTTCTTACAAGTCAGGAGACTATTTCTAAATTATTTAGGAGCCTAGCTAGGGGTATTTTATTTGCTTCAGGGTATTTCATAGCCTCTTTGAAGGCCTTAGGTACAGCCTTACGTAGAAGCTGCTCCACAACAAAGACAAGCTTGGATTGTCGGAGTACATGACAAATGTGTGAACATACTTGTAGGAGTCCCAGAATGATTTTATGTATTTCTGGGGATGGCACAATGCAAGCAGATTGAATCTTCCACCAACTGAATTTCCAGCAAGAGCAACACTGAAGGTGATGAAACTGAATTAATTTCCCATAAACAGCTAAGTTTTCTCGTGGGATCTCAAGTTGACGAAAAGTTATTATACCTTTGTGAGTGAGAATTCTGTTGAGAGGTGTTGTGCCACATCTGGCAAAGAATATCTGCAGCACCAACCAGTTTTGGTTTTTAAAGGGAGCTTTCAGTAATAGAAGTGAAGCAACTGTAGTTGTCTGTGGCTGGGAAACTGATGACTCAGACGCTATTCATGCTGTTGAAAGACTGTTTTATGAGACCCCTCAGAGCTGTGGGTGGACCTGGAGAGGAGTTTGAAGGCAGACTTCGTACGCAGTGGTGCCTGCAGCGGTGTCTGAAGATTGTCCCATCACACACCGCTAACGGCATATCCTTTTGGAGGTTTTCTTTAATCGTTGGGTGGTGAGGCTGCAGAAAAGGTCAGGGCAGGGGATTTCACCATTTCTTTATCTAAAGAGGTGTACCATCAGGTCAAAAAAGAACTGCTGAAGCAGCACTCTGCCTTACAGGGGGAAAGAAAGTGTTGGAGTTTGCTTTGACCCTGCTACACCCCTGTGTGTAACCATTTGTAACTAGTGACATTTTCCCATCAATAACAAAAGGGTATATTCCAAACCTGATGAACAAGACTGTAGCTGCATAGCTCCCATGAATGCTAATAGGAGTACAGCCTTTCTCCATCCCCGTGTAAGTTACTTTGCATATCCTAATAGTGCATTCTCAATGAGCGGCGGGGTCAGTGTTAATCACTCCGTGGCATTCCAAGAGCAACGGCGGGAATCTCTACCACGTTCCCCTTGGCCATGTTATATCTTGTGTGGCTTGAGCAGAGCTAGGAAGTTGAGTATACATGTAGGGATGTTAAAAAGATCTTAAGGAATTCATAGAAAGGAACGGTAAAGGAGATGTTGGAGGGCTGATATAACTTGTTTGTAATTTTTAATTAAAAAAATAGATTCTTTCTGTCTGGAATTTACATACATGTGCCACCACTCTTTTTGTAAGTCTTTAAGTCATTCTGTGGTTTGGCACCACAGGGCTAGATTTACATTTAGATAGCTAGTGCCAGGTGTCTGAATGTGTGTTTTAATTGCTTGAATGACATGATAAGCTACGACTCATTAAAAGATTCACACAGAAATAAATATACAGCCTTTGTCTGTCTCTGCTTCCCTGCTTGAAACGGTACTAAAACTGTAGGAAACAGTAACATCCAGGTAGATCTGCAGCTCCAGTGGAGTCCAGATAAAGTGTGAAGTTACTAAGCAGTGTCTGACTGCAAGATGTGTAAGGTGCAGTAAGAGGAGCTGTTTAAGAACTATAAAAGTATGCGGAAAGCAAATAATGCTAACTCTGCAGACACTTGCAGAGTAGGCTGTTCTCCAGTGGAAATATTTTCATGTATACATTCATCTATAAGTGTTGAACCTCAAATTGAGACCTCGATCCTCAAAACTAGCAGAAATGCTTTTTAGTTAGCAAGGTTCCAGCAGTTTCACTCTAAAGTGGGTTAAAAATGACCACAAAATTTGTTTAATTTAGTATTGTTATGGTTTTAATGAGAATAAATGAAAATTTATCTTTGCATTGAGACTGTTATTTCCAGATATCCTATTTCATGTATTTGCTGCTTCCTTTTGGTTAGTCAACGTGAATTGGTTGCTTTTTATTTAATTTTATTCAAATTAAATATGTATTCAGAATAGAAATATGCTGTGTACCTTCCATAACACAGCCAGTAGGGTGCATTGGTCGTTTGATATTTAGTTTTCAAAAATCTGTAAAGAACTGCATATTTGCTTCTGATTTAAATTTTACTTTGCTCAGCTCAGGTATCCTCTGAATAAGAAAATCCACCAGTGAAACCGTTCAGTTACAGTAGAGATGGTATGAAAAAATGGAGCATAGGGTCTTGAAAATTTGTTTCAGATTATTCACAGACAGATTTTGCTACAAGATTCTGAATTCCTCTTTGTATACCTGTATTGATGAATAATATTTTATGTAGTGTGATAACTGAAGTTCTTTTTTTTTAAAGATTGTCATAGATCCATTTCAATTTTAGCTGGATGAATCTGCAGTTAAGCCCAGGAATAGCTGTTACTTTTTGATATGCTTTCCCTGAGTAAATTTAAAGAACCCTTTCAGTGCTTATCTGTTTTTTCTCTAAGGGAATTTTGCACTGTAGTAAAGTCTTTTTTTTTTTTTTTTTTACTGAATTAAACATTCAGAGCTTGTTAACTTTTGTTCTCTTCTTTCTCTAGCTGTCAGTTTTTGGGAATGTAATTTGTTTGCATCCTCTGTGGATTTCAGCATCATGTTTAAAATGTGGACACCAGAACTTTATGCAGTTTCAAATATCCACCCCATTAGTGCTATATATAAAGGTAAAATATTCCCCCACCCCAACTCCTTGTCACTACTCCACTCTTGAGGTGTCTGAAGATCACACTAACTGTTTTTTTCCCAGTCACAACATTGCATTGGACGCTTACAGTGAGCTGCTTGTCTGCTGGAGTTTCTTCAGATGAAAAAGATCCAGAAGATCACTTGTAAGGGGTAACGTGTATTTTAGCTTTGAATGTATTCAGCAGTATTAACGTGACTTGTTTTAATGGAGCCAGCTTACCAGGTGAGCCAAACCGCTGTAGTACTGCCATTTCTTTTCGGTGAATATTGACATCACAAACATCCAGTTGTGATTTTTGTGTTTACAGGGAGAGAGCGCTGAGGAGCAGCAGATCTATTTGTAACCCTTGTTGAACTACATAATAGAAGTATTTTCATTTGTTTATTAGGAAATTTACATTTTGTTCCTAGTCTCTTACTGGAGAATGCTTTTTGACATCTACCAGCTAGTTTTTAATCCATTTTACAGCACCGCACTGCTTGCTAGCATTGCACTATGTCTTTACCATATGGTAATGTGATTAAAAAGTAAGTCCTCTAACTATTAGTTCTGTTATACCAGGACAATTACTGTCATTCGAATTTATAATCTTTCAGAATTAAACCAAATTGCACTATTTGTATAAGATCACGTATTTATTCCATTCATTTGTTTTACCTTCTTAGTGAAATTCCACATCAGTCTTTACATTATTTTGGCTAGGTTTACTGTCAGGCTGCATTTATGGTCTAAACTTCCTTTTGTATCTTTGGAACTGATTGTTATGGACATTTAAAATATGGTTATTAAACTTGCCATTGTCTTGCCAACCCAGTGGTTTTCCCTTATGTCTTTAAAATTCTATAATTTATACAGTGTAATTAAAAATGTCTGCTCTCTAGTTCCCTTTTTCATAACCTGTATACTGATTTTATTTTGTGTCTCTTCTTCTTAATTTTGTGTCTCTTCTTCTTAATTTTGGAAATAAAAAGTTTAAGGATTTTGATAGTTTCCCCCCCACAGGAGGGAGTTGAATGTTACATGGTATTGCTTAAGCATTAGGATTTCAGCCGTGGAAGAAGATTTCTTTGGCGATCTTGGTACTGATAATTCTCCCTTACTGCTGGCACAGCTATGTAGGTATGGTTGCATCTTCACTGATACGGACCTTTCCTCTGTTACAAGCCCGCCACACGCGGGTTGTTACTGCGGATGTATTCTGTATGGGTGCATTGATACCTACAGCTACAGCTGAGGAAAGCTTTCCCTGGCAAACACTCCTTTGATGTCATTCCACTGAGTGGGAAAGTGCCCTTACGCAGGCCCCGGTACACCCGTGCAGTCCTGTCAACTGTGCAGCCTCTTCTCCCCTTCTGCTGTTCTTCCCACGTGAAGAGAGGCCTGTAGGCAGGCGAGGGAGCTGTCTGGGATATCCTAGCATTACTTTCATCCTTTGTTTTAAGCTCCTCACGGCCGGAATAGTGGGGTATGCTGAGCAGCTTTTACAAAAGGGAGAAAGAATTGTAGAAGGGAGTGGGAGCAGGAGCAGGGAGACTATCTCATGGTAAAGGATCTGATTCGGAGTCTTGAAAAGCTTTAATGTATGAGCAGGTGTGGCATTCACAGCCTGCTGTACTGACAAGTATTTGAACTGTGTGCTTAAGGTGCCTTCAGTTTTCACCTATAATGGCATGCAAGTGTAAATTAAACTGTTGAATTAACACTCTGCTCCTGATATTAGTAATAGTAATGGTACTGTAATTGTGAACATCTTGCTATGCTTGCATTCAAATTTTCAGTATAATGTGGACTAAAAAAAAAGAAAAATTTATCAGGTGCTATAGCTATCTCTAATCTAGCATATTTATCAGTATAGAGCTTAAGAAATGGGTGTTTTTCGTAAAAAACATGCTGGTTTCAGTTTTGCCTTTATCTTTGTCATTTTTAGATAACTGTACCATATTTTAACAAATATGAAAGTACTTGTAAAATAAATCATCCCGTTCAACTTTTTTAAGCATTTAAAGTATGATTACAAATGTCCAGTTTATGACATAAATAAGAGAGTGATCTAGTAGACATAAAAACTCGTTGACAGGAGCATTTTCATGAATTTTAAAAGAGATTCCCTCCACCCCTGTTTTCTTACCACTTTTGTCTTTCTATTCGATTCAGCTTCTATACGGGACAGCAGAATGTGTCAGAAACCTTTAAGTTCTTTCAATGAGTATCAGGCATGTTAATGCAAATACATGACGAGTAATCCCTCCACAAGCAGAGACAGTAACATAGCCCACACGACATCAGTAAAGTGTTTACAAGGTATTAATATGCCCACTGTGACAAGATGTATTTAATGGGAAGCAACAAGGAATTTGTTTTATTAGTTTTCCTCCACCCTCAAGTAATAAATCTTAAAAGCTTCAATATTGATTCAATGAAATGAATGGCTGAATCGTTCTGGAGAGGCTCTGACAAGTGGACAAATGCTTCCATGGTTACATTGTGCTATGCAGTATGGTTACTGAGCTTTGTTGGTTTCCTCCCTCTGCCATTGAAGTAAAATAACAAACCACAGGGAAGCACCACACATGGTGGGCATAAACTGGAAACAACTTTAAAAGATCGAGTTAGCTGATCTTATACAGATTTTAAACAATATGGGGTTTATTGATTTATCCCCTAAACCTGCATTTCAGTACTTTCTCCTTTGTATATCACTCTCTCATGTAGCATTTTTATTTCTTGTTCTGAACCACCTCTCGCTTTTGATTTGCAATGCCATAAATTAAAAGGCTATGTGAAAGTGTGTTTCATAGTAATGTTACATGGGTTATGTTTTTCTAGGAATAATTTTATATCAAGTGATGTCACTGCATCAGTGCAGGCTTCTGCAATAGCTGGATGGTGAATCACACATCACGTATAGAACTTTTGAGTGCAGTTGTTTTAGGGCGCTTTTTCAGTATAACGTAATTAACTGGTTTGATTTTCCATCTCCTTGTACTCCAATTTCAGGCGTCACAGGGATGAGGGAGATAATAAACACGTAACTTCACAGACGTCACATTTTAAAAAATAATAAAAACTAATGGCATACAGTTATTGCATTAGCTTAAAAATGTTGCAGATCAAGCATTAAGAGAAGGAAATCCTGAAGGCCTTACATTTCGTTCAGGACAAAGTGTAAAGAAACTGAAAGTGGATGTGTCGAGAGCAGTTGCATATTTTTCCCTCTCAGACCAACTCTGAAAAGAGCGCGTGTTATCCTCTGTGTCAGCAGAGGCTTTTCTTCCTCTACGTGCTTGACAGTCCCCAGGATCGCTATCTCAGCATCAGAATGCTAAGATGCTCCAGTGCCCCTTTGTAGACACAATTTTACAGCAAGAGTGGATGCCAGGATTCCCCACAGCTAGGAAAATAAATTCATGAACATGGAGTATAGTTACTTCTGAGACAAAAATTCTGGCCTTACAGCATTCCATCGGAAGCTTACATTTATTGTGGGTACTGAATTTCACATTTACTCAGGTAACATCTCTTTGATCTCCAGGGGGAAAAGTAAGCAACAAATGAGTAAACACTTCAATGTTTCACTTAAAGGATTTCAGGAAAGAGAAAAGTCAACTTTTATGTGGGAAAAACCATAAGTTATTTGTGTTTCCAAGTAGGTTTTTTTCCCCATTCAAAAGGAAGCAAACAAAATACCCATCTGTGAATTGTGAAAGCAAGTGCGGTTGTATCCAGCAGCTGGAACCCTTTTGCTTTTATCTTTATTATTCTGAAACACTTTTTGAGGACTTTGAAATTAAGAGCAACCTAGATGCAAGAGATTATGGAGAGTTTTCAATGTTTTTATTATGTTTTACCTTCAGGAAAACGCAGTTTTGATAAGTGTTCTTTTTGAATTTACAGTCTAGTGCTTGACATGCTCTGAAGTTGTGTGTTTTGATGGACGTTTTATGAGATAGCATGCAGCAAATCAGAAGTGACATGCCACAAATGGAGAGCTGGGCACACTTGATCGGGAGAAACAAGGCTGCATCTTTATTTAGCAACAATAAATGCACAAGAGGAGTAGGCAGATGTTCTTGCCAGGTGCTCATCTTGCTGTTTCTCCATGAGACCTGTGAGCCAGTAGGCATCCACTGTGGTTTGAAAGGAGCCACTGAGTGTTGTAAGACTAAACCATCTCTTCAGAGATGGCATTCTTTATTGTGATGACACAAAATGACAGAAATTGTGTTAAAATTGCACGCTGGAGCTTGATCAATGAAATCTGAGATGCAGTAAGTTGAAACAAAGAAGTTACTTCCTCATTAATTTGTTCAGTTTTTTACACTTGAACATATTTAAATTAACATTTTCTAAAAGTCATCTCATTTTTTTATGAGAGTCTTGTCAAATATGTAGCTAAGTTCAGTAATAAAAAGGTTATGATTATATGAATAGCATTTCTACTATAGTGTGTGTTAAAGTATAGGAACCTCCCATGAACAGATGCCAGGGAACATTTACTTTTTTCCTGATAATGGGAATACTTCATTTTTTTCAGTTAAAATCTCTTTTTAGATGTTAACATCACATGCTTTCAGTATGCAAGTAATGAGCTGTACCATAAAAAGGTTAACCTTTGCAAGCTGGTCACAGGAAGCATAAACAAATTAATGTTTGTCCATCGATAAAGGACATGATCTTCTTTGACGTTCTCTTTTTTCAGTTTCTTAAATCTTGGACATCTGTGAAAAATAGAGGATCAAAACCTGAATTTATCTACATACATCTGCACATCAACCAGTCCAGCGTAAACCACTGGGTCAGAAGCATAATGCTCAAATTTTGTCTTTGAGTCTTCTCGGATTATTAGTGCGGTTTGTATCTGTCTACTTTGTGCTCTTTCTTGCATGCGTTTGTTAATTCATCAGGAAGCTATACAGTAAAATCAAGATTTTAGTATGAATGCATTCTCAGTCCATCAAGAAGGACCTCGTTTCACATTCTGAAGAACAAACACAGGCTTGATCCTAAGCTGCTGTGGAGTGGTGGTCAGAAGCCTGGTAACACAGACTCGTCGGGCTCTGAGGCGAACACACCTCTTTGGTGTCAGTCTTGGTCAGTTCTGCCTTCTTTCATGGCATGGCTTTGGGCATAGTTCCCTGAAGACTGTGCTGTCGAAGCCATGTGCTATAGTCGTGGCTGCTGTTTCTTTCAACGCTGCCAGTTAGATCAGCTCCCCCATGTGAATCACACTGAGAAGTAATGAGGAAGAACATGGGGGATGGGTCCTAGACATCAGCCAAGCAAACGATTATCTACATGGAGTCAAAGATCAAACTACAGCCACACAGGGAAGAATATACCTGCTTGTGGTGGTCTATAATGTTCTTAAAAATGGTCTGTCCTGTAGAGATGCTTGCCACCATGGGCCATCGTTCTAAGAAAATCCTTTTTTTAAAAAAACCCCAAACAACAAAACCCACGTGAATTTCTTGCAAGAAAATAATCTGTATCTTGTCAATCAGTCTGTGAAGAGAGGAGCAAGATCAGCCTCAGTATTCTTCCTGAACACTAGAACTAACCAGAACAGTGTCTGATGAATGTTGTGGATTTTTGAGGTGTTGTGTCATATTGGAAGTGATTCATTAATAAACAGGAAAGAAGAGAACTTAACTTGTGTATGGTGTATTCTAATTAAGGATTGATCTGTGAAAGAGCCATGCACATGCTTAATGTTCCTCATTCTGGGTAGTTCAGTCTGCTTCAGCTGAAGTACCATAGAAGGTGATATGTGGAAGTCTGTGCAGGACCAAAATTTCAACATTCTCAGAATCTTGTTTGCTACATGCATCCAACTAGGTGCTTAGCCCAAAGTCTTGAAGTTTGGATGTTACAGGTGAAAACAACTCTCAATTTTAGTGACATTTATGGATATTCAGAAAATGTTATTATCAGCATTTATGTTTTGGTTTCTAATATTAGTAGATTAAGATTGCAATACCTGTGATTGAAAACCAAATGGCCTTCATACAGCACAAAAATATTCCTTAATAGAAACAGAAATGTAAACAAGAAGAGAAAACACTCCCTTCTGAAGCTCTTTCTTTGGATTTTTTTCTTCTTGCTCCTTTAAGTCCTGCTTTCCTTCTCAGGGATTTGTTTCTTCTCCTAACTCCCTCTTCTCTGGTCTTTCCTTTCAGATGATGCCAATAAAGGGAAAAGGCAAGATTTCAAAACAAACAAACAAACTGGGGTCCATTGATTCTGTTGCTGCTGCTTTCAATATTGGTTTACTCTCAGCAGAGCCATTTTTAACTTGCAGAGTTTTAATGAATTCAGAACAAAGGAAATCCAAACAAACAAAGAATTGAGGGGTGTACTTAGTACACCTTATTTACTGCTTTTATTGAAAAGAGAAGTTAAGGCTGACCTGGAGGCATAGTTCCATGCAATGCCAGATCTATTGTAGGTCCAATACCAGCCCTGATTGTTTGTCCCTGACATTTGTAAGGGCTGAGAGTGCTGTGTGGGCAGCATGCTGAGTTGTTAAAAGTGCAGATGGAGTGTCCCATGTCAGTCACCAACAACCTTCCAGCTGGTTGAGGACCACCACTGGCAAAATCCCACGGGAGCTCTGTCTCATCCTCATGTGTAACAAAGGGAAGCACAGGTCTCTGGATCGGTACGACAAAACCAAAAAAAAGTAATCGGGAAATCATCAGGAATGGAGAGAAAACATGGAGTATTGCGTGTTGAGTGGGAGAGAGTAGCAAAAGCTACAGTCATTTTGGATCTGAATGCAGTTTTGTTGACAGACTCCATGAAAGTAGCCGTGTGAATTAGTGAGCCCAAGTCTGAGTTCGCATTCTTCCTTTGTTTTCCAGCTCAGTAATTAGCAACTTTTAATGTGCTCAGGTCTGCTGTAATTGAGAACTGATGACTCTTAAGGCAGCCCCTCTGATACTGAGCAGCTTGATAGCTGTTGGTGGGAGCCAAACTTCCCACAGAAATTGGGCAACAAAAGGACAACGTGAAGTCATTTCTATAAGCTGAAACAACATTATAGAATAAAATATAAAAAGAATCTTATACCTCAAGTATCCTTTCCACCTGTTGATCCAGAGAGGAAAACCCATATGGGCTCTAGATTGTGAAGCTGAGATAGGAAAGTAGTAACAGTCTGGTATTGAAAAACATACTACTTATCTCTTATGCTAATACATTAAATTCTCTCTAATGCAAAATTCAGCAGCTAATAGCATGGGCCTTTGAAGGACTGCTTCTTGCTCTCTTTTCGGTACAGAAACACTGGAGCTGGTGCATGGCAATAATGCATAATAAAGTATTGATCAAAAATATGTTCATAAATACACTCAGGTGGACTACAGCAAGAAGTGGTTGGACATATAACACAGATTATCATACACATCTACCTGAATTCCTTTTAGGTGCACAGCATAGCTTTTTAGAAGAAAAAAAGTACACCTGTGTTTTTTTTAAAAAAATAAATATTTTATTATAATGTTTGGTGAGTCATTCCAGTGGTTTGTGTCCTTCACTCTTAAGAACTGAATTTTATTCTGATTATTAATATCTACTTTTGTGTCTGCATATTAGATCATTGATGCCCTTATCTGTTATACTGCAGATTTTTATTTATCAATGTTCATTTTCTCTGTAGCTGTATACAGAGTGCATCCAGAGGTTCATCTTACCTAACATTAACCTAATGTCATTACTCAAAAGTTAGGCAGTAGTCTGAGATAGTCATTTGGACTCCCTGTTTAGTCTTAAAGGCAGTTCATCCCATCCTACTGTGTGACCGG
This sequence comes from Strix uralensis, assembly GCF_047716275.1. Lineage (NCBI taxonomy): Eukaryota > Metazoa > Chordata > Aves > Strigiformes > Strigidae > Strix > Strix uralensis. The sequence continues at coordinate 3,459,013 of NC_134012.1, read as the reverse complement.
GTTAGACTGGATGGCTGATGTTAGGTGGAATGCCTTCTACTTTGGAGCAGTGCTTTTCCTTGAGGTCTTTGAGTCTTTTACTACGTAATTTTCATCATTCCTTAGCATCTTTTTTGCCTTTCCTTGTTTGTTTACGTTATTCCCGAATTGTGATCACCGCAACTCAACACAGTACTGCTGTAGTGACCAGGCTAATGCCATCAGAAGGCACAAAGTCTTCTAGATCCTGTCAGTTTTTTGGCCTTAATGCTTCTGCACTGTATCCCTTCCTTCTATATGCAAAGATTATATTAGCCTCCACAGAATCAGTGCTTCCTCTCTCTCTGATTTCTTATCACTGTGATTGCATTTTCCATATGCTCCAAATAAATTAAAAACAAAGCAAAGAAAGCTCATTTGAGATGCATGACTTCTCAGTCAACTATAGTAAAGGTAAAAATTGTTCTGCTTTCATTCAGGGCAGAACCCTGTTTTGTGCTTAGCATTTCCCTCCGCCCTTTCTGTAAATGTGCTGTTTGTGAAATAAAGCTGATCTAGAATTAGGCTAGAGTTACGTTTGGGTTTGTTTCTAAATACTTACGTGCTAATATGCATTAAAATAGGCATTTACAATAGATTCTGTTTATTCAATACTAACAAGCAATACGGGATTTTAAAAAATGCATCTGTCAAGTTTCACGTTAGTTGCATGTTGATTGTTACATTGCTTTTGCACTGAGTTGTGTCAGAGGAATGATTTTTTGGCCTACTTAGGAGTACTGTTTTGACAGAACAGTCTGAGGATTTAGGACCCAAAAAAATGAAAGGATCCAGCAAGCTGAAATACCTGATATATGGTTGTATTCTGTAGTAGACTAGGAATGTACTGGGAGTTGGATTTCCTTGGAGTTGGAATCAATGCTTTTAAAAAATTTGATAGAATGGTTTCAATTTGTATGAGAGATGCGGGGAGTGAGGGAGTGTTAATGGATCTGACTGGATTCAGCTACATGGAATTGTTCTGCCGCTACTGCATTTGTTTGCAATAGCATTTCCACTTTTTAAAATCTAGTAGCTATCTCACAGTATCTGGAAATATAGTGAAGACTGTGTAAATGGGACTGTGTGAGCCGGCACGGGCAGGACGCAGGAACAACCACAAACCCACGGATGAAATGCAAAGAGTAAATTTATTCTCACTGCCTTGTGACCTGGGGGATCTCTGCAGCAGCACCCGGGCAGGGATGCAGGTACCATGGTCCTTGCTAACCAGAAAGAGGAGAAGAAAGAAAAGATCTCAAACCTGCTGCTTTTGCCTGTATATCAGAGATTTTCACAGGCATACTTTTCCACTGTGCTTTGATCTTTCCCACAGCAGGGCAGGAATCTCGAGGATGTTCGATGAGGTGCCTCTGAGTCTATCGCAGGCCTGTGCTATCTAAATGCAGATGTTCTACCTGTCAAGCACACAAAGCTGAACAACAATTAGCATGATATATGTGTTTTTCGACACCCCAACTGCAAGTCACTTGAGTGTGTTTACAGTCCTCCTCACCAATCTTCTGCTGTATTCCCACAGGGACTAATTGAAATCCTGTCAAAATTCTGTATTTTCTGTTTTGGGGCTTAAATGTATTGACATTTATTGGATAAGTAGGAATTTTGACACTGGTTTGCCATTAAATGGGAGAATTGAGGATGTTGGGGGCCAACACTGTCAAGATCTGAGTTGCCACCTTTGTGTCTTTGTACCTCGGCTGTGGCTCAGGATTTACTTGGAATGGTGGTGACCACAAAATGTGAATTTGATATTAGAGAAATTACTGAGTCCAGAATGCTTGATCTCAGATTGGAAATTGTTTCTCCCTGCAGAGCACTGAATAGCTGTGAATTAAGATGAGCTGCATGTCTGGGTGCGGCTGAGGGCTTGAATCCAAAATCTATCATAATCCAGTGATAAAGCGTGCCAGTTTTGCTGCCTCCAGTAATAAAACAGAGCAGTCCTCGCTAAGTGAAAGCACCGCTGAGGCAGTGGATGGAGGGGCCAGCTCTATCTCCAGCACAGCAGCGCAGGAGCAATTGCCCGGGTTTTAAAAAATTCCGTCCTCTTCCATCCCACCCCCCTTTTATCTCCACAGCAGTGGGAAGGCAGCAGGAGTCAGGAGAGGGAGGAGAGTGCTGGACGCTGCGTGGAGCGGAGGGAGGAGTAGGAGAGGGGAATGCATAATGCGTGAGTGACAGAGAGCGTGCAGGCGGCTGGCTGAGTCCAGAAGACGCGGATGTCCATGTCCCCGGGTTTAGGTAGGTTTGTTGTCTCTCTGTTTGAGGTGGGAGTTGCTTTGGAAGCATCCTGTGTCATCTGCAGAGGTGTTCGCTGTCCGGCTGGAGGGTTCTGCCAGCAGCACCTGTTGCAGCAGGGACAGGGTTGAAGCAGTGGCAGACAGCGAGCGTGTGGCTCACCCCTGAGTGGCTGCTGGATAGTCGGAGTCTGCTAAGGTTTCTGTTGTTCCAGCAGCTCCTCTTTCTGCTCTGCAGAGCAGGGCAGGTGGAGACAATAGTATTTCCAATGGAAAATCCTATTCTCGGGGGATCATATCAGGATGAAACTCAGTCTGAAGCGTCCTAGCTGGCAATTTTTAACTCTCAGAAATGCACAGAACATAATTTGACTGTTTAAATTAGGTGAAGATAAAAGAAGTGGAGGAGCTGCGTGTGCATTCTGTGTTGCAAAGAAGAGTGAGTTCAAAGTAAGAATGAATTTTTCAAATCATCATCTGATAAGGAATGAGTTTCATTCCTTATCTGTTATATTCCTTATGAGTTATAATTAAAATATGCCATGTAAATGATTACAGTTAGAAACACTGCTCATACTTCTGGCTTTTGATATGCTGATTCTGTGTAAGACATTGCATAATTCACCCTGGCTAGCCCAGATAAAGTTAAGATCAAATGTATACGGAACTGCTTGCCAAACATCAATCATTGTTTTTTAATGAGCCTATAATCGCTTTATAGTGCAGATGTGAAATAACATGTGATTTTAAAACACCCTGTTCATTATACAGAAGCTGAAAGTGTTTTTTTTCTGATAATACTTTGCACTCATCTTCAAGAATGAGTCAGTTAAATAATAAGCATTTTGAGAATCTGCCATGAGGGCAGTTCAGTAACTGAAGGTAGAATATGATATATTTAGTCTATCTGTCCCTTAAACCTAAACCAAGCTTTCTCCTACTAAATGTATTCAGTGTTTCTATGTGGAAGGGAGAACCGGACACCTGAGGAAATAAAATAATTTGTGGCATATTAAGCTTAGAATTGAAATGGACAAATATTTGATAATGTAAAAGCTAACGTTTTTTGAGGGCGTACAATTTTTGATTTCTAATTTATTGTTATTACTAATATTTATGTTGTTACTGATTTCTAACATGCTGTTTTGTGCTTTACTTGCTTTCTAATACATTTTTGTGTTTTAATAGATTTACATGAAGAATTCAATGGTATTTACTAAATTTGCATCTGAGTGAACTAATTTACATCGATAAGGGGAGCACATGCCTATTAGCTCATAACTGTGGTCTGTGTCCTTGTCACATGGAAATCAATGGGGAAAATGATATTTGCTTTTGTGAGAACTAGTGCTGGGCAGTTTATTTGTGCTGTCAGCATTTTTGAGGCTGAAAAGTCATACTGGATAAGTTTTACAGAGTTGATACTAGTGAATGAGATTGATCCTTATGCATTCAAACCTGCAGTGCAATACTTCCCTTGGAAATTGTCGTGAGCTTTATTTGAATGAAGTTTTCAGAATCAGGTCTAAATCATAACCTGCTATTAAAACTTCTAACATACATGGAATTTTGTTATTTAAACTTATTGTCTTCCATGGGTTTTTTAATTTGGTTTTGGAATTCCATTTAAAAAAAAAAAAAAAAGTGCTTAAGTGTGCCGGTGCTTACAAACATGTTTTCCTTAATACGTGAATATGATGACTGTAACTGAACTACTGGAAAAGCTATGAAAGCATATATCTTTAGTGTGTAACACTAAAGAAGAATACCACCACAGAGGGCTGCAAGGATCTCAGTCATCGGGGACAAAAAATTTATGGAAATTTTGGAGAAAAATATTGATGACCCACAAATCACCTTTGGTATCGTTACACAGCTACTATAGTTGTTCAGAATTGCAACATGGTAGTGATGAGGTGATTATTAATTATTGTACTTTTAAAAGTACATAGCAATGGTCTATAAGCTTAGGAAAACTTTAATCTCAGAATGTTTCACTGAAAACTTGGTGGAAAAGTATGTCCTTGCATCACACTTCAAGGAAAGGGAGAATTAAAATTTGATCAACTACATCTGAAGTTTTATAGCCTAAGGTGCTTTTGAAAGCATCAAAACAGTAAGCTGTATGTCTGACTCCTGATATTATTTGAGATGGGGTATCTGATGCAATTTAGCTTTGTTTCATTGCTGGATAACCCTGCTCTCTGATTTTTTTTCTTTCTTGGCCAGCCTCTTCCAGTGTGCTTGGGGTATTGGGTCAATTTAGTTCTTCAGTAAGAAATACAAAAGTCTGGGTAGATGAGAGAAAATACAAAGAATATGCTGAAATTCTTTGCTCAGGGACTATTAGGCCTTGACCTCCTAAAGATATAATCACATACATAACTATTTTTAAATGTGTAATCCTATTGATTGGTTTTACTCATTTGTAGAATTCGTGCTTGTGTTTCAGCTCTCCAAGACTGGCTGATTTAGGTATAGTCACTGTTGTATATAGCGGTGAGTATAACACTTTTCTTCACTAGAAATAAAGGTACATATTATCTGAATACTTGTTTCAATATGTATTAAGACTCAGGTACTATATAACATCTCCATCATCCAGTCGAAGCTTACAGAACCATTTCTGTCGGTTGTAGGCATTTGCTGCTGTTCTAGAAATTCAAGACTACATCTGCCTAATAGGAACTATATTACTGTTTCCTAGGGAAAAAAAAAAAAAAGATTGACAGGAAGAATCAATGTTAGAGGCCATTTATCTCATTCCAGGTGGACCCACTGTAACATTTTTTACTCTGAAAAAAGTTATCGAATCATAAATGATACTGTTTCTGCACAGCTGCACTTGCTTAAATCACTCTCTGAGTGAATAATCTCAGTGGAAAACACTTTGTGTCAATAAACATTTTCAAGATTGAATTTACTCCTTACATGAGAACATGTGGGCTGTTTGCAGAAAGAATTTGGAAACCAGGAGTTCTGAAATGTGCTTAAAATATGAAGAACATTGTTTCACAGATTGGCTTATTAATATTTCCTATAAAAATAGTTAAAGTTGTTTAAATTCCCTTTAGTGAAATACTTTGTAAGTTCAAACTAAGGTTGCTCTTAAGATAAAGTTGTACGTATTCAAAAAGGCTTATATGGTAGCCTAAATTTCTCTAGCAAAACAACAGAGAAGATGCTTTCCATGTTCATTGCAGCTTTTGTGTTTGTGGATTTTTTTTAGCAAGTTGAAGATAAAATTTCCTCTAGAACCTTATAGCAATACCTTTTTATATACCAAGAGATTTTTGTTTGGTTATCTCATTTTGTATCTAGTATAGATTTATTAGTTAGAGTGCAGTTATGATTCTCATTTTCAGATGGCAGAAGACAGTTCCTTCTCCTCAGTCACTTAAGTCACTTATCCTGGACTGGTCCAATACATTACTGCTCTGAATTGTTTCAAGCTTTGCTTCATTAAGGATTTAACATGGCCTTAATTCAGCCATCTGTTATGGGTTTGGCAGTCCAACAGATCTGAGGTATTGGTCAGAGCTTTAGAAATTTCCCACATTTTTAAAGGTTAGGAAAAGAGCTACCTTTATGAATAGATTTTGAATAATTCTCAGCAAGACAATGGTGCAGAAGTGGAGTAAAAAATGCATGTCATTCTCTGAAGCACAGGGTCCCCTGTCTGCCTTTAGCTTTGCTGAAAGGCAATTAGCATTTCAACCAGCCAATTTGGTTACATGCAATGAAGTACTTGGGTTTGTAATTTGCTGCTCTCGGCTTGGTGCTGTTGAGAACTAGCTCTGTGTAATCCTCTCAAAGCACCTTTCTTTCCAGCATAGTTATTGTTGCTGGTCTTAAATAACTAATCGACAAAGAGATTTCCTTGTCTTGAACCACAGGGTGCCTTAGAAGAACGAAAAGAAATACCCAGTTAATAAGGGAATGATTATAATTATTAAATAGTGATTATTAAATTGTGACATAGGTTAAAAGGTTTAGAAAGCCAAGGAAAGCACAATACAAGATAAAGGTAGTGTGGGAAGTCTTTGAACCCAAACAAATTTTGCTTGGGGAGTTCTCTTTGCAACATAAATACTTTGTCCTGTGTTTTATTTAAGAACGGATTGCCCAGATTTAAGAGATGATTTCACAGTATAGATTAGAGTGAGGACCACCAGCTAATCATCTTCTTGGAAATGGTACAAATATATTTTTACTTCTACAGAAAGAAGTTTTTGGGGGAAATTTGTAAAATACAGATCTGTAATAAAATCAACATTCTTTGCTGCAATCTAATAAAAAATGAATACATTTAACTGTAGAAATGAAGCTTTTTTTGTTATGCATCTTAAATTTAACATGTATAGTTGATACAAATTTTCATGCTTAATAATACACTTTTACGAACTCAAGAATGACTCACTGACATGGTTATTTTAGTAATTAGGCAAGACATTACAATTCTGCTTGGCTTGTACATGAGTATTAACTTGTAAGAATCCAATGTGGATAGCAATAGTTCTTCTGCCGGTATACCTGAAATAATGCCATCTAATCCCCACCATGGGGCTGTAATTTACTGTAGACCTTTTTTCTTGCAAGATTATTTTGTGTGAAGCGCTATTGCAAAACAGGTTGTTATACTTTTGGTTTTAAGTATGAAAAATAACCACTACAATGCAGAAGCTCGTAATTACTTTTTCTGATATATGATATTCATGCAGGCCATAGTACTTCATTCAGGACAAGTAGTAGGTATTTGAAGCTATGGTAGCTTTGTCATCAGTTCACATGTTCTGAAAATATGTTAAGTAAAAAAGTTGAGGACATGTGAGAAACTTCCAAAGTAGAGATACAAATGGAAGTTGTTGTGGACCTTTAGGTCTTTACTGAATTAGAATAAATGGGTGTTCCTCTCTGAAGCCTGCAGACCTTCCTCTGTTGGATTTCTGGTTCCATATGTGTTAGAGCCTGACCCTGTGGCAGGCTCAGTCGTGCAGTTACTTCCACAGCAACCATGAGCTGGGAGTGCTAATCACCTTCATGGCTGGCTTGGTTTTAGTTTTGTTTGGGTTTATTTGGTTTGGTTTGGTTTTTTTATCTGCTTGCTTTTTTGTGCAAGAAACCATTTGAGAGAGAGTATGGGTGCTTACAGTGTCTCAAGCCCTACTTGGAGCAAAATGCCAGGGTAAAAAGTTCCAGACCCTAGTTCTGGAAAACTCTGTAAAATAATTTCAATTAGTGAAAGATGTCTGCTGTTTTCCTTAGAACTATATAGGTGGAAAATGATTTCCAGTGTGGAGTTGAAAACAAGATGTACCTTTTGCTTAACCTATACTATATGTTAAGTGGAACTATTCCAAAATCATATCTGTTTTTTTACAGTATATAGTTAGAACTATATATGGATAGATTCTCATCAACTGCATGAGCTAAATTAAAATTTCTGCAGCTGAAATCACTGTTGTTTTGTTGATACAATTTAGTGCAAATTCTGATTTCTACTGGTGTATTTCTTAACATTGTTAATTAGCAGATTTCAGCCAAAGTTTGTTTACATTAGACTCTGATCTCTGTTCTAAATATAAAATAACCTTAATAACTCCAAGTCGTTTCACTGGAGGTACTCTGGGAAAAAACAGATTTTACAGCTAGTCAAAATTATTGTCTGGTTCTCTGTTTGACCAGCAAATTATAAGGTAACTAAAAATATTTGTAGAAGAGGCTTGAGTTCTTTCTGCTTGCTGCTAGCAAACGGAAGTAATGGATTCAACACTGCTTGAGAGTTTTGCCCTTTATTCAGTGCTCAGAATGAGAACAGGCAAAGCAGGCAGTTACCTCAGAAAGCCTTGAGCATTACCTGGCTTAAGAGGTAAAACTTGGTTCACCAGTGAGGATTACATGCTTTAGAAGTTAAAATTTAAGGTTATAGTTTAGATCCACTCAGATCCTTCTGAGGAAGTGAAAAGAAGCTGCCAGAAATCTTGCAAGGGGTTCTCTGGGCTTATTACACTTTTTACCTCTCAGTGACCTCTAATAACGGGATGAGATGATTTGGATTTCTCATCAGGCCTTTGTCTTGGCCTTGGCTTGAAGATTTACCACTTGCAGTACTGGTTCCTGGCTGTGATGATAGATTTACCTTTCTGACTAGTAAATATAAATATGATGTCAGGAAGCTTCAGCATCTTTTCTTCCTTAGGATAAGATGTCTATGTTGAAGGGTGCTTGTCTTTTTCAAGGGAACATAATTGAATGAGCAAGAATTTTCATATGGAGATGTTGTTCAGGTTACATTAAATTGGCCATTCCCAGTGATACATCTGGTCATATATAATAAGATTTTTTAAAAATATCGCAACCGTTAGAAAGCGAATGGTCAGGAGAATCGCTGACTGATGTCAGTGTCATTAATCTCAAATGCAGATAAATCTTCTTAGCACCTGAGGTTGCACTGTGGTACTGTTCTGTCACGGCAGCAATAGTGAGTAGGTAAGTAAGCAGCTGAGCCCAAAAACTTCAGGACAGTGAAAGCTGATCAAGGGATTTTCAGCACCTAGTTGTCTGCGTTTGTGCTTTGGCTAGCACTTTCCAATGTTAGTAATAAGAAGGGGGGTGATGGGCAGGTACCCGGAATGTCTTTGTAGTAAAGAGGAAGACAGGAAGCCCTAGGGAAGAAGTGGACGCAAAGACACCCAGTGACACTGAATAATGTGCATGGAAATTGGTGAGACAGACCCTTGCCCCAAATGCTGCAACTATTAGTGCAGTCCCAGGGTGCAGACAAAGCAGTACTTGTTGTGACTGACTATAATTCTCATGCTTTATCTACCTTGAAGCAGGTTGAAGGCAAAAAAGTAATGCAGGAACATATTATTTTGAAATAGTACCTTTAGAACACTCTCTTTTCCACTCTCTATTAGTGAGAGGCTTACATATCCCACATCCAGACAAAAAAGCCCAAACCAAAAGAGAAACAACAACCAACAGAGCAGATCTGGGTAATACCCACTGCCCAAATGCTAAGCTTTGCAGTCACAGCTGTTGTGTCCTCCTTTGCATATGTGTGAACTGTGGGAACTTTGAGGCAAAGAAAACCCCAGACTGAAATAAAATATTTCTCTCTTAATTTGGGATCATGGCAACATAGAAAGGAGAAGTTCAGTAAATCAAAGTTTTTATAATTCCTGCTGCTTTCCTAGGTTGTTCTCCAATACTGTTGCAAATGTCAGTGGTTCTGAGAACACCTAAAATAAAAATGCTGAAAATATGCAGGTTTTTAATACGGTTCTACAACAGGTGCAGCAGGGGCAATGGCCTTGTGAAACTTCTTGCTCTGTGCTGTCCCTGTGTACTACAGAGAATATCCTCTTTACATATGAAAGAGCACATGTATCTCTCTCCCATTGTATTCAGCCAAAGATGCTGCTGGGTGCTGACATCTCTGCTGTGAATAGACTTCTCTCTGGCAACCATTGATGGCTGCAATGCTGTACTCAATGCAAAGTACTAGGCATGCCAGTTTTTGAATGTTCTACTTGGCTGGGTATTTGTAATCACGGGGAGTAGACAAGGACAGGCAGTGAAAAGTGCACTAGGCTTTACGCTTGCTCTGCTGCGCTGCGTCCGTGGACTTTAGAAATCTGCAATGGGTTGTGCGAAGGTGGGCGGTGGTAATCAAGTTGTAGCTGCTGGGTGGGAGAGGTGCTGCTTCAGCGTACCTGCTTGCTTCTGCTTCCGAGCAGCAGTGGCAACTCTGAGGTACATGAATCCCTCATTCCACCTCCTTCTTTGTGAGGAACTCCCCTTTCTTTTGCCATTCTCCATTCCATATCTGGCTTTTTACACTCATTTCAGATTTGGAACCTTTCACAGCCCTTTCCCTTCCCGACCTCTCCATGTGCCGCTAGTCTGTAGGTTCCCTCATTCTCCAATGAAAACATCCAGATGATCTTTTCATTCTTAAGGAGTTTGATTTATTAAGCACAGAAGCCAGTGTAAAAATCTGCAGAAAAGACCACTCATTCTTTATAAACTTTAAAATCTTCATCTGAAATTTGTTCCTGAAACTCAGCGGAAAAAGTAAACTAATACCAGTGATCCATCAGTTACAAGAAATGCCAGTTTCATAAGGCTACCTCTCCTTGGCTCCAGCTGGGCAATAGATTGAAATGGTATTCCTTGTATAATTTGTGACGTTACTGTGGAAATTACTGTGTGGAATCAGCATATGCTGTGCTAGGCTCTACATGAGTATTCTGTGTTTTCAGGGGAAACACAAATGCGCTTCAGAAAGTGCCATAAAACACAGACTAAAATAAAATGTTAGTTAGGGTTCATGACTCAGAATTCTGAGTTACTTTTTTTTAATTATATGGCTGAAGAATGTGATTTTTAGGCTCTTAAGATTCTTTAACAGCGTTAAAATGTCAAGATAACTGAGAGATACTTTTTTTTTTGTTCTTGATGTCAGAAACTTTTATTATAAACCCCTTACAAACATCATCTAAGCCACAGTACATAACATTGCTTTAAACTGGTACTACAAATCATTATTCAAAATGGTTTTAGTCAGAACATGGTAACAGAATAGTTGATCCGTTGACTTGTACGTACTCTGAAGATATATAATATTCCATTGCTTGTTGGTGTTTCAAAAACATTTAAATGACTTTGAATCATTAATCTATTTTAAATCCTGACTGAATATCCTGGATTGAGAGAACTGAACTCAATAGTATTTGTCTGAAACAGCAGGGAGTATTTGATGCACCAACCACATAGTTTACCAAAATTTACCAGTCAACAAGGACTAGAGTTTCAGCTTCATTAGGAAAAAAACCCCAAAACCTCACAATGATATACTGGGGTGACGGAGGTGGGGAAGGGTTGTCTTTTAATCCCTGATCTTCTAAAGGCTTCTGCTGAACTTTATGCAATGCAGTTAATGAGGAACAAATTGTGTTCCCATATAAATTTATGTAGGAGTTTAGTGTACAAAGTGAGTTCATATTTAACAAAGTAAAATACTGTGACCAGTAATCTCTTTTCGGCTATTTGAATAAATTTGTTCTGCATTCTCTGAGTCTTGATCTATGTTATTTTTTACCATATTACATAAATTTTTTAAAATAATGATTTTCAAACTTGAGTTTATATAAACAGAGTAAAAACTACTTTTGGCAGGCCGTGCAAAGTAAATCTTAGTACAAATAATGTAACAAGGAAGAATACACACCAGCTAAATAATTGATGGTATGATTGTGAAACCTCTCTTGTTCCACAGAAGTAATCCTATAGTTTTAGAATGCTCTCTAGTAGAAGTAATAGAATTCAAGTAATTCTAAACTTTGTAATCTTGCCCTCAAGGATCATGTTTTCAGTATTATTTACTAGAAGCATGTACCGTGGGAAGATATTTGCGAAGCCTATGACAAGGTAACAGCTGAAGCTAAAAGGTCAACAAATTCCTCAGTTTAGTATGGATGATGCCTGCATCTGCAGACAGTGTAATTGTCTCAGAGTTTACAAAGGTTAGACAACTGTTCTCTTTCCAGCTTGAAGGCTTGTATTCTTCAGAGCAGTTCTACATAAAAACAACAAAAACAACTTGCAAGTTAATAGTCAACTTTGAAAATGCCGACAATTTTAAATCCCAGGGGTTTTATATATATATATATTTTATATTTGCTTTCTACTTTAAGCTTTTTCTACACCAGAATCACTAAATAGATAGATATGTACGAAGCAAGCATTGTTCCTAAAAGTCTGTTACACATTGAATTCTCAATAAGAGCGATGGATATCTTGGAGGACTGTGTTCATGCTAATAAAAGTTTATAGCAATGTGAAGTTCTACAGCAAAATTATTTTACTGTGTGACATTTTTGCTAGAAATAACGAAACATTGTTCAAATAGGTTGTAAAGTGGATAGTTGTTTTCACAAGGAAAATGGTTAGTCCTGATTTTTTTGCACTTTCATTGCTCGCCTGTTCCCTCTGAGATGTTCAGTAGAGCTAGGTGAATTTTTTACTACAAGTAATTAAAATCGGCTAATTTTGTCATTCCACCAGTCTCTGCTTGTAGGAATTCTGAGAGACACTGACAGTTTTATTGACTGTACTTCCAATTTATTTAATGTCATGTCTGTGGATAATTTTTGTTCTTTGACTTGCCTGAAAGCAGTTTATTTCATGTCCTCACAACATAAAATTAACCCTTGCCCAGACAGAATTTATTGTAAAATGAATCAAAGTCTTAAAGTCTTTCTGAAGCTGTGTTAATTTTAGTGATCTGAAGGCTATCTTATTCTCTGATCAGAGCAAAATTAAAGCTACCTGACTGAGTACATAAAACACTCAGAGTCTGGACTGGACCTCAAGTGTATTCTGATTCCAAATTTGGCACACACTTTGCAAAAATATGTTTCGAAATACACATGACATTTTCTGTTTCAGTGATCGTTTATGACTAAATATTAATTTACTGTCACTCGTAAGTAATGAAAACAAGTGCTTTGCAAACATGGCTGAGCTTAAATGTTATTGATATGCAAATATTAATGTAATATGTTCTGAACAGTTTGTCCAACCATAATTGACCAGATTTGTCTGGTAAGCATAGCACTCGGAAGTATAATTTTAGCAAAGTGACATTTTATTTATATGTGCAATTACAAAAGTATTGTTTTGTACAGAAATTTTAAAAAGTAACATTATAAAATAGTGACTACAGATTAAAATAAACTTCCTGAAAGAACTAATTCCATTAAAGATCCATGCTGTAATGCTTTTTAGTGTTTAGAGCACAACTTTGTTCTCGTGGTTTGTTCAAAAATTTCTCAGATCCTTATGACAGGAATCTGCTTCGTCCAAGTTCTCAGTTCTGGTCAGCACTGTACAATATGAGCCTCTGCATAACATAGCAGCTGTTTCCAATTTGTTGTGCCAGAGCCTTGTAAAAACGTGTCTTTCACAGTATCAACACCTGATGACTCTACTAAAACTTAAACTTGTATATTACATTACATAACCAGACTCTGATGTAAGAGAAATACACCACCTTAGTTTTAAGTTGTCTTATCCTAACAGAAAAGTAAACTAGACATTGTGTAGGAACAAATAAAAATAAAGGTCTGGCTGTACAAAGGTTACAATGGCATTAAAATGTGCCACAGTGATTCTTCATGACAAGAAAACATGAAAGAATCATGGGATAAGAGAAGCAGTGAAAAGAGTCTCAACTAAATATGCAAATATTTAAGAACGTTTCATGGTCCATAAGTTGCCAGAAGATAGTCTATGAGATGACTGCAAACATCCAACCCTTCACCCTTCCTGCCAATTCATGTTTATTTCTAAAGAGAATCAAGAGAGCAAATAAAGTGGAAATAAAACTGTCAACCTTTAAGCTAATTATTTCTTGGTTGACAATGGAAACAATTGTGGAAATGTCATTGTTTTTTCTTAAGAGATGTTACTTTCTTTCTTGAAAGTATTCCTCCACTTGAAAAAAGTTGATAAATACTGTCTAGAAAATCACTGGATGAAAATTATGAAAATAGAATTAGATGTAGATGATAATTACATTATCTGACTTGGTTATAGCTGAGATCTGTGCATGTTTTCATCTAATTTGTGAAGCTCACAAGATAATCACCACATTTGAAGGGCTGAGAAGGGTTGGATTGGTAAGGTCGACCAGGAATGTTTTATGTATTTTAGATTCACAATTTATTTTTAATTATTCTTTTCTTTTTCTATAGGGATGCCCTCTGCTTTTTTATTAGTTTATTTGCTTTTAGCATTACTCATTCATTTCGCATCTGGAGAAACAGAAGTGAGGTTCAGCGGACAAACAGAGTTCGTAGTTAATGAAACAAGTACAACTGTTATACGTCTTGTAATTGAAAGGACAGGGAAGCCTGCTAACATCACAGCAATTGTGTCGGTAAGAAACTATGCCAATTATATTCTCAGTAAATACTATCTTTCTGAAGTTTTGAATGTTGCCTGTTTTTATCAAGCCAGTGAAAAAGAGGGTGGTATTTCCCTGAGACAGTGCTTCACTTTGAAGAAACAACACCCAGTTTCTGTAACTGAGTAAATCCCTGCTGGCTGCATCAGTAGTTTCAAAATAATGGTATAAACATCTCTACGGTGAGCCAGCTCCTACTGCTCAAGCAGAAGTCCAAACTGGTTTGATTTTGATTGTGGCTGTGAGCTCATACTGAAAATGTAGGTATATAACAATTTTTCCTTTTTTAGATTACTGTAGAACCAGCAATTTAACAGCTACTTCACTGTTTAAGTCAGATTTCCATATGAATTTTAAAAATTACATTGTTCACTTGGAGATCAGAGTTAGTAGTTTTACATTATTTCCTGTATTTCTTAGCTGTTATTAACCATGATCTCAATTCCCTTTAAAAGTTTAAACCCCTTAGAGCATGCTATACCATATGTGTATGGAGTAAGATGATATGTGGTATGAGTACTACACGAGAACACAGCAGTGTGCCAGAGAAGATGTACTGCTTAGGAATTTCTACAGTCTGTAGACAAAAGAAATTATCTCTTTCTGCACAATATTTATTCTCCTGTAACTAAGTATGAAAAATATATGTCTTAGAAATTATGTGGAATAGCAATTGATCTGTAGGGATTTCACACGTTATTAACATCTGAGGAGAAGATCTTGAGAAAATGTGATTGTACTTTGAAACTAGTGCTCTTTACTGGTGTAACAAGCAGAGCAACTTAGTTTCCTTATTAAGGACCTGAAATTCCTAAATTTGTTTCTAACATGAATATTGTGATCAGCTCTTTTAGGAAGATGTTTGTAGCCTGTTTTTTGTAAGAGCTTTTTCGGTTAAGCCTGGTGTTGGCTCAGATACATAAAAAGCAGTTGCCAGTATGTCCAGTGATAGGTGAGAGCTGCAAAAATACCTTCCATACTTTGTTTCCTCTTCACTGAACTTCTAATTTCACTGTTCTTGAACAAAGAATAACCTTTTTCACAATGGTTCATTCAAACCTTTAGTGCCTATGAGGATGGTAATTTCAGGTGTGGCAGCTATGCTGGTTCAGTTGCTTCTCTCCATTTAGTCTCAGCTGCCAACTGTAAACTTAACCTAGACTTGTTGCTGTCCTGACACTACTGCTTTTGTAATCTCTCTTCTAACCACCTTACTTAACAGTAGAATCAGTGGGATTTTCTTTTGTTGACTGAAATGAAAACAGGGCTCTTCATTATAGAAGACTTTATCTTGCCAACTTTGGCAATCAAAATGGTAAACTAGGTTAAACTCCTAGGCTCCTTCTCGTCCCCAGAGTGAGACAGGAAGGCAGAGGGCAGTTATATCTTAAGGTAAGTTTGATTCAGGTAGGGTGTTGTGAGGTATACAGATCTGTGCTAGAAATAGCTTTTCTGCTGAAAAACTGGTCATATGGTGTGTTACTCAAAAGATACCCAGTTACAAGGAAGACAGTCATAAATGGTTCTGAATAAAGTGTTGTGTTTGTTTTGGTTTGGTGTTTTTTTGTTTTTTTTTTTCCCTGGTTACTCAGCACGGATACAAGGGTCTATAATCTATACCTTCTGTCCAGAAATTAACTGTATGACAGCAGAGGAAACCGTGGGAAGAATTACGTGCAAAGAGTCTGAAGTCTGTTAAATGAGTCCAGAATAATATTATAGAAGATAGTGGGGGAAGAAGAAGATGGCATTCAGTTGTGTATTTATTGCAGATTGATGGCGAAAACACAGGAGACTTTTTTGACACATACGCAGCTGCATTTATACCTGATACAGAAACAAACCGAACAGTGTATATATCTGTCTGTGATGATGATCTTCCAGAGGCTGATGAGACATTCACGTTTTACTTGACGCTACTAGTAAGTCTCAATTTTTCAATTTCTCTGCACCCCAGTGGGTAATCTGACAGAAGTGACTGGTATTCCATAGATTTCAGTGTAGTTGTACTGCTTGTCAGTCTGAATCCTAATAGGGAAGAACTAAAATCTGGAGGTTAGCCGGGATGTTACTGACTGCTCTTTAGAAGGTTTTGCCGTTCCTGTGGATGTCTCTGTGTGAGGTTGCTGTGCAGTATAGACATAGTCTGAAACATCATCGGGCACTGCGTTCAGCTGTGGACGTTTGGTGGTGTAGCAGAGGCCAGAAGAGGCAGGTCGTGAAGAGACTCTCAGCCTTTCCTGTTTTCCTGCATAGACCGTACCTGTAAGAGAGGGTGGAAATAGTAAAAGAAAGAGGATGACTTCCAGTCCTCCAGAAGCAGAGGGTGAACGAGACTTAGCTAAAAACAACTCATTTTTAAAATACTTATTCAATAAGTCTCTTCATATTGTTCTGTCTCACAGAGAGGGGTTCACATTCACTTTTTTAGATAACAGTTCATGACTAAGTTGGATGTCAGTTGAGTAAAGATAAATTTCATATTTTATTGCCACTTATTACACATCTTGGGACATTTGCAGTGAATATAAAAATGCATATTTTCCCTCCCTTCTCCTTTGATTTGTAAATGTAGCTCATTTTTACAGCACTGTAAAAATTTGGTTCCTTTAGCTGATATCTCAGTATGTTTTATACAAATGTTTGTATAAACAAACTAACCCTAAACCTAACACGGTTTGTTTTATACAAATGTTAAGAAAAAAAGAACAGCTTTGGAGTTCCTGGCATGGTGTTACATGCTTCATACCTAGTTCCCTAGTGCTATGGTATCATTAATGGATTGCTAAACTATGATTAATAATTTACAAAGTTTCTTTTAAGCACTTTGTTGTTGACCATATAGAGTGTATTTCCTCAGTAAGATTTATTTTGGTGCATTCTATTGCTCTAAATAATTTTCACTGTAATATATAATGAAAAGATGTACAGCTTGTTATAGGCTAATATTTACTCTTAAAAGACAACAAAATGAAAATGTGTGTTTTCTGCCTGTTTTCTGCCATACTTAATACCTTATTTTGTTTTGTTAATTTTAGAAACCATCCGCAACGATAAAGCTTGGCTCACCCAAATCTGTCACTGTAACAATCTTATCAAATGACAATGCCTTTGGAATAATTTCTTTTAACATGGTATGGCTTTTTATATGGTATATGTGAAAATTTTAGAAAGCATAAAAGTGAAACTGTCAAAGATGCTGGTTAGTTATTCAGCTGAATCCCTTGAAAACTGATTCTGAGTTACACCTTTGAAAAGATCTCTAGAGGTAATTCATACATATGTATGTAATTCACACATATAGACAGCTTTAATACTTCTCTATGCTTTTAGGTGTTAAGACACAGCCTGAGACCTTCACACTGAGATGAATATCTATGTTGCTCATCTTAAATATAAAAATTTTAAAAGCTGTTCAGTCCCACTTTCCCTCATCTGTAAGTCAAGATCTAAATATTGTAGGGAAGAAGTGAGGAGTAATACCACAGGAAAGTTAAAGATGTGATTTGGAAATCTTGAGGATATATACATTTTCCCATCTTTAGTGAGCAATTTTATACTTCACTCTGAAGCTGAGAGAACAGTATCATGATGTATGCACTGTACATTACCTTCTGTGATAAGACACTGGTGTGACTCTAGTAGCGTGGAGGATATCTGCAATAATACAGAGTTCGTGTTAGTAGAAAGAGAAACCATGCCTTATTGACAGCATTATGACAATATAATCTTCCTAGAGGACATCCCTGAAAAAGCACAAGAACATGAGAAATTTTTAGCACCACAGTACTAAGCCATGCTCCTCCCTGAATTGGTGTAATTCTTTGAAATCTTTCAGCTACAACAGTTTGATAGACAGAGTCCATTTATAGCTAGTTATTTAATAAATGACTTTTTAATGGAGAAAACCTAGTTTTAATGGGGTTAGGAGCTCCTATAAATACCACTGCTAATATGCCAGTGCTTCGTGTATATTGACTATGTTAATTCAGACAAAACCAAAACACTCTACTTGCATAACTTATGATATTTTTTTTATCTGAAATTTTTCAAGCTTTTTATTAGCTGAACTAATTGGTTGCTAGGAAATGTATGCCATCAGTGGACTGGTTTGCAGATTGGATTAATTTGTCTGTGGGAGTTTGGTATTTCTATGGTAACAGTTTCTTCCTCTGCTGTGATATTTGATCTGTGCCTGATTGCCTGTCCCTTTTCTTCCTCATTAGTCTGCCTTAATCACAGTGAATGAGCCCAGGGGCAGAAATGAATTTGTGCCTCTCACTCTAATTAGGGAGAGAGGAACCTATGGGACGGTCATCGTAACGTTTGAGGTGAGTTTATCAAAAAAGCTTCATACCTTAATCTGTTGGATGAAACTGTGAGGCCATAATTGTAACTTATCACAGTGTTTATAAAATTGAAAGAGGGGCAGAATACCTATGTCTACATTTGTTAAATCTGTTTCATAAAATGGAAAGATATGACCTGTCAAATAGAAAATATTGTAATTATCTGACCGTTTAATTTGAGAAAAAATGAAGAGGTACTAGAGAAAAATTAGTATTATCTGTCATTTAGGAAGATATTTGAGGCAGCATTAATTGGTATTCCAAGTAAACAATGTGTATTACATGTATAAGAAATGTGTTATTTTATATTTCTTCAAAATTTATCTATATTTTACAAATAAACATCTGAGTGAGTCTTTAATGCTTGTGCCAACTTTGAACATATGAGAGCTCAGTAGTGAAATCCTGTATCTGTCAGACTGTAGTTTGAATTCCCAGGAAATGAAACCTTTCAGGATAATTACTCATGTTGAATATTTAGGCCATTATTTATGTACTTGATTTGAATGTGATATAGTTATTGCCTTTATTGTTTTTCTGTTGTTTGTTTGTTTTTTTTCCCTGTCTAGCTCAGATTCTATTACATACCTTAAAATTACATATAAATTCTTTCATATGGATATTTCTTTATCAGTTGTCTGGCCTTATATGTCATCAAGGGTTTAATCTAGACCTGTCAAAATCTCAAAAGATTTGTACTGAGTTTCATTGCATACTAAATAGAACATGTATAGTTAATGTACAGAATGAGATTCACTGTGTAGTTTATTGCAGATCTATTGTTTTTTTAAGGCCCAGTAAATTTTACTATCTGCACAATTAATCAGGTCCATCTCACAGTGTAGTTTATATACATATGTTGAAAAAAATTTACAACATCGTTTAAAAAACCCCAACATATTGCCTCTAAGGGTCTTCCTAGTCTTTTAGGTTTCAGTATTAACTGTAATTTCCTTAATATCACAAGTCAAGATAGAAAGGACACAAAACCAGTAAATGCTATTATTTTATCTTGGAATCTATTATGAAATATTAGTGATTTAAACTGAATTAGAATGCATATCCTTTCTGTTACGTAAAAGAGTCAGTTATGCATCAGTAGCTACCAGAGTTCTCATAGGTCTATATGGAAGTAGTTTTCTTCCTCTTTTTCTGGCAATACATCATTTCTTCAGAGTGGTTACTCTGACTTACTCCATCTGCTAAAAAAGAGCAGATTTTCACAACTGAATGTGTGTGCCTGTGAGCAGGAGATGACTGGATAGTCGTTTGTTATGTGTGTCACAAACCGTATATTGATTATTGTACTTGTATTCAATTAGTACTCCTGTTTTATATATTTCTTATTGTAAAAACCAATTTTTTGCAGATAGATGGACCAAACCCAGCCGAAGAAGACTTAAGTCCAGCTAGGGGTAATATTACATTTACCCCTGGGAGATCAATGCTGATTTATAATTTAACAGTGCTTGATGATGAGGTAAGAACAAACCGACTTCATTTTTGGTTTGTTTATGTAGAAGGTTGACTGCTCTTCTGGAGAGACTTGGGGTAATAAGTTACAAAAATGCTGGGTTTAAATAAGGTTAAAAGTGCTTCTACTTAATAAAGTGTTGTTAAATTTTGGCTCTATGGGCTCTCATTTTTACTTCTTCTAATGCTATCTCTGTAATTCTCATCAGTGAATATTTTTAGTTTCTGAACATATCCTGGCTGCTCTGACTAGACCTGTTAGGTGCTGCTGCAGTAAATGTATAAATAGTCAGGAAAGCATTGTACTTTTTTTTTTCAGATGGAATACAGAGGTCCTTGTTGTATGGCCAAGGATGATGTTCTTGAACTATATATAGGTTTATCTATTAGTCTGTCCTTTCTATATTTAACATTTCTATATTTCTTTTTGAGTGTGCTCTGCTTTTCCCTGATTGTCTGCCTTGCAAATTCAGGCTATGTTTGCATAATGAACTCAGTCTATACTTTTTGTCTTTATTAATTGTTTAAGCAAAAGGAACCTAAATATAACATTGCTTACATGATGCAGCTTTGATTACATCCTCAGTGTTGTCTGTGCAGTTCTTCTGCCTTCAGTTAACGGTGCATAAGAATCCAGTTTATTCTTTGGTAATTTGGTTGGCTCTCACTTGTGTGAAGATCAGACATGTTATGTTTGCCACTAAAGAAAGAATGTAACACATTGAATATTCACAGGGAAAAGATAGATTGACAAAATTTGTGTGTTTTTATATAGATATATTTCAAGATAGAAACATATTTTTAAAAATACTAAAAATAGATAAGATTCCTAAAAGAAACAGGCAATCTTGTGAAGAGCGTAAACACTATGTGATAATTAAAAAATTTCAATTTTTAGATTGGTCTTTCAGAAAAAGATGTTTCTATGTTGTGAGCCTTTCTTTCTACTTCAGAGTAAACAAAACATATTCTTCTACTTTTCAATGTGATTTTCATTTTTCTTATGCTTTTTTTCCTATGGGTTTTTTTTTTTTTTAATTTATAATGGGGTTGAGAGGGAAAACAGAGGTACCAAAATAAGTAAATATGATAAAGAATAGCTTAATAAAGAAATTCACAAGAAAAAATTAGCAAAAAAGTGCCTGTCTCAGAAATGAGCAACTTTAAAGCAATTTTTTTTTTTTTTTTTCATATTTCTGTTAGCTTATACACAGAAATAAATTGTTAGGCTTTTTGGGAGGGTGTGGGGTTTTTTTCCTCTGAGAAATGCTCTCAAAGCTCTGTTTCTCAGAATTTAATCTGTATAACTGTGGCTGGTCCACTCAGTTAAAGTCTTCCACAGGAGTACATGAAAGGTTAATTTTGAGTAAAAAATCTTTATTGATGATGATGATGGAATTCGCAAGAATCCAATGTTACTCTCAGAACTTAGTTTGAGCTTTTAGGATCTGAAGTTAAGAAAAACAACGAAACAAGTATTTTTCTGAGTGGAGTAACCCTTTTCCTACAGAAATTCGGGACTGCAGATCTGATCACAGCACTACATTTACAGTAATTTTATTGTATACATTTCCTTTTTTAGTGAAGAATAATGAAAACTTTGTTAAGAGAAAATGAAAGAGGCGAGTCAGCACTGGAAATCTTTTATAGTGTTGTCTTTGAAGTTTGACTGGGACTTTTACTGATCAATCATGATGCCATTAAGAAGTCCAGAATGTGACATTTATATGAGATACTAAGATGCAAACTACAACTACAATTGTGGATACATCTTGGCTCTCACCTAAATGTATGTTTTTATGGTGCAAGATTGTATATTAATTAGTGAACTAAATGAAACATAATCTATTCTAATAAGGTAAAATAATTGTGTGGTGTGTCAGTATAGGACAGAGGTGACTGAGAGCTTCCAGATCTCATGTTGACAAAAAAACCTGCAGCAGTCAACAACATTATGCAAGTTTTAAGTGCCACAAGCCAAACAAGGGACAGAATTGGCATCAGCTATAAAGGCAGTTGCATGCCCACTCTTTTAGTCCTCAAAAAGGATCTGAGGGTGGCCAATTAACAAATGATGTGAATGAGAAGAAATATTGGACAGCAGGGTTTTCAGAACTTTTTTAGCTTGGTAAACAAAAGTGCATGAAAAGAATTTGTCAACTTTATAACAGAGCATCACCCTTAGCAAAAAATAAGTAATTTTGTCCTCATAGAATACTAGTTTCCAGAAGTCCACAGCTAGAATGACACGCAAACATCATAATTTTAAAAGATTTACTTTCTACCTATATATATTAATAAAATAATCATATTTTTCAGTTAAATATGTTTAGAAAATCAAGATTTCAGGGATAAAATGTAGTAATATAAAGCAAAAATCTCATCCTTAGGTTCTGTAATTTATGCTTTATAAGCCATTCTTTATTGTCTGCTGCATCAGATATGGGAGAAGAAATAGCTAAAACTAAAATGTAGTTCTAAACAGTCCTTTTGTAGAAGTGCCCAAGCCTAAATAATTGCAAAGCACCAGAAAACACGTTCTCAGATCTGTGACGGAAGCTTTCTCTGGGGATGTGTGTGTGTCTGAACATAGGAAGTGTTCCTTTTCCATTTGTATACGAATGGATGGGCTGAGGTAGGTTGTGTCCATAAGTTGTTCCTGTATTCTCTCAGGCATCCATAGAGGTCAATTAGTATGAATATCAGAAAATCAAGATGTAAATCTAAATAACTGGGAAGAATGTTTCCAAAGAAAGGTGGCTTCCAAAAGCAGAGTTTGGATCTCTTCATAGTCTCAAGTTGGAAAGATCCAGCTTTTTCTGATTCTTGCCTAGGTTTTTTTTTTGCTTTTGTTTGGCTTTCCACTCTTTTTCATATTGCCAGAGCAAGAAGTATGTTTTAGAAAATGGAAACATTCAATTTTGAGAAGGGATTTTCAACCAAAGTTAAAAGCAAGACTTCTCTCCTGTTTATTTTAGTATGAAATGAATTGTCAAGTTTGTGTTATTTCCCTTTTCCATAAAATATATAAAACTTATTTCTCAATAAGACTGTTCTGCATGTATTTGAAATATGACTTACACCCAGTTGCTAATATTATTTTTCCAGATACCTGAAAATGATGAATTGTTTGTTGTTCATCTGAAGAGCGTGGAGGGAGGGGCTGAAATCAACAACACAAAAGATTCTGTTCAGATTATTATTAAGAAAAATGACAGTCCTGTGCGTTTTGTTCAGAGTGCTTATATGGTGCCTGAGGAAGTTGGTGTGTTGACAATACAAGTGGTTCGTGGTAAGGATGTCAGTGGAAGATTAATTGGACCTGATGAACATGAAGTCTCTGTCAGTTACGCCATCATAACGGGGAATTCAACAGCACACGCGCAGCTTAATGTAGACTTCCTAGATCTACAGCCAAATACAACTATTGTTTTCCCACCTCTAGTTCATGAAACACATATGAAATTTAAGATCCTTGATGATGCCATACCAGAAATTGCTGAGACCTTTCAGATTATGCTTCTTAAGGAGACTTTGCAGGGAGACGCTGTTTTGGTTAATCCATCTGTTGTTCATGTCACCATCCAACCGAATGATAAACCCTATGGGGTGCTATCAATCAACAGTATCCTGTTTGCTCAGACTGTTATCATTGATGAAGACCAAATTTCAAGGTACTGTAGATCTTCAAAACTAGTATCCAATCCGTTTAAGAGATTTGTTTGGATTATTAAGCATCCTTAGTATTTCACTGAAAATATTTATAAAATCACTACTGAAAATATAATGTAGAAATCGCTTAGTGTATTGTTATTATTATCAACTATATCTACAAAGATTTCAAGGAAGTGGGAATGTCTAATTATGCAAGAAATATTTTAATATTTGTAAACTGTATGTAAAAACTGTAAGTATTTAATCACATTATCAGAATACTGAAAAACCTTTAATCTAAAGGCAGAATCAATGAAGTTGTGATTCTGCCACACACCAGTTCATAAAAGTGGGGAATATATTTCTGGATTCCTTCCCTGGTAAATCTTTTTATTTACTAGATATATAAAATCAATCCCTGGTTAAAAATAAAAAAAAGTGTTGAGTGTCTCCCATGAAATACTTACCTGAAACTTAAAAATAAGTTAAATATTTGTAATTTTGCAGAGAGATTAAAATCAAAGCTCTGTACAAATCTTACAGGCAGGACCGATACACAATACTGAGAGTCTCAATAAAAATGTCCACTGCTAGCTACTGATAGTAGTTCATCCCCAGAGACACAGGTGATACATCAAGCCATCATACTACAAACAATTTTGAAATAATATATTATAGTATGTAGAGCCCAGCACTTCAGTATTCATCTTCCTTTCTTATACACAGTAAAGAAATAAATCTTGCTTTCTAAATTTTTGTAAGTCATGATTCCCAGATGTTTTGTTGTAGTCATATGCTTGTCAGATGCAGGAAACATGACATTCCCAGTATCATAAATATTGTTAACTTAATATTTCAGTACAGAAGCAAATAGCTGATTTGGAATAATTTAAATTTTCATGCCTGACAACTGTATTTTGATATAGTCTATAAAATGGTGTAGAAAGTTAATAGACAAAAGGTTTTCTGAAATCTGACATGTATTTCTTAAGACAAATGTAAAGCATGCCAAGTCTTCACTTCTCAGTATCTTTTGCTCTGTAAACAAAATAATTTCTAACAAATATCTTTAGAGTCATTACAGGGAGCTCATGAATAAGTGCTCTAAGAGGAGCCTTATGTGTGTATTATGCTGTCACAAACTTTAAGCCCTGACTCAAATGTCAGTTGCAGCAGTTAACATTTATTCCACTTAAGTCAGTGTAAATATTTCAGGGAATTGATAGCCAATCAAGCCAATATTAATTATGGTTATATTGCGGGTTTTTGTTTTGACTCAAAACCATAGGTTTGAAGAGATCACGATTGTACGAAATGGTGGAACACACGGAAATGTTTCTGTTACCTGGGTTATAATCCGAAATAGCAGTGATCCTTCACCTGTGACTGCAGACCTCGTTCCAGAGACTGGGGAGATATGTTTTGATCAAGGACAGATGCTGGTAACACTTCCTCTGGACATTATTGATGATGATATACCAGAAGAGGCAGAGCCTTATCTTCTGAAACTCTTAGCTCATACAATACAAGGAGGTGCAGAAGTCAGTGAACCATCTGAGGTAAGTTTGCTTTTAGAATTCCTCTGGAGAAGTAATAATCATAGAATCATAGAATTATAGAATGGTTTGGGTGGGAAGGGACCTTAAAGACCATCTAGTCCCAACCCCCCTGCCATGGGCAGGGACACCTTCCACTAGCCCAGGTTGTCCAAAGCCCTGTCCAACCTGGCCTTGAACCCTTCCAGGGAGGGGGCAGCCACAGCTTCTCTGGGCAACCTGTGCCAGGGCCTCACCACCCTCACAGGGAAGAATTTTGTCCTTATAGCTAATCTAAATCTTCCCTCTTTTAGTTTAAACCCCTTCTCTCATCCCTGCACACCCTGATCAAGAGTCCTTCCCCCCTTTCCTGTAGCCCCTTTCAGTCCTGGGAGGCCACTCTAAGGTCTCCCCAGAGCCTTCTCTTCTCCAGCGGAACCCCCCCAACTCTCTCAGCCTGTCCTCACAGGGGAGGTGCTCCAGCGCCCCTGAGCATCTTCGTGGCCTCCTCTGGCCCTGCTTGAGCAGGTCCGTGTCTTTCTGATGTTGGTGCCCCCAGAGCTGGACCCAGCACTGCAGGGGGGGTCTCACAAGAGCGGAGCAGAGGAGGAATAATCAGTAATAATTGGAGACTCAACCAGTTCTGATAACATGGATTGATTGGCTAAACTGGCTAAAAGGTTTGGGCTTGATATAAATCAAACAAATTAATGAATATAATCTTAGTATATAGACCCATATCCAAAGTATTTGGCTTAGTATAGTACACAAACCCAGACATTTTTAGTGTGGTATCATTCATCTTAGATTAGTCCCAACATACATATCATTGCCTAAGTGCTGTCTTTAGTGACTGCTTGCTAAGAGAAGGCAGGAAAGTTGTTTTCACTTGCCCATTTGCTGTCTTAATGATTATTGGAATGTTTTACACAGAGTAACAACTTCAAGAGGAGGGGTTGGTGATTAAGACTGTAACCTTTGAACTGTTAAAGAAAGGGTGGCTAGCATTGCTGACAGTTTTGTGACTCGAGTCGCTGCTTTGTCTTTCTCTAAAGTGATTGCAATGAACTTGTTGAATAAAATGAAATTTTTCACAATCTGAAACATTTTTAAATTATTCACTTTGTCTGCTGAACCAAAAAATCAGTTATTCAGAGCTCATGCTGGCACATGGATGATTCATAGTGGGAAAGTTGCCACTGTCAGTGCTGTGCTGCTTGTGTACAAAGAATACTTCGGGGCTGTCAATCTGATTTCTTTCTTGAGTGCCAATTCACTAAGGAGAAAAATGTATGGTGACAGTCAGGACATGCTTTTGTGAAAGCATGAAAACTATGGCATATAGTAACTGTTGCATAGGGTAAGTGATGCTGTTTTCTCTTTTGCAGCTTCTGTTTTACATTCAGGACAGTGATGATGTTTATGGCCTCATAAGGTTTTATCCTTTGGAGAATCAGAAGATTGAAAGTAATCCAACGGGACGCTTTTTATCCTTGAGTTTTGCAAGGGAGGGAGGAACAGTTGGAGATGTGCAGTTGGTTTATACTGCACTGTATATTCCAGCTGGAGCTCTGGATCCTGAGAGAGCAAAAGATGGCATTCTAAATATGTCTAGAAGAAGCATTCTCATGTTTCCAGAAGGAAAAACGCAAGATACTTTAAATATACCAATAAGAAATGATGCATTTCTTCAAAATGGTGCTCATTTCCTCGTACAGGTATCTCAGTTGTGTTTTGGGGTGTTTTTTTAGCCTGTGTAATATAAAGGTTATAATTTAGTAGTGGCTCCTTCCCTTTTAATTTAATTAAAGTGATCATACCTGTTAAAAAAGAAAAAAGGAAAAAAATGGTTAGCTCTGTAACTAAGAAAATTTTCTTATTTAGAGATAGCTTCCATAAATATGCCATAAAGAACTTTATTCTTTATCATTATTTACTAATTACGCCACTTCAAAAAAATATGCTGTTGTAACAGAATTCAGGTATTAATCACAGAATTTAACAAAACAAGATCAATGTTGCAGAAGTTAGTTACCTTTTGAGGTATGTTTCTCTGTGTGCTTTCTCTGTGGCTTTCAATATAAACAAATTAAGTTTCTTAAATTACAGAAGCATGGCAAATTTTAGAAATTACAAGCAAGAAAATATAGATTAAAAATAATTAAACATATATTCCATTTATGTATAAGTTTGGCCAGAAAACTTCAAAAGTATTTTTTCAAGTTTTCCCTGTATATGCCCTTTTGGGTTTTTTCCTCTTTTTTTCTATTGGAATTTGTAAGAAGGGAACAAATGTCATTGTTAATTAAAATTGACTGGAAAAAAATAAAGAAAACTATGTTTTTGACAGAAAACTGAATTTTCAGCAAAAATATTTAAAGAATTTCTGCTTTCCAATTAAAGCTTTCATTTTTCACCACAGAAAACCAAATTTGCTTACATTTTAGCAAGTTATTGTTCAGATATAAAGATATACTTCCATATACTGATATGGAAGATCCTGGGCATTGTAATCAGTATTTGCTATACTTATTTTCTCATCTGCAGTTTAGATTACCCCATAATCTCTACTTCCTATGATTAACTATTGCTACTCTGGTCATCCGAGATGATGAGCCCAGGTAGGAATCTTGATAGACAGACAAAGGGATGACCTGGTGCATCTAAAGTGCAAATCATATTTCTTAGTTCCTTTTAATATTTTCATTTTAACTCAGATGTTGTCAGAGTTTTCAAAAGAAGACGATGTTAAATCCATCAATTTAAAATTTGCCAAGTTTTGTCTCTAACTTATGGTCTACCGAAGATGTTTTAATTACTTCTGGGCCCTTGAAGACATTTCTTCCCTCCACCTCTTTCTCCCCACATTCTCTCTCTAAAAAAAAAAAAAAAAAAAAAAAGAGAGAGAAAAAAATTTATTTTCAGATTTTTTGTCTTCATGGTTAGATAGGGAATTGTGTTCTGGAATACTAGAATAGTTTACTATGTTTTACAACCGCGTGAGATCTGAAAGATCTACAGAAGAATTGAATTATCCAATTCCAAGCCCCTTTTAAATGATACATTATAAATAACGCTGCACTGTGGACTATGGACAAGACACACATATGATAAGTATTCCTGAATGCAGGCACTTTGCCCAGCTTCTCAAACTGCAGATTCCAGGGAGGCGGGGGGTGAATGTTCTGTACTTTCTCCATGAACCATAAAAATCTTTTTGTTTGAATAAACAAAATCAGAGGGGCTTTCCAGCACAAATAATTCATTTAAAGAAGGAAGAAAAATACCCCTATTTATCACTATGACAATCCTTCTACATTGTGAATAAATGATAATCTCAGTGAACATGTTTAGAATGAGAAGATTATAGAGTTTGTACTAGGCACAATAAAAAATCAATCCAGGAATCAGGGGAGGAGGAGAGGAGGAGAAAATGAAGCTTAAACATAACTAGGGAATGGATGGAGGAACTGGAAAAGTGAGACCAACATTCTTCAGTGACATCTTCAATTAAGTAACCTACTGTAGTCTGAGGTGCAGTTTTTGGTATGGACAGGAAGATTAACTAATTTAATAAACTACTCACCATTATTACTCAATTCACAATGCATTCCTTTTTCCTTATGTGCTGATTTTCTTTAATAGGAAACACTGAATTAAAAAATTGGATCTTCATTAATTATTACTTTAATCTCAACGTTACTATCCAGGATCAGAAGTATGTAACAAAGTGATTTGTTTCAGCTGTGTAGTATTTCAGAAAATTTACTGAGCTAACAACTGTGCAGTGGTCCAACTGCATACTGTTAATTGCAGGATCAGGGCCTACTCTAAAAGAAAGCTTAGAAATCAAGCAAAACAAACAGACCCACCATCTGTTCCTGCAGACTCTCAATAACTAGCTGGTGTGGTTGAGAATCAGTTACTGAATACAGTATTTGTAAAGTAGTTCCCTCTATCATCAAATAAAATGTGCATGAATATTTTTGTGTGTCACTCAAGCAATGGTAGAGCAAAGTATAATATGGCTCAAGTATTTTATATAGATTGGTTTTAAGAATTGAAAGGGTTTAAAACTTGTCAGTTGAAATGGTGATTCATGATCACTCTATGGATTTAAACAAGGCATCTTTCCCCTCCTCCAATATGATAATATCTGATAACTTCAAGGAAGAAACATCCTTGTGGGAGTTAGAAGGTGTTTGTCATTGGTAGTTCATGCACCAGTGAAATGTTTGCAGAAGTATATGCAAATCAGTTATGGAAACATTTATTATAATGTTGCATGTAGACAAAATCACATGGTATAAATTATATTTGAAAGAAATATTTAAACAGGCATGTCCTGCTTTCCTTACTGTGTCAGTACTGTTGCTGGGTTCAGTGAGTGGTATGTCCCGTTCAAAGAAAGGGTAAACATTTTTCTATTTCTTCTTAGTATGAATAAACCATCAGAAAAATGGTAACACGAGAGTAGACTACAGTTTTGAAATGCTGTACTGATTTTCAATTCTGAATTAAATTCTAATATATTAGTTATTATAAATAGAGAACTCCTTAAAGTTGTATGAGAGAGGAAAGAAGATTGGATCATTCTTTTGTTTCATTAGCGGCTCTAAATTGTTATGGCTGCAGCGACTTCAAGCAGATTTTTATCAATGCATGGCACAAAAAATGAAGTTAGGACAATAGCTTGGGCCATTTGTCAAATCAATACTGCTATTCATAGGTCCAGTAATAAATCAGCCGATCTAGGAGGTTCATTCTCCCTCTACATGCATTTAGTTGTGTACATGAACGTGATTTGTCTGAGAGGTGTTCCATTCTGCTGACAAAGCTCAGCGATAGCCGTTTTATTTCATTGTCACATCTACTTACACCTTTTTGTAACAGCAGTGTTGCCAGTGAGAGAAGTTTGTTCTGGAGATGTTTTGCTCCCTGCATATGAAATTTATACTGAAATGTCAGAATTGTTCTGACTTGGTACTAAGGCTTCTTATTTCTCAGATTTTTCTTACTTTTTCCTACAGCTGGAAAAAGTTGAGCTGGTGAATAGGATTCCTGTGGTCCCACCTGTGAGTCCTAGATTAGGCGAGATTCAAAATATTTCTCTGAGGATTACTCCAGATATTGCAAATGGAGAAATAGGCTTTACTAGCAATCTTCCAATTATTATTTCTGAGCCAGAAGATTCCCCTGCTACAGTGGTAAGTAAACCTTTTCATCTTGTCCCTTAGTATGAAAAAAGTATTTGGAGAAAGCAAAGTTTGCTATATTCAGTGTAACATTTGAAAGTTAATGTGTGGAAAATCCTTCCTCTTTGGGATCTGCCTGATCCCAAATATTGCCCTGATTTAAATAAAAAAAAAAAAAAAAAAAAGGCAAAAATATGCTTGTAAAACTAAGGTCTGAAATAATGTGTTAGTCATTATCAGAAATTGGTCTTTGCTTTCTCTTTAAGCACCTAAAACCTGTTAGGTCTTGATGCTCACACAGAATAAAAGATGCTGCAGACAGTTTTAATCTCTCTCACCAACTGCAAAGGGAGTGATGTAAAGTAGGACTGACAGAGCTTCTAAATTTAATGGAAAAGTCTGTGTATCTTATAGTTGACTTACATACAAACATATAATTTGGCTCGCTGGGTGTGTTTTCCAACAATTATGCCTTTTAGGTTTCTGAGAACCCAAAGAAGCATTTTCTAAAACATTGTCATCCAAGTGCTTTAGTCCCAGCTGGAGAAATATTTTTAAAAATGTTTTTTCATACATTTTCCCTTTTTTTACTAGTTGTCTTCACTGAAATCTGCCCTCAAATCCTGAATCAATGGTTCTCAGATTAAAATTGCTAATTTCTTTAGGCAGAGTACAGGTTGGCACTGTACTATAACAACCAGAGTAAAATTATGGTAGTTACATTTAAAACCTAAATTGTGTCTTGATGAGGTGGGCACTGATTAAATCAGTCATACCGGGCTTTTTCTGTTTATGGTTGCTTAGTGATTTGTGATATTAATAATCTGTCATCTCCACTGTCTGGGCATGTAACTGATAAATGGCTAAAAGGATAAGATTCAGTATATATTTTTGTCGATATACCATCCTTGATTTCATCTCTTGTACATAGGTATGAGCCAAAAAATAAGCTGAACATTTCAAGGCTCATATTCAATAGTAATTTGTAAAGGGGTAATTGTTCTTGCATCTAGTTTTACAAGTCACAACAGACTCGTGTTTCATAGGTTTCCATTGCATTGCATCGAGATGGGACTGATGGTCAAGCAACTGTGTTTTGGAGCTTGAAACCCTCTGGTCTCAATCAAAACGCAGTAACAGATGACGACATAAGTCCTTTTAACGGCTCCGTTGTTTTCTTATCGGGACAAAGTGATACTACAATCAACATTACTGTTAAAGCTGATGATATACCTGAAATGAATGAAACTCTCTTATTAACTTTGGACAGGTATTGTACCCTAATCTCTATTCATATGTATCAGCTGTAATAGCCAATTTATATATAACAAATTAGCACAGTATTAATTAGGAAGTATTGCCTGTATTGCATTGATAAGTGCCTGAAGGAATATTAGTCCATTGATTCAGACTGTGTATGGATTCCTCTTTGACTGGACATCAGTGTAAGAAACTGTTGTATTTATTAAGTAATGACTTAATTTTTTTTATATTTTGGTGAAAATAATGTATGCTATTTAGAAGGTTCTTTCAGCTTTGATCTTTAGTTATAGCTGTTATAACGCATATCTTTTCAGAAGAGCAGTATTTAGTGAGATATTAGGGAAAACTGTAATGGAGAGTAGAAAGCAATACATAACTGTTTCCATCAGAAAAATGTTTATAGCTAGGGTGTCATTGCAGAATTAGATGAGCTCTGCATCCAGTATTGTTTGCTCTTGATAGTTAGATACTTTCATCACAACCCCTGGCTTCCAAAATAGCCCCATGTGACTGTTACCACATGCTTTGGCTACAAAGAGAGCAATGGTGTTTCTGAAGCACAGTGTTGTAGTCTCCCTTCTGCACAAGAACAGGATTAAAGGATAATTAAGGCAGTAAGGGACCTCAGGAGATACTATTATCTACACGTGAACGCTACTCAGAATACTTAAGTTAGTTCATAACCAGGAGCGTGTTCCCTCTTTGATTTACTAGCAGGAGAATCTTGGCTATGTCTTTGGTCCTGCTTCCAACAACTCAGTTGTATACATAATTTAGAAATACCACCAATTCTACTACCTCCTGTTAGCCTAAGGTATATTCTTCCACTTTTTCTGGAAACATACTAATAGGGGTCTGCCAGCTGCAATGTCCACATTGAACATTTACTACTTACACAGTCCTTACCTTATGCAGAAGTATTCTTGTCCTATATGGGAACTTCAACACCAGATGACCGTGGTGATTACATGCTGGCAAACCAGCAACCAGCTCCTCAAGCAGCTGCTGATCCTGTTTTGGAAAGGCTGTTTTCTGAACATCATTCTACCTCCCAGGAAAGATGTTATTCCATTGCAGGATTGGCCTGCTTCTGTAAAAGCTGGCTGGTGGATGCATTTAGTTCAGAATGAGTTATTTCATTCTAGGTTGGCTACTCACTGCTTTGGAAAGACAGTTCTGTTCAAGACAAAACCAAATGCAGACTATTGCAAGCAGTTCTCTGCTTTCCTTCCTGTGGATGAAACCGGTTCGTCTCAAGGAATTCATTAGAGTGTCTGGCACAAAGCCAGAAACTAAGATAACAAATGATGATTGAAGTTGTGAAGAAGTTGTGTAAGGTGGCCAAAAAATCGAAGTGGAAGGGTAGGAAACAAATAAGTAGCTAGAGGAAGGGGGCAGCATAAAAGATTAACTTTTTAAATTCTGACAGCTCTGCAGGTGTATATAACTACAGCTTTCTGCCACTTATTCTGAGTAGTAACCCTAGGCTGTGCCTTGAAAATGATGGCAGCAATAAGACAACTGAACTGGCAGCTGAACAAACGCAACCACTGTTCTGTTTTTACTATGTACGGGTGGGAGTAGCAGGTTCTGCTGATCATGAAGTGGCTGGCAAGAAGTGTGCCAGTGTAAGCAGCTTTCCCACACTTGGCAAGGTCAGAGACTGAAGTAAGAAACAGGTAGTCTGGCCTGGAAAGAGAAGTAAACAAGGAGGAGATAAAATCTGAACTTTTCTCTAGATCTGAATAGTGTCCCTCAAGGCTATGAGTGGAATTGGGCAGCTTTAATGTTAGCAAAAGCCAAGAATGAAATGACTTCAAAGATCATCCTTTCAGTGCTGGAGATGACTCTTCAAATCAGGGTTGAAGGATACTGGCAGGGTTGTGTGTGTAAGCTTGTGGTATTTCTTTCTGCATAGTTTGTGTTTTCTGGATGAACAGGAGATTTCAGTTTCCAAGGCTGGCAGCCAGCACCTCACAGCAGTGGTGAATTAGCATGAAAACAAAGATGCACTGTGCTATGGATGAGCTTGTACTGTTCTATAAATTGTAGCATAAGTCAGTAGGAAAATAGAGCATGTAAGAACTTTAATGAAACTATAGACATAGAAATGCGTTCATAAGCATTCTATTTATTGCAATTAGTAATAGCATGAATAAAATAATAAAAATAATTAGTTCTAACAAGAATGTATTATTTACAACTCAGTGGTGTTGTTAAGGCAGTTTACATTTTAAATGAGCATTGATTGCATCCATAACTATAAAAGGAACTTTCCAAGACATTAAAAATAGTATTTTCCTTGCTTGCTTTGTGGTCTTCGTCCATGGGCCATAGATATTAAAAATAACCTTGAATTCTGTCCGCAAAATTGAGGCCAATGTATATCATGAAGAATATGCTTCTGTAGAAGACAGATGAGTAACAAAGAAGAAAGACAATCGTGTACCTGCTGAAGGTTCTTCATATTTTCTTTTTTTAGGAGCAGCTTCAGGTTGAATGCTTGCCCATATATGAATAGGCCTGAATTGAGACCAAACATAAATAAATCCAGATGTCTGTAGTTAAATCTGTATGAGAAAGAAAAGGCCTTATGAATGTAAGTGGAACAGGCCATGCAAATTGTGTGTATGCTTTGTGAAAGCATATATACATACTAGGGCTGTCTGTTTCACCTGGTAAGCACAAATAGAAATCAGTTTTTAAAAAATCTGATTGTTATTTTTTCCTTCTGCACAACGTATTCTCCTACTGGCAGTTGTCATCCCCTCAGTAAGGTGCAGATACACGGCTATCGATTTGGCAGTTGGCTCAAGGGAAGGGCCAGGACCTGAAGGGCACACGGGTTGTCTTTGCACTCTTAAATGAAAGGTGCTGGGAGTGAGAACTTGTGGACTTTGGGATCTGGGAACAGCAATATACTGATAAGTTTATTTTAATTTGTGAAAGTGATAGTCCATGAACAGATGACCGTTTCAATAGTCCTTATGCTCAAATTTTTATTTGTCATGCCTCATATAATTTAGCATGCCAGAACAGATTCATGTACGCATTTTATGACCTAAATCTCATATACTATATACAATGAAACAAAACTGAAGCAATGTAACAGGGATTTTTATAGTTCTAATGACTCCTGTGATGCAATACAAGTTTCCACAGGCTGTAAATGTGTCTTGAGTAAATTTATAAAATAATTATTTTAAAAATTGCAAATGCAAAACATAGGTTTGACTATTTCATTGTGAACTGTCTGACAATTTTTTAAGATTTTTGTGTTTAAGAGATTACCTCCTGAAAAAAAGTTAGCAAATCAAAGAAGCCCTGTCTATGGTTCTTAGTTCAGGGCTCACTTTTATATGTTGATTTTTATATGTTGTGGGTTGCTGTCTGCACTGGCATGCACAGGAACACTAATATGCTGTTTAATGGAGTTGGGATTTTCTCCTAACTTGGTGATTTTCTGTGGTTACTATCTGTTTCAAAACTATATTTATCTTTCTTAAGTACTTTTTCTATTAAGTAATACATATGATGTTATATGAATTAATTTTTTCAGTGTAAAATGTTGGGTTTTTCTTCAAGGGTTTGATCAGGCTTTGTTTTGATGGGGGAAAAGTTATTTTGAAATAGTAGTAGAATGCTTAAATGAGTGGTGCTGGACACCCACTGCTAGCTTTTATTACTTTTCAAAATAATGCCACCATATGTCTCCTGCTATGAGTAACAAAAATTAAAATAGCCTCCAAAATCAAATAATTCATGGATTAAACCTGGAGAGAAGGTGTTCCCTCTGATGAGAAGTGCTGTGGTATTTACAATGTGGCAAATCCTACTTTAATACTGTTCTTTAAATCTAGGTCCTGCCACTAATTAAATCAGTAGATAATCCTGAAAAAAATGAGGGGGTGAACACTGACTACAAAAATAGGAAGCAAATTGTGTAACATTCCACAGGCAATCTGAATGCACCTTTCTGAGGTACCCTGATAGAAAAGAAAGTTTTTAGAGAAGTGTTTTTTTTAACAGTAACAAAACAGATTCACAGTTGCAATTCAGTTTCTCAGGTGCCTTTCAAAATATTCACTTTCTACGAGATTCCAATTCTTGGTCCAAAGCTATCAAATTCAACCACATTGCATCTCTTCCTAATTTTTATTTTATTTGCAGTGGGATTTAGTTCATAATAACCATTGAAATTGCCATGTTACTTTAAACTCAGTCAGAAATCTTCTTTGTACTATTTTGCAATACTATGTGTTTAAAAAATTGCAAGAAACATTTTGAAGCTTCTGTTAGTTGTCCTAATTAATCTGTAGTTTTTGCTAAATAATAATTAAAGCTCTTTTACAGAAATAATTTCCCTAATGATCAGTCATTTTGTTGTCTAAAAAGTGGATTTGTCGCCAGGTGTGCAATTGGTCAATAATCACGCACTCAGGAGACATTGCTTATTTCAGGGTTGTGCAAGCCTAGGTGCGTGGTGGTTTCCCACAAATTGAGCACACCAACAGTACTTTTCTTGCTATATTTATACACAAAACTTGCAGAGTTAGTAATTTTCCAAGTCCATCCTCTCTATGATGATTGGTTAGTAATTTACATACAATTATAATACTGCTGACACAATACTTGTGCTACTACGCATGCTCAGGGGAAGGGTCTTTACCTGAGCAAGGGTCTTCTTGACCTGTAGGTGGGATTTTCAGTATTATAATGAGGGTAGGTCAGCGAAGGATACATGGACCTTGAGTTTGCTTGCCAAGTTGGCACTGTATCCTCTTCAAGGCCTAATGGCTCCAGGATGTCCTTGCTCAAAGGTGGCTATTGACTTGTTCTTCTGATTATGAATGCCTTTGGCTTTAACATAGACAAAAAACATCTTTCTTGACCTAAGCATAATATTGCTACATTGTTCTAAAAGTTTGACCTTCAACAATTTCACATGAGATTTGTCATATGGGAAGTGGGTTTTTTACAGCTGTTTCACCACAGAGAACACAATTATACAGTTTGAGATTGTGTTTCTTACATTAGCATCATAAACATTGCTGATGCTTATCCTCTGTGATGAAATGAAACTTCATGTCTGCAGATAGCCATTTTACAGAAAAAATTAATCTGAGGAGAAAGAAAAGCAAGTGGCTTTCCCAGTGAGAGGGATCTCTTTACTTCTGGTCAAGTGCTCTCTCTAGTAGCTGGAGTTTCTTGGTATGGCTAAGCAACTGTGTACAAGGAGCTGTTTTAACTTTTATCATTACTTCTGAATGCCCACACCAGGCCAAACCATGTGTTTTGGAAGGTCTGAATAGCTGTTTTTGTTCCGGGTCCACACTGCTGTTACAGGAGTGCCTAAAGAGATGGTTTCACATACCACAAAGAGTGAAACAGGGCTAAATTGATCCTGTGCACTCCATGGCAGTTTGGATGTCTTCACTCTGTGATGAAAGGACTGTACATGAACAATGCGTTGTTCTTGGACGTTGTCAGTGCATGTAGCATGAGCTGATGGCTGGTGACCTGTGGCCTGTGTGGTGGCCTGGAGCCAGGAGACCAGCCTGATAGCATGGCTGGTCAGGCAGGGGCCCGTCCCACTGCCCTCAGTGAGGTGGGAGAGCAGGCTGGAGCAAGTAACTGGGGGCAACCTGGAGCCCAGGGCATCAGGCAAGGTCATGATGGTGGGGCAAGTCAAGCCAAGGAACACACGTCAGGTTTAGGCTGGATGATGGTGACTGGGGTCAGGCACAGCCCAGTGATCTCCAGGCAGCTCCACAGCGAGGACACGAACCCAAGGTCAAGCCAGAAAGTCACCTGGTGGATCCTGGTCCAGGGATCTTATGAGGATTTATATGTCTGTACCTCGGAGTGTAGACAGGAGAGATCCTATTGTGCACATCGTTCATTGCTTATGTAACAGAAGCTCAGAGTTGGAAGCCTAAGCCTAGGTGCTTCTATTCCATTTTTTGCATAGGCTATTTTATGGATTTTTTGAGTAGTAACGAACATTTACTATGTCAGAGCAGTGATAGCAATCTGGCCAGTCATACAGAGAAAACACGGTCAGATCAATCAATCAATCGAGTGATCTTGGTGCTGAAGATGGGATTTGGGTGGAGAAACCTCCCCAACAATGGTTTTCTTTAGCAGTGGACGGGCTGAATCACTAGTTGCTTTCTGACCTGAAAGTTCTCTGGATTCTGATCTGACTTACACTGTGACTGTGTAAAAGTAATAAAGTATTGCCAGTCTTCTCCGTCCTTTCAAAGAACACCTGGAGGTGCTCAAGATGCACACCTCATGGTACCTCGTGACTGTTTCATTTCTGATGCCCTCTGGATTTTTGCAGTGCTACCATTGTGCATTACAACACAATATTAGATTCTGTCATGACTACTCAGTTCATATTAATGGGCTTTTTTGTCTGAGCTGTGTTTGGATTCATGCAGTGTAACTTCATGAAGCTGAAAGAGATTTTATTTCTGGCATGCCCTTTCACTTTCTCACGAATTGTTATGTCTTAACTACTTAACCTTGTACAGACATATCAGAAACTCACTTGACATAATGGTTCATTTGTATTCTTTGTTGTAAATTATATTACCAACAGCTTAGCGATATAATTAAATTTTAGCATTACCAACTCTGGAATTTTCTCCTTGATCTTTTCATTGTATTAATACTTTGATGGTTTTGGAACACATTTGCATATGTTTCTGAAGGAAGGAAGAATGTCTCAATATATAGTATTTAAAATCTATCCTCACTGGAAATCAATGAGAAATTTCTGTTAACTCAGATCTGCTATTTTAAACAATGTATCTACAAGTGTATTTGCTTTATTTTCTCAAACTTTTGAGTGAAGTTTTATCTCCACTGAATTCTGAGTCTGAGTTCTTTTTGAGATTAGTGAGGTCAGGATTTTACTTTGTAAATGCTGTGGTAATCTGTTTGTGGTATTTGGATAGGAGATACAGGTTTTATATATATTTATTTCAGATTAAGTCAAAATGCGTGATTGTCATTGCAGAATAATACTGCCCTTTCAACTGACTTGATGTGGTAGGCCAAAGTACTTGGCCAAAATGGAACTAATTAAGAGATTAGCAAATGCTCTTTTATGTTTGTACTTTTGTTTGTTATATTTTTATATTGGTATTTTAATTTGGTAATCTGGTTAACTGAAAAATTGTCAAATATAAAGTTTAATGTGATTTTGTGCCAAAATAGTTTTTGATATGTACCCTACTGTGCTTATCTGTTTTTATCATTACTTTGGCAGATTGGTGAAATAACATATCATGGAGGGATGTAGTTTGTTTGTTTTAAATGAAGGGCTAATTATAAATACAGGCTGCTGGTGCAGTTGTGAGCAGGCACAGACGTCAGCAATAATCGAGCTCTTGGAAGAGGGCTTGGTAGGGTATACCATCAATGGGTCTTGGCATGCCGAATTGGTCATGAGGTCATTTCTCCAAACTGGGAACTGCCCACTGGCTACCATTTGTCAACCGGAAAATGCCCTGCAAGTAGTGTTCCCATAAAATGAACATTATAAGCATTTGGAAAAGAAAATATCTTCGTGTTGTGTGGGGGTTTTTTGTTGGTTTTTTTTTTTTTTTATTTATTATTATTCTTTTCTAAGATTAGTACTCTTGAAATTCTAGCAAGTGGCACTTTCATTCCTTCCCCCATCCCCTTTCTCTGTGTTGACAGGGTAGAGACAGAAAGGTTTGTCGTGTACTT
This sequence comes from Strix uralensis, assembly GCF_047716275.1. NCBI lineage: Eukaryota > Metazoa > Chordata > Aves > Strigiformes > Strigidae > Strix > Strix uralensis. The sequence goes on along the minus strand of NC_134012.1, from coordinate 3,419,551 downwards.
TGGGTAAGTGCAGTAAACTGTGGTTTGTCTTCAGTGAATCAATGCTTTGTTTTACAAGTGATTGGTTTGGACAGAATCTGTCTTTATAATTCCTTTTCCTCTCAGGAATCACATCTTCTGCATCTCTTCAGACAATGCATGCTTGCCCTTTGGTGTTTAATTTGATGGCATGGGGTTCTGGCTTAAAGACATTTCTTTATTTAGGATCTGTGAATGAAGAAAGTTATGAATGCACGGCTCAGTCTTTGATATTTGAGCGTTTGATGCAATAATGGATTGGTTGTTTTAAACTGCCAGAAATACAGTTTGCCCCGACTAAATGACTGAACTGACTAGAATTATGGAGAAGTTTTCTGTGGTGAAAGATGAACAGCTATCTTGTTTTTGAATAACCCACATTTAGTTTATGTTAACACAAGTTATTGTGTTTACTGACATATTTTTTTATGTGCCATAAACATGACATATTACCATTTAAAATAGATATTTCCTGTTTTGCATCTTATATCTTCCCTGTAGACTTTGCTACAAGATACACTGCTATTTCTCTGTTTGTGTGTGGGCGTTCCAGTTATTTATGGAGTGTCTGTGGAAACAGTTTTGGAACAGATTTCAAATACCGGATACAATAGATCGTGTTTCTTTCTACATGAAATAGTGTTTCAGGAAGTCTGGGTTGTAGTACAGTGAAACCATAAAAATATTTACAGTATGTTCGACCAAGAGTTCATTGAAATTTTCATCCAGGAAACATGGAAGATGCACAGGAATCTAAATACATAAAACATGATATAATAAGCCATATCCAAACCGTCAATCTGAAGGTACATTCTTGATGCATCCTCAGTAGTAGTTTTTCTGGCATTTTTAGTGTAATAAACTTAAAGCAATGCCATTGAAAATTACCACATCTGAGGAAATGAATGCAAGAAATGTGCAAGGTTTCCTTCTCTTGTCAGATAAGGCCCATTTGTGTCCATGATGAAGACCAAGATCGTGTGGCGGTAGCCCAGGGGGAGGAATCCTCCACCAAGAGGAGCTTTATTTGCTCATGCCTGCACCGTTCACCATATGCTTTTAGGCAGCAGGTTTGTGAGTAAGGGAGGAGAAGGGGAATGAGACAGCTACTGAGCACAGATCCAATGCTTACTAGAGCCGGACTGGGATCCTACAGGTAGTGTCCACATCTTACAGAAGGCAGGTTAACAAACAGATGAGGATGAAATCCACAATGTTGAGGGGCAACTCTCTTCCAATTTGTAGCAGTAGTAAATTTTGCAGAAGAGTGAAAGAATGTGTAGTTGTCAATGTAATTTCTATTTGTTTAAGTGATTTTGGATTATCCTTTATGTTTTGATCCAAATACAAAGAAATACTGAATGTAACTAATTTTTACTACTCAATTCTATATCTTTTCCTGTGTGGTGTGTGCATGTGTGACTAAAAAAACCCAGAATCACCGACTATAAAAACTAAGCAGAAAACAAAGTTTCTTCAGAGGCAAAGACTTTTTTAAAAATGGATAAAACATACTGATGTGTCTTTCCTAATTTATTTCAATCTTTGCAGGTCATTGTTTTCGTAATTTATTAATAAAATTCATAAGTATTCTGATGCCCTTCACACAGGTGTGGATTTACATGTCAATCAGAATTGTCACTCAAATAAACCTCTTGCCTTCCTTTCTCAGGGTCAGTGTGGAAAACCAAATACTGAAATATGGGTTTACTACTCGTGAAATTATTATTCTGGAAAATGATGATCCTGGAGGAGTGTTTGAATTTTCTCCATCTTCCAGAGGTCCCTACAGTATCAAGGTAGCTATCTGAGTAATTTTTCTCAATCATTATGGATGATTTAGTTTAAGCAGAATACTAGAAAAGAGCTGGATTTTCTTTTGTACAGGAAGGGGAGTCTGTTGAACTGCAGATTGTCCGCAGTAGAGGAAGTCTCATCAGGCAGTTTCTACGCTACACTGTAGAACCAAGAGACAATAATGAGTTTTATGGAAGCACAGGAATCCTGGAGTTTAAGCCTGGTGAAAGAGAGATCATAATTACTCTTCTGACAAGGATGGATGGGATTCCAGAGGTAAAAATTAATATTTTTCTCTTTTCAATTTCTGTTCACAGCCATATTAGTTTGTCACTTATTAAAATATAGGCAAATATATAGGACAAGTGTGTAATGGCTTTTCTCCAGAATGTCTTCCCAACCTCCAAACCAGTGATGACTGGATATATAGAAAGTGTCTTTGGGTTTAATAGTCCTCAGTGGATTTTTTTTCTGTGAATTGAAACAGTTACACTTTGCATCCATGTAAATTTTTAGCATCCATGACATTCTGTAGTACAGAGTTTAACTGAACTCTTTATGAAGAACCAATTCCTTTTGGTTGCTTTTCTAGTAACCATCTGCTAGTTTTACTCAGTGTTCCCCAGTCTAGACTAATATGTGCCATATAGATACATAGATCCAATAGTTGTTATAATGTCCCTTGAAGCATTACCTGTGAGCTTTTTAAGAAATATATGAAGTACGATGTCCCATTAGATTAATAAAGCAAGCAGATACAGTCTTTTTAAATTAGTTTGCTGTCAATGGTTCTAAAATCTTTGCTTTCTCTGTTACAAAGCCAGA